>NC_062263.1:16362824-16672658 GCF_916048215.2 Malus sylvestris
TATTTGAATGTTTGTTTTTTGTGATTTTTTACGTATGCGATCTCAGAGTGTGTACAAATAAGTTTGATGGTTGGATCGTTGAAAAAAATTTCGTAGGATGCATATCACATCAAAACGGTAGATTAAACAAATACTTAGAGTTAATATTATACTTCCATTAAGTATAAAATAAGATTTTGTGGTATTCACTAGTGTAAATATTTTAAATTGAAGATCAAATTCATTCAATGCATTCTTATAGGGTCGAGGAGTGTAGCTGTAAAAAATAATCAAAATCGGAGCTTAAATAACCGTTAAATTGTGATTTTTTGTTTATAACCGTCGAAAACTTTTGTTATGTTATCTAATCTCTGAATGTTTGTTTTTTGTGATTTTTTACGTATGCGATCTCAGAGTATGTACAAATAAGTTTGACGGTTGGATTGTTGAAAAAAGTTTTGTAGGATGCATATCGCGTCAAAACGGTAGATTAAACAAACACTTAGAGTTAATATTAGACTTCCATTAAGTATAAAATAAGATTTTGTGGTATCCACTAGTGTAAATATTTTAAATTGAAGATCAAATTCGTTCAATGCATCTGGCGAGGTCTCGGATGGTGAATGCAGAAAATTCAGGGGATATGGAAAAAGCAGAAAGTGATTTATATTTTTTTTTATTATTAATATATGTTAGTAAATTTTTTCAATGCATCTACCGTTTTGACGGCTAAATCCGAGAGTAAATACTAAAACCGCCAGAAACTCTGTCGGTTATAACCGACATAAAATTTACTAATAACAATAAATAAAAGAATTCTTGTTGGCTAGAACCGAATTCAATGTCAGACCCAAAAGCAAAACCCAGAATAGTGTGCTGCATCGGCGACACCCATGGCTTCCACACCAGGCTTCAAAACCTCTGGTCCAATCTCCAATCTGCCATCGACCCATCAGATTTCTCCACCACCCTTATCATTTTCCTCGGCAATTACTACGACCGCGGCCCCGACACCAAAAAAAGTCATCGACTTTCTCGTCTCCCTGCCCTCTAGGTACCCAAGTTAGAAGCACGTCTTCCTCACCGGCAACCATGACCTGGCCTTAATCGCCTTCGTGGGCGTCCTGCCGCCGCCTCTCGACGGGTCGGAGTTTTTCGAGGGGTGGAAGGAGCATGCGAATAGCGAGGATAAAGAAGGGTGGTTTAAGAGAGATGGGTACGAGAGGATGCACTTGCAGGGGAAGAGATGGGGTGGCAAGATCAAGGCTAAGTTTAATGCGGCTAAAGGGACAGAGTACAAAGGTTCAATTTATGATGCTGGGCCCACATTTGAATCCTATAGGATCTCGCATGGTTCTGCTGGTATGTGTTTCAAGTTTTTTCTGGATTTGTGTGTGAGATTTGTCTGTGTCTTCGTCGTCATTAAAGAGGAAGTACAGCTCCCTCAACTGGGCATAGGCAGGGTACAGGACGAACACCTCCCTCAGCTACTTCGCCTCCCTTCTCTCTCCCCCGCCGCTGGATCCATCTGCTCCCTTGCCTGCGGCAGCGCTCATGTTCTCGCCTTAACCTCAGGTGGGAAGGTGCTAACATGGGGAAGGGATGCAAGAGATCTTTTCACGTGCGAAGCTCGTTTGTGTCCAAGTCGGGGCTCCGGATCATCCACGAGAGGTCTGATCAATGGAGGCGTAACAGTTGGGATGGCCGCCACCTGCTAGAGGCTTGGATGTGGCTTCGTACTTTGAAGCCATGATGATGTCTGCCATCTGCCAAGAAAAGAAAATTTCGTTAAAGAAGACGCAATGAACAGAGAGAAAGCAAAAGGAAAAAGAGAAAAGAAAGAATTATGCTTTCTTTACTTGAAAGCTGAAGCAATTCGATAAATAGCGTTTAGTGCTTTCTTTATTTTGTCAACAACCCGCAGAAAAGCTATGGATAACAGGCACGCAAATTTGCTAAAGCAAGGAATAAAGGGAGCAGATCATGCCTGCTGACCAAACCCCATGATGAAAACCTGCAATGGGAAGAAAAGGAATATAAAAAGGAAAAAGATGTCTGGGGAGAAAAACAAAAAATGGTGTCTGATAGGATTTTTACTACTCATGTGAATGCGATAAAAACCTCATATTTTACTTGCAAGAATCACAAGGTTATTGTAGTATAAATGGATCTCGCAAGGTCATTCTCCACAGGGATTATTAAATAAATCGAAACAAACCAGATTTCAATTAATGATTGTAAAGTAGAAATTTTGATGATTGATTTTATAACCTACTTAAAGTAAAAACGAATTTAATGAATTAATGATAAGACCAATCTGCAATATTAAAACTAGAGAGAAAAGAAAACAGTTTTGAGAGAAATCAAATTAAGAAAGCATTAGGGTTCCACCATCACCTAACAATCCTATGAATTCTTACCAATTACTTATGATCTACACATGCCATTTTGAAGGTTAGATTTTCCTAATTCATATTCTACTTGGAACCTCCAACATAGAATGTATATCTAACATGCAACCCGTCCGGACGTTCGGATCAAATATGAACATGAAAGACTCATTATGCTTTATGAAAATCCTTTGAAAAACCATGCAATCCTTAAGACGTGATATTCATCCTAAGCGAAATTACAATTATTAATCACAAGAAGCCAGCGTCAATTTCAGGGAACCTTCCGACCAAAATTGCATCAAATTACTTTTCTAAAGATCCTAATGGTGATCATGCATTACGACAATTAGATAGTTTTTATCTCGGTGATTAACAATTCAAAGTACGCATGCAATCGATCATAAGCAATTAAATAAAAATCACATATTCATGCTAAGGCTCAAGGCTTTGCCCTAGCAAAAGAAATTAGTTCCGCATATTCATAAGTGAAATCATAGAAAATATTATTAAGAAAAGGATTGAAAACACCTTCAAGTAGAAAATCTTCAAAACCCTAGCACTTCTCTCTGTCTCCAATATTGCATAAAATAAAGCGTACCCCCAACTGTAGACGGCTAAGCAATATATTTGCTAAGCCACCACAAAAACCCTAGCAAACTAAAATTAATAAAAACCCTAAATAAAAATAGTAAAATTCGTCTAAAATCTGAACAGCCACGTTTTGGCCCAAAAGCTGCTCCAAAACTGGCCCAATATAGCTGGATTTGATGTTTGGAATATTCTGAACACTTTTCCAGAAGGCCACGAACCCATCCGAGGTCATCTTGGGCTCCAAAAACGTCATTTAAGCCCAAAAACGTCACTTTCCAGCACTGCGCACTGCTTCTTTATTTCATCGCTAGAAAATAACTGCTTAGTGGAAAAATCCCAAATTTTGATACGATCAAGCTAATTGACTCACGAACGTCCTCCAATTGGAATTACTCCAAAATTCGTCCATTTGGTCCTGTTTTGCTCCAGAGGAAGTCGAAAGTCCTATATTGAAAATACAATTCAAAGTATCAAAATTCTTCCAATATATTAACCAAAATATACTAAGATTAGGGTAAAATATATAATATAAAATCTACTCATCAGTGTCAACCATTGGAAGAAGATAAAGAACTCTATTATCTTTATCAAGGAAAATGATATAATTTATTTTTCTTATCTTTCAAAGATATCTGTATAACCCCATAAGAGGGTACCAAAAAAAAAAAAAAAACGGCAAGCCCAAAATAATGGGCTGGAATGTTATGTGGAGGGCGAAGGCCCATATGCCCAAAAGAGCCAGGCCCTATGGCTCCAAATTTATTCGGCACCCTGCCGCTATTATCACCAACCAAGTGATCAAAAGTACGTCTAGTACTACCAAAATTATTTGGTAGCCTGCCACTATTATCACCAACCAGGTGATCAAAAGTACGCTCAGTACTCCAAAATTATTCGGCAAGCTACCGCTATTATCACCAACCAGATGATCAAAAGTAAGCCCAGTACTCCAAAATTATTCAGCAGCCTGCCGCTATTATCACCCACTAGGTGATCAAAAGTACGTCCAGTACTTCAAAATTATACATGAGCATCATTCATGTCAATCATACATAAACATTCATGAGCATCACTCATGACAATCATACATAAACATTCATGACCATCATTCATATCAACATTCATGAGCATCACTTATGCCAACATCCATGAGCATCACTCATGCCAACATCCATGAATATCACTCATGTCAATCAACATAAACATTCATGAGCATCACTCATGTCAATCAGCTTCGAAAGCTTCATTTACAGAGCTCTAGCTTCAAAAGCTTCATTTACAAAATCTCCAGCTTCGAAAGCTTCATTTACAGAGCTCTAGCTTCAAAGCTTCACTTGCAAAGCTTCACCTACAAAGTTTCAGTGCAGGGTATACAAATACCACTTCCAAACAACCGCCACTTCGGTCCCATACATGGATTCAAGTTGAAGTCTCCAGCCAACAGACTTTATTGACTGAAGACTTGGGGGACTACATTATGTACCATATATTAGGCCTCAACTGGGCCTCATGAAAAATACTTGGGGGACTTAACCTATTATTTATGTATTGATGAACGAGTTATTCTATAAAATGGACTCCTTCACTTTCATTAGAGAGCACCCATTATTTATGTATTAAGGAGCGAGCCCTTATTCTATAAAAAGGATTCCCTCACTTTCATTAGAGAGCACCCATTATTCATGTATTAAGGAGCGAACCCTTATTTTATAAAAGGGACTCCCTCACCATCATTAGAGAGCATCGCTGCTTGCTGAGCAACCGACTCGTCGCGAGCATCACTCCTAACCCATCACTTATGTATTGAGGAGCGAGCCCTTATTTTATAAAAGGGACTCCCTCACCATCATTAGAGAACATCGCCGCCTACTGAGCAACCGCCTCGCCGGGAGCACCAACTCTAGCCCATCATTTTTTGTATTGATGAGTGAGCCCTTATTCTATAAAAGGGACTCATTCACCTTCAAATGCCACAAGCCAAGCCAACCAAGGCAACATAAGCCACAAGCAGAGCAGCCTCGCAACATGTGCTACTTCTGGTTGAACATCATTTCAGATTAGGCACTGCCTCATATCGAGTATCAATTCTAGACAACATCTAGTTACTTCGGCCCACACATGGATTGAATTTCAAGTCTCTAGCCAAAAGACTCTCTTGACTGAAGACTTAGGAAACTACTATTTGTACCATACTTAGGGCCTCCATATTTAGATCTCGTATAAATACTCGGGGGACTCAAATGTAATTATGTAATAAAGGAATGGGCAAATATGTAATAAGTGAAGAACCCTTCTTCTATAAAAGGACCCCTCACTCTCTTCATTAAGAGAGGCCATTTTAGGTCATGGGAAGAGCTATCTCACCCTCAGAAGCTCTCACCCTCTCATCCTCAATCCTCTTAGAGAAATACAATATCAGTGTGAACGTAGCCCAAACATTGGGGTGAACCACGATACATTTTGTGTTATTTACTTTCTTGCAGATTCACGGTCGGATTTACGTTGTTCCAAGACCCCTTCAGTTTTGTGCATCAACAAGATGAAATAAAATCAGAGCCTAAAGTCTTTTCTTTTTGTTGATGCACAAAACCGGAGGGGTCTTGGAACAACGTAAATCCGACCGTGAATCTGCAAGAATGTAAATATCGCAAGATGTATCATGGTTCACCCCAATGTTTGGGCTACGTCCACACTGATATTGTATTTCTCTGAGAGGGTTGTGAGGGAGAGAGCTTCTGCAATGTGAGAGTGAGGGCTAGGCTCTGAATATGAGAAGAGATGTGAGGCTTTGAGAGGGTGAGAGTCACGCCTAAGAATTGGCCTCCGGGGGTGAGGAGGCTCCCCCTCATTATGAGGGTGAGGAGTCCCTTTTATAGAATAAGGGCTCCTCACTTATTACATATTTGCTCATTCCTTTATTACATAATTACATTTGAGTCCCCCAAATATTTATACGAGGTCTAAATACGGAAGCCCTAAGTATGGTACAAACACTTTTCTTACCCTTTTGTTTTTCCTTGGTTCATTAACAGTTTCAGACTGTTTTCTTTTCTCACCTTGAGAATGACTAGTAGACGGATTAGAGAAAGGTGTTTGATCATTCTCTTTTCCAGACACTGAGTAGTCATTATAGAATTTATTTTCTATAAATTCGACATCTCTAGACTCAACTATTGTGTTTGAGTCTAAATTAAGCAACCTATATGCCTTTGAATTTTCTGCATATCCTACAAATATGCTTTTAATTCCTCTTGGACCCAACTTGGATCTCTTAGGATCGAGTGCCTTATAAAAAGCTACACAACCCCATACTCCCAAATATGACAAATTTGGTTTTCTTCCTTTCCAAACTTGACATATGTGTCTTCATAGATGTAATTCTATTGTGTATATGGCATGCAGTAAACAATGCTTCACCCCATAAATATTTTGGAGTATTAGCATTAATCATCATAGAATTAATCATTTCAATGAGTGTCCTATTTTTTCTTTCTGCCAAACCATTTTGTTGTGGTGTATAGGGTGCAGTTCTTTGATGTACAACACCATGCTCTTCACAAAAAAATATCAAATTCATGTGAAAAATATTCACCACCTCTATCACTACGAAGGCATTTAATTTTCCTTCCTTTTGGTTTTCAACTTCAGCCTTATAGTGCTTAAAACACTCAAAAGCTTCATCTTTATTAGACAATAAATAAACATAAGTAAACTTAGAACAATCATCTATAAATGTGATAAAATATCTTTTTCCTCCTCTTGTTAAAACATCATTAAATTCACATATGTCAGAATGTATTAAGTCTAATAAATTTGTATTTCTTTCGGTAGTTGGAAAAGGTTTCTTAGTCATTTTCGCTTGAATACATGTTTCACATTTATCATTATAATCATCATTGCAAGCAATTAAACCAAGTGTGCGCATGTATTTTAAAGATCTAAAATTTATATGTGCTAAACGTAAATGCCATAAATGAGAGGAAGATTCAACAATATAAGCAGAAGAATTCACTTTATTATTAATACTTAGTTTGAACATCCCATCACAAGAATACCCATTCCCAACAAACATCCCATTTTTTGACATTATTAACTTGTCGGACTGTAGAACAGTTTTTATACCGTTCTTAAATAATAAATTTGCAGACACAAGATTCTTTCTAATTTCTGGAACATGCAATACATTAAGCAACGTCAATTTCTTCCCAGAAGTAAATTGAAGTTCAACGGTTCCTTTTCCTAGAACTTTGGCGAAATTATGATTCCCCATTAAAACTTCTTGATTGTCCGTTGATGCTTCATATGTCTTCAATTGTGCCTTGTCATTGCACACATGTATAGTAGCCCTTGAGTTGAGCTACCAATCAGAGGATTTTATTGCTGCTGCCATATTCAGTTCGGTAATCATACCAATATACATCATTGATACCATTGCAATAATGTTATCAATTCCAGAGTTTTCCACCATATTTGCGCTATTGGTCTTATTGGCATATTCCTCACTTGCTTTCCTGTGTCTACAATCACGAATGTAATGGCCTTTCTTTCCACAATGGTAGCATACACCATTTGCATTCTTTTGATTGTTGTTGGAATTGGTCTTCTTAAACTTCCCTTTGTCAATTTTGACTTCGAAGTTCTTTTTATATTTGTTTCCTTTGACAATGTGAACTTTAGAGAAATCTTGATTTGCAAAATTCTTATCACGATTTCGAGTTTCCTCTTCAATTTGAATACCCTTTTGCAAATCATCCAAACTAATATCTTCCACCATGTGTAGAAGTTTCTTTCTATAGTTATTCCATGTTTGGGGTAATTTTGCCATAATAGCCCCAACTATCATAGGATCTGGAATAACTATTTTAAGTTCACGAAGCTTTGAGACCAAGACCAATAATTCATGAACTTGGTCTAGGATGAGTTTGTTATCAAACATAATGAATTCATAGTATTTGAACATTAAAAATTTATCGGTACCTCTTTTTTCCGTTGTGTACTTGTGTTCAAATGCTTTCCAAATTTGCTTTGGAGATTGAATGTGTGCATACAGGTCATATAAATGATCAGATAATGTACTCAAGATGTGTCCTCGACATACCAATTCATCTTCTTCACGCTTCTTTCGATCGGCAACTATATTGTCCGATTCTTTATCACTTGGTTCACAAATAGGCTCTAATTTCGGGTCCAACACATATATGATATTTAGAACAGTAAGCATGAAACGCATCTTGTCCTTCCATCGGGTGAAATTTGATCCATCAAATTTGTCTAACTTGTAGACATCTTGATTGATAATCTTCAAAGCCATGTTATCAGATTTGTTATCCATGACGAAAATAACACTTTAAGATTGTTAGAGTAAATATAGAAATATAGAGAATAATCTGAATGATGACTTTGAGGTACGACTTGAATCGTTTTCTTAAAGTGTTATTTGCCCCTACTCGAATGAGTTTGCTAAAGGGTTCTTGGCAAATCACTTCCAGGATACAACAAAGTATGGAATATTCGATTAGCAAAACCGAATTGTATTCCCTTAGAAATAACTAGAAAGAAATTGTATGAATGTGATGAGGAGAGAAAAAAGAGCAAAGAAATTATGTAGACAACAAATTTCTAAATGAATATTTTCTACTAATGATACCAATATATATAGAGAAAATTGCACCTTTAGACATATCCTTTGGTTTTGGGTGTTCCTCTCACCATGAGATACAACGGAACATTGCAGTAATATTTCTAATGGATATGTTTGATGCAAGAAGCGTAAAAGAATGCATGTGTACGGGATGCATTATGCATTATGTCTTTTCGCTAATTACAAAAAGGTGTACTACTTCATTTCAAAGGGTTGGGTCGAATCCCATCCCATCCTATCAAACATTGCTGGTGCACTGCACCAATATATATATATAATAATAATTTATATATTTATTATTGAAATCTCTAACAAGGGTGTTCTCTGATTTATTTTATTGTGCGGACTTTGGCCTAGATCTCCCGCTCGTATCTTTTCTTTTCTTTCATTAGTAATAAAATTTGGTAGTGGGGACATGCATGGGTTTTCCAAGTGTAATGCTTATTATCCTTTCGAAAAAGAGTTGGTGCCTTGCATGTGATTATTGACAAAGGCCTAATATCGCCTAATCATTCTCTATTTCCCTTAAATAAATAAAATTTAACAATAAGAGAAAGTTATATATTAATAAGAAAATGTGATAACAACTTTATCATTTAACATGCACGCAGAAAAACCCCATTATGCATTCTCATAAGTGGATTTTTTTTTTAATATAAAACAATTTGAAGCACACAATAAACTGTTTGGAATGCCAAAAAAATTTATATAAGTCAGAAAAATAATTTAAAAACATTTTTAATTTTCTGTAAATATCCAACTATTTTTTATTTTCTTAAAAATAAAAGAAAAACTAATGAAAATGACTGAAAATTTTGAGTTTTAATGAAAATGATAAAATAAAGGGTAAATCGAATACTACCAGAATTGACTTTTTAGTGTAAAAAAATGAGTTTTCGCTAAAGTGAACAATACCGAAAATTTTTCGTTAAAGTTGTCAAAAATAAAATGTGAATAGTAATTACCTTACAATGCATAAAAAAAAGGGAAAAAAATGATAGTACAATCACTATACTATTCACACGGATAGTAATTCCCAACAAAGTACTGGTGGCGGTGTGGACAAAATAAACACTATAACTTAATTTAGAGCTTCGTTCATGACCTGATCATAAAATTTGTGCTGCATGCCCTTCAATTTCTATAGCAATTAATAGGACAATTATTTTCACTCTTCAAGGCCATCCAACTTAAGACTTAAAATGGAAAAAAGATAAATGCTAAAGAGACTTTTGCAGAAGTGGAACTCTCTGGAGAATTCTCTGTCACCTCGTGTTTTCTACATAATATTTTATGAGTAATGTTAGGGACACCGAATTTTCAAATCAAATTTTGTAAACCAAATGATGTTTGATGATTAGATTATTATTTAAATGTTGATAACGTATTCATTTCTTATTGATGACACGTTATTTGGTTTACAAATTTGATATAAAAATTTAACCTCTTTAGTTTTATCTTTTTATAATATTAATACATAAATTAACTTTAAAATATAAAATCAAAAAGAACTTACAGAGAGTTCGACTTTGATGGTGCTTTTTATCATTTCTTGAAATAGTAATCGCTAGGACAATTACTATACCATTCTCACTTTGACTCGGAAGCTAACAGTCCTCTAATTGGGATGAGGATCCCATCCATATCCAAATGGTCATGATTTTAGGAATTCTTACATTTTAGCTATTTATCGTATATCGTGCGGTCAGTTTTCGTCAGATATTATTAATAATAAAATTCAATTGATTTCTGATCGCACGATATATAATAAACGGTTAGATGTGAGGATCCCTAAGATCCCCACCATTTAGATCCGGATGGGATGAATCTGGATGGCATCCTCATCCCTCTAATTGAGGTCTGGGAAGGTAGCGGCTTACATATACCAATAATCGGAGGGTCAGAAGCGTGTGGGATCGTACCCACTTTCCCCCTCCCAACTCACCTTCCTCCTCAACACAAAGCCTACAACAATTATTCATTATTTATTTCTCTTTCCATTTTTTCTTTTCTTTTTGGTTTGATTATTCATTTGTTTAATATTTTTTTCTACGCATACAGATACAAATGAATCTCTTTTTTTTGATGTGGCGTTACTCAAACTTTTAGAGTTGATTTCAAATTAATCTCATTCTTTTGAAATATTTCAGATAAATACTTAATATTTTAAGAATTAAACATCTGTTCGGCCTCAAGTATGAAGTGATAATGTGAACTTATGAATTGAAGGGCATGCTCGGACTTTTATTATCATGTCATCTATATAGCTCTAAATTAAAGGTATCATTTTTAACCAAGTGAATATAGGGTTTACCTTGGATAAAAGCAATCAGTTGGGAATTCAAAACACCATACATGACATTAGTGAAAATTCGAACATCTTATTTAATATATTTGTCAACATCATTACTTACACACTAGTGACCTAAATTCACATTGAATTGAGTCTCGGCAGTATCGGTCTAGTAGTGTGATGTTTGGACTCGCTTTTGCATACCTTGTCGTATGATTTCTAGGCCATTGGATGGAGAAGATATTAGGATGACTTCCAATTATTGTTGACAAATAATGTTGTAGTTTTAATCGTGATATTTATCTATTAAACATTTATTGGAATTATCTTGACATTTTCCTATAAGCCAAATGAATTCGGTCTTTTATTTAACCAATTTCTTTCTGCATGGATATTAGGTTAATTAGCTGGGAAATAAGTGCAATCAAAATTGCTTCTACAACTTATCATCCAAGGTATACATGCCCTATAAATACAAGACCTATAAATACAAGACATAGTGCAACGTCGAAAGCCTCTTCAACTCAACACATAAACAACTCAAAAGTTCTACGCTAAACCTCCTCACAACCCTGAGAAAAATATTAATTATCCTAACCTCTTCATCAACACATATTCAGTTCAGGTAAAATATCACTAAGTTGATAAACCAGCAACATATTCAGTTCAAGTGAACATTACTGGAGCCATAGAGCTAGTTGGCCTAGAAGCACCTTTAGTTTGGTTAAGCAGTACTACTTCTAGTTTGGTTGGTTATTTACCCAAGTCTAAGTTGGCAAGAGTCTTTAATTTTTCGTTGAAATAAGTCACTTCATTAATTTTCCCAGCAAAGTGAGGTGTTTTACGACCGGTTAATCGCAAGTACATTTCAGAGTTTGCATTCAGATGGTCGAATGACATTCACAATAATGACACTCATCTCCTTTGAGTATCTTTTCCCTTATAGCCTGATACTAATTCAGTGCACTTATATTCTCGCAAATATAGTTGGAGCTATCGATTCTGGTGCAGAAGATCTTGAACTTCACAGTGAATTAAGTAACATTGTCTTCAGCTTCTAGAACCCTGGGCCAAGTTGTTCCTTTCTCGACCGTAATCACTAAGTGAAGAAGTTAGCAGCGCGTTCAACACCATCACCACATCTACTCTACTTGCCCGATTGACATGGGTTGCGAGTTGGCACGCCCGCATTCACACAAGAAGGATGTAGTTAACTTAATAGTTGTTCGGCCTGCACGTCAGATAAGCTTTATAGTTTTTAGAGTCAATAATAGTACTAGCTCTTCATCTAATTGTTAAAATTGCGTGTCCAAAGTGTTGTTTTTTGTGTGAAACTTTATACATGGCATTGCTTTCTATCGATCATAAGTTTGGTTGCATGGCAAGAAACATTAAAATCAAATGATGGGGGGATTTGAGAACACATGACCCTTATAAAACCAACAATTTATAGAATTTATCCAAAGAAAATAGTGATCAAATTGTTTCCGTGCTCCAGTCAAGTGTCCCCAAAACGGGAGGCCCTTACTGTGATTAGATTATCCGATATTACGGGTGTGAATTAATTATAATAAATTAATATCGAACTGTTATTTGTAAAATTAAGTTGAAGATTTATTATTTACACACAAAAAAGAATATCATATCATCAAACTATAGTATTAATAGGCTATGATTATAAAGGGTTAGGCTATGATTCCTTGTTTCAATCAGTGATTCGACTTTTATGTAAAGATCTAACCATTGCAAAGATCCATTAAATTCATAAGTACAAGATAACTATTGATTTTCCGGACTTAGTTGTACGTATCATAAGACAATAATTTGATTACAATGAATTCTATTATGCCATTTTTTTGCTGGCAGAATGTGTGCCGCTTCTAGTATTTATACAAAACAGTCAATATTGTCTGCTATACATACACACAAATATGTACATATGATAATATGCTAATATAAGAAAATGTCCTTGCTCAGCTGGGGTAACATCGCCGCTGCATGCGCTGCACAAAGAGCTGTACTCCTTGCTCAAGAGCTGCGCGCCACTGCTACTCAATTTGAAGGAGATGCTGTGATTGCCCTTGCTGTTTTGGAGCAATCTGATGAAGATAACTCTCCTATGGGACCTGTTATTTTATAAACGCCACTTTATTAGGCTGCTCTCATGAGCCCATTTTGTTCGAGGAATCTCCCTACTTGATTATTGACTTGGTATTAGAGGATAGCTAGAAATATTTTAATGAAAACTAATGAAAATGGCTTGAAAATTTTAAGTTTTAACGAAAATGACAAAATCAAGGGTAAAGTGAATAGTACTATGATTGATTTTTTAGTGCAAAAATATGATTTTTCGTTAAAATAAACAGTATCAAGAGTTTTTCGTTAAAGTTCCATATTTTATAGTATTCTTGGTGCTAGATACTGTTTTTCACTTTGATCAGATTGAAATCTCTATAAAAAATTTTATCGAGTCCCATATAAATCCACTCTATCCTTTTTTTTTTTGTACTTATTCATTTACCATATCAATATGATACTCTTTCTAAATGATGAATAAAAAATATAAGAAAATCTATATTTCTTTTTTGCAATAATTTATTCAAAATAGGAAGAAAATGTACATATTTGTACAAGTAATGAAGGCAAAAATGAGATGGAAAGATAACTAATTAAGAACTGGAATAACAAAGTCGAGTACAAGAATAACTAGAAATTAAGATGGAAAGATAAAAGGATATGTATATATACATGGGTATTTAAAATAGAAGAAACTTCAAACCAACCGAGGATTTGGTTTTTCTTGGTTTGGTAAGACAGAATTGTTTGAAATTTAAACCATGATGTGCATAAAACTTAATTATTTTGTTGTACACCATGAGAATATATCCATAATATGTACTCTTTACAGAAGAGCTAATTATTAACCACCACCAAAAAAATAACTAAAAAGAAAAAAGAACATGTCGAAGAGTCCGAAGAGAGACGAGAAAAACTTGAAAAGTGAAGAAGAACCAAGATTAAATGTTGTACAATAGACAGATCTTGATTCCATTAAAGAATCCAGTTACACACACACATATATAGTTAATATTGCAGAGGAAATTGTGGAAAACTAACAGTTGCAGCAAGCTGCACTTCTGCAGTACGTGCTAACTTATCACGGTTACTAGTATTCATCAGGAGTCGCTACGTTCGTGCCAGCAGAGAAGCATAGCTATGCAACGCCGGAGGATGTAGAACTTAGTCCGCTGCTTCTTCACCAGATGGCTGCACTTTTTTCCGAAGGGTCGGCTACGGCGGCACCCAGATTTATCACACTCTTCATTGACATTGTCATTGAAGCTTGCAGTAGTCGTTGCAGCAATAGTGGTAGTAGTACTAGCAGTACTGTCGTTTTCCTTGATTGCCGATACCATATTGAAAGCCATTTTGAAAAGTTCTTATCACTCTCATCAGCTTCTGCTATATTGCTACTAGTCCCACTAGAAGAAGTAAATATATATGTCTATATGAAAGGTAGCTATATCATGTATATACATGGTGATGACGTGGCGTGTGCTTCTTGTATTTATATATGTCAAATAATGTGATAGTTTCTCGTTAATTCAAATTTTGGACTTATTCTAAATATCTTTTTTTTTTCTTTCTAACAAAATACTTTGCTCCCTATCTCTATGAAGTCATTTTTGTTACACATAAAAGTGTAATGTGCAAAATTTTTGTGTGTGAGTGGGTGTTTTACAGTCATCGGATTCTCCTTCGTGTGTGAAAATAAAAAAGAAGAAATTAGGATCTCATCCTTAATTTTTTATGTCATTGATTAAAACGTTATTCCTTTTCCATTTTTGACCTAGGTCATTTGGTTTTTTCTACGTCATTATTTCAATAATAAAAGATTTACATGTCAGCATATTTAAATTTTATAATTAAAATTATTTAACCATTTACAAATAGATCCATTTTAGTGTATTTAAATTTATGGCTGAATTTTGTATCATATATTTTTATTTTTATTTTTAATTTATACTCATTTTTGAATTTGCAACCATTTTTTTAATATGTACCAATTTACTTTTAGTTTTAGTTTGTATACATATATTTAATTTTTTTTGTGCCCATATTTTAAAATTTTATTTTTAATGGTAATTTTTTTTAATCTTTTATTGTTCTCATAAATTATTTATAATGTACTATTTTTCATAAAAGAATATTCCACTTTGTTATCTATACACACACACACACACATACATAAATAAGCTAGAAGGCCTATGTGAAACATTCATAACTCTAAAATTACCACTCTTTAATTAGAATTTTTAAAAATAATTATTGTTTTTAAAAAAAAATTTAAAAATAGAAATAATACAAGTTAAGAATAAGATCTTTATATATAAAGCAGAAGGCTAAGAATGTAAACATTTATAATTTCAAAATTATCCCTCTTTGATTAGAATTTTAAAAATAATTAATTTTTTTTTAAATCCTTCTTTTTTTTTGTAAAATATACCGATTTTCTTAGTGTACAATATCTATTCACCTTTTTATTTATATACACATATTTTATTATAAAATGTATCCTTTTTTTAAATTTAAAATGCGTTAATATTTTAAAAATAAAAAATAAAACATTCAAACTGAAAAAATAAAAAATTTGATCAGCTTTCACAGAATTCAAATTTGAGAAATATATATATAAAAAAAAATCCTATTTTATATTAATCCTTACATGATTTTAGGAATGATTCTATAAATTTTGTTAAAGTTCTTAATTAATACTAAAATTTAACATTCTGTCCTTCAATCAAATATTCAAATTAATAAGGTTTTAATTTAAAATTTTAGTCAATCAAGGACCAAAACCAAAGTTTTCCAATAAAAAAATTCAGCATATGTGAGTGAAAAGTAAATGTATGATGGTGACGTGCATGGTGCTCTTGTTACATGATAGGAGCATATTTATGCGCCTTAGTTTAGCTTGTTCTTGTGCATTTATAGTGTTTTTCCTTAGTAAAGTAGTCTTTTAAGCTAGTTTTATGTGTTTTCAGGTTCTAAGGGCAAAGTATGCAAAAGGATGCATTTTGGAGCCTTTTGGAGCAATTTAGAGCTTGGAATGGACAACATATGCTTGGAGCCAAGAGAATGGACGAAATTGAAGATTTGAAGATGATGTTTCCTACTTGAGCAAGGTTTCCTAGTTGAAGTAGGAAAGTGCTTAATTGAAGATGTAATCCTAATCAAAGAAGGAGTTCTAATTGAAGAAGGGTTCCTAATCAACAAGGGATTCCTAGTTGAAGATGGATTCCTAGACGAATGAAGTTTCCTACTCAAACAAGGTTTCCTACTTGAAGTAGGAAAGTTAAATCCAAATGGCATCAAGTTTCAAGAAGAAAGAAGTAGTCCAAGTTGAAGAAGGAAAAGGTTTCCAAGAAGAAGGAGGATTCCCAAACACTTTAGGACACCTTATCCTTGCATTAGAGGGTTTCTAGAAGCCCTATCCAATTCCTAAGAAGGTGCCGCACCCTAGCCTTCTAGATGCCCTATTTCCTTGCCTTGCAAGGCTTTCTAGAAGCCTTATCTTACCCTATCCTTTAGTGTCGCACCTTTTATCCTTTTTCCCATTGAGTTTCTGATTTCTAGGCCTTTTTCCTTGTGGATTTGGATTCTAGAAGTCCATATCTGATTCCCCTAGGGTTTTTAGAGCCTATATAAAGGATGTGCCGCACCCATTCATACACACCATCCCTCATAAATCATTCTACACGCCAAGCATCACAAACCCTTCTCTGCCGCAGCCTTGCACAACCATACATCCATATTTCTGACCTTAACCACCATTGCCGTGCCCCCATTCTCCCTAAACACCTCTACCCTAGTCCATACCCATTCACCCATACACCTACATCCCTAAACCTGACCATAGACCCTTTGCCGCACCAAGGAGGAGGAGAAGGAAGCTTGGAAGTTCATGCCATTCAAGTTTAAGTTGCTGGAATTTCTAGTTGTTTCCTTTCCTTTGATTTCAATGTTTAAATTCCATACTCTTTGTTTTGTGCATATGCGGAACTAAACCCCCCCTTGGCTAGGGGGGATTCGAAATACATGTTTATGCTTGCGATATGATTTGATTACTTCTAATTGCGTTTCATAAGTTGTGAATTCAATTTACTTATCTACAAGAATTAAAACTGATTTGTGTATGTTGGTTGAGGGTTGACACTTAATTTGTATGCATGAATTTGATGCTAGGATATAAGGGAGTTTCACCTAATCGTTATGAACTTATATTCACAAGTAGTAAAGGTTGATGATCTCAATCGCGTTAAGTAAATTCTTGGCATAAGTTTCATGCAATCATAGTAACAAGTGCTTCGTCAATGTTTATGATTTTCATAGAACTTAATGATTCTTGCTTGTATCTCTATTATGCAATCATGTAGGGGACTTGTGGGGAATGCTTTGGGTTGTCGTATGCAATCATCCAATTCAATAACATTAGGAAAATCTGAAGGTTAATTTAAGCGGACCTAATTAACTTGGGGCGTTGGGAATTCATGGTTTATTGAAAAGCAATTGGAAATCGTTTTATATGCAAGTGTGACATGTGTGGAGATGAACCCCTTAGCTAGCCTTCCATCCATCCATTTAAACCAAATTCGTTTTAGAGTCTTTTCAATTTACAAAGTTTTGTTTTGTTTTCAAAATTCGTCCAAAATCAATCCCCCTTTAGTTTCAAGTGTCAAATTAGTTAGAAATCCATTTAGTTTGTGTTTTTAGGTGTCTTGAGTCAAGTTAAAATCAATTTTCGTCCAAATTCTTCCCTAGTGCTCAAAACTGCCCAGAAAGTGGTTTTAAGGCAGTTTTGAGTGTTTGTTTGCTGTTTTGAGTCTTTTGGTTTGTTTTAGTGTTTTAAACTTTGTTTTTAAGTTTTTGAGTCAGTTTTCAAGTGATTTGGCAATCCCTCCTAATCCCCGGCCTAGAACGATCCCTACTTACATACTTGCTACAATTGATAAAAAGAGGGTTTAATTTGCGTGTTGAATTATTTCACATCATTACATTTATAGGTGATTGCTATTTAAACATTTATTTTTATTTTTCATACACTACTGTTAGTTTTTGTCCTTTGATCATTTTTACTCATTTAGTTTGACGATAAAAAATTAAGAGAGATGTGGAATGTAAAAAAGGGTATGTAGACAACACTACTTATAAATTTAAAAGACCCTGCATTTATTCATTAAATGACACATGACAAACTTTATTTTCGTTACTTTATTCTTTATTTAAAAGAAATCACTTAGTACTATGGTTTAGTGGTGTTCCTCTTCACTTGTAACTAAGAGATCTTAGGTTCGATTCTTGCCAAATGCTTATTTGAATCACATTATTGTTAACCCATTATGAGGCTAAGCTCACCCCCCTTCTTAGTGTATATAATATCATTTGTTAAAAAAAAATAAAACATAAAAGTCATTGAACATTTTTGTGGACAAATTACAGTTTTGAGTAATGTGTAAAAACTCTCTACAAGTAATTTAGTAATGATAAATGATTCTTTTTGAGTAACTAACCAAAAAAATAGTAAACAAATTTGATAGCTCTAACATGATTATTTTTTGGTATGAGTAAGCTGCCGATTTCTCCCCTAAAGTTTCACCTAGCTTGTAATTTACCCCCTAAACTTTTAAATTGGAAAATCAAGGACTTAAATTAATTTTTTTGGCCGATTTCTACCATACCGTTAGTTCTCCGTATATTCTATCTAAATTAACATTAACTCTTATCACATGTGCACCAAGTGACTCTCCTTTGAGAACAAAAAAGGTCACTTCACTAGACATTCAGACACAAAAGCTATAGAATCACACAGATTTAAACAGGTCAACATTTTAGATATCTAGGAGTTTTCAATTATTTTAAAGAACGAAGCGACCAAACTAACCTCACATGTTGCACATGTTTTCATTTAACAAAAATTTGGATGGAATGAATGAAAAACTAATAGCAGGGCAAATTGGCCAAGAAAATTAGTTTAAGTGCTTGATCTTCCAATTTAAAAGTTTAGAGGCTAAATAAAAAAATTAGGTAAAAGTTCTGGAGGAGACCAACAGTTTACTCTTTTTTTTATTGAAGATGTGGGATTGGGAACTTGGGGGGTGGGTGCTGGTTGGATGCAGAAGAAAAACTTTTTATCATGGTTGGATATGCACTAGACCTGGCAGTTTTTGACACAACACGAAAACCACAAGAAAGTAATGGGTTTTGGATCAAAACGATAACTAATCGGATCATTAACGGGTATACAAGCGGGTAACACATGGGTAACCCGTTTCGACCCGTTAAGGAAAAAATTATTTTGATAATTTTAAAGTTTAATTACCAAAAGATTTATTATAAAATACAATAGCTATGTTAATATATACAATATATTCTATATTAAATATATAGTTTTGTATTATTATTCTATATAAGTTAAAAAAAAAAATTAGTCATTATTTATTTTTATTATGAGAGTTCCTTATTATCATTACTAGGATAAATTTTACTTAACATGTTGTTGTCCAAAATTAAAATAAACTAGTATATTATTTGTATAGGCAAGAACTAAGAAGACATACATACAAGTATGAAAAATGTGAAAATATATATAAACAATCGTGATTCATCCTTATTCCTCCATGAGTAGATAATGGTTATTCTTAAATTATCGTTTAGATTTTTAAAATCCTCCAAACCCTCATTGACACACCCCGACCGAGATCGAGGCATGCTGGCTGTCACGTGAGGGTGAAGTAGCCATGTGCACAGTGCGGAAGCAATAAAGATAAGAAATATACGAATAAATAAAAACCGAAAGCTACTAATGTGCACTAATAAATAGGAAGTACTAGGAGTGAGATACAAGTGTAAATACTCCTAATTAGAGCATAGAAAGTCTAGGTGCAGTCTAGTAGGACAAGTACTAATTATACAGTACCAGAAGATGTCCTACAAATATTTTATTCTGTCAAAACTGCCAAGATCCTTAAAGCCACCAACAGCAAGTCTACTTAAAACCTGGAGGGGCGTAAAACAGAAAATGTGAGTGGGTAAAAACAAATGTTTTTCAAAACCATTTCATCATTAAAATGCTCTAACCCCTCGCCGTAAAACATGTATAATTTTCCCAGAAATAGAATATAAACATATGCATATATATATATATATCTCAATTCAAATCATGCTTCACATATTCATAATCATAAGTATGCCATGCCAAGATATAAACAGAATAAGTAACTCAGGTGAGAATAAATTCATGGAAATCAACATATTAGCTGGAACCATTGTAGAAGTCTGTACAACTGAGTTCATAGCTAATTAGTCAATCTAACCGGAGTCACTACAATGACCTATACGGCACTAACCACTAAAAGGGTATGTACGACTAGACTGGGTGTAATATAATTATGCTTAATACCATGCTCTCATGATAGCTGGGCGATAAATCGTTGGTCACCGACGAGTCGGAACCACCTATGATTGTCTATACGACAAGACTGTGCACCTAAATTGGATCCAAAGTGAGCATGTGGTGCGGGAGATGACATTATATACAGGCATGTGCTATATCTCTGGCTAAATCACAATCACCCTAAGTGCTGGTTTATAAGGTCAACGTTGCTCAATCACATGTCACATTATCGATAATTCACATAACAAAACATAACTCACCTGGTACTTACTTGAGCAACCACAGCACCACAGTTATATATATATGCAAACTATTCAACTCATAGTTTAAGCATAATTCAATAGGCATGGCATTTTCAAAGGATACTTTCATTTAAACACATTTTCTGGGAAATATCAAGTATATAAATATATACTGAAAACCAAAAGCCCACTCACTAGTATGTCGAAGGGTCGTAGCCTCCTAATCGCCTTTGACTGCGCTCGTCCTTGGGATAAGTCTCCCCTATATGCGAAATAACTGAGTTGAGTCCTGAAACCACCGGAAACCCGTCGGAAAAAGCTTTGATATTTTGACAAATTTTAAAACTCGTTGTTCTCGATAATCAAACGTCCAAATTCTTCCAATGAACCACTCCAAGCCTCGGGAGGACCTCCCTAAGCTTCTTATAAGCTTGAAATCCCAAAAAACACACGATTTTACGATTGCATGAATAGTGACATAAATCGGGTTAGGGTTTTAACGAGTTTTCGAAGAAGTTCTTACGTAAAAATGGCACCATTCAACTCGTATGAACCTCAGGAACACGATGGTGTCCTTTAAACCCTGGATCTGTAAATTTTCCACCAGTTTTTGTTGTTAATCAGTACGGGAGAAAGGAGATAGGGTGAGTTCGAGGGAGAGAGCACGAGAGAGAAAAGAAAGAAGGGTACTTTTTTTGTGTGTGGTCCAAATTGGGTCATCAACCAAACAACTAAACTTTAAAAATTTTATTTAGTCCAAACCTTAGCCCATTTACACACACCACCACCAACCGCTCAAGGGCAATTTCGTCAATTCATGTTATCGATAACTATAATTCAGGATGGGCTGTGACAATCTACCCACCTTATAAAAATTTCGTCCTTGAAATTTATACAATCATACAATCCACTAATAATCATAAAACAAGTGTGGATACATCTCTCTTATCCGATCCTCTGTCTCCCAAGTAGCATCTTCCACTGAGTGATTTCTCCATAATACTTTCACCAAATGCACTGTCTTATTCCTCAGCTCCTTATCTTTCCAATCCAAAATAGTCACTGGCTCATCGTCGTAAGTCAAATCTGGTTTAATTTCTAGAGGTTGAGGAGGAATCACATGTGAAGGATCTCCATCATAATGACGAAGCATTGAAACATGAAACACATCATGCACTTTGGACAACTCTGGAGGTAATTAAAGCCTGTACGCAACCTCATCGACTCACTCGATGATCATATATGGTCCAATGTACCTAGGACTCAGCTTGCCTTTCTTTCCAAACTGTACAACACCTTTCCAAGGTGATATCTTCAGAAATACCCAATCACCTACATTATACCTCTGGTCAGTGGCATGTTTGTCTGCTAAGCTATTTTGTGTATCATGGGCCGCTTTCAGGTTAGACTTAATTACCTAAACATTTTGAGTAGTCTCGTCAAATCTCAGAGCCCACTAAAACTCTTTCGCCAACCTCTAACTAACATAATGGCATTCAACAAGACTTGCCATAAAGTACCTCAAAAGGTGCCATACCAATACTCGAATGGTAACTGTTGTTGTAGGCGAACTCCATCAAATCTAAAAAATCATGCCAACAATCGCCAAACTACAGCACTGAAGATCTCAGCATATCTTCTAATGTCTGAATGGTCTTCTCAGATTGCCCATCTGTCTGAGGATGATATGTCGTACTATAAAGTAATCTCATACCAAGAGCTTCCTGGAATGTTATCCAGAACTTAGAAGTGAATCTAGGATCCCGATCCGAGATAATATCAATTGGAACACCATGGTACTTCACAATCTTCGATATGAATAACTTAGCTAATCGACTTAATGGATATTTTTCCCTCACTGGAATAAAGTGTGCTGACTTAGTAAGCCGATCAACTACCACCCAAATGCCATCATAACCATTATGTGTACAAGGAAGCTTATACACAAAATCCATGGTAATATTTTCCCATTTCCACTGTGGAATGGGAAGTGGCTGCATCAACCCAAATGGCTTCTTCCGTTCAGCTTTAACTTGTTGGCAAATGGCACACCTACTCACATATTCGGCAATTTCCCTTTTCATACTCGGCCAATAATAAAATGGTCGAATGGTATGATACATCTTGGTACCTCCTAGATGCATAGCATATGCTGAAATATGTGCTTCATCAAGGATTTCTTTCTTTAACTCTGCGTTATTCGGCACATACATTCTGCCTTCTTGCATAAGCATACCATCAGTTTCTCGAATCCTGAAATCTTTCTTCTTCCCCTGATTCCTTGCTTGAATTATTTCCTGGATCTCATCATAATTCATCTGGGCCTCGAGCACACGATCAATTAAAATTGGTCTAACTTGAAAATTAGCAAGCAATGCTTCCTCTCGATCTTCCACTCCTAACTCCATTCCAGTGGACCTCAAATCCGCAAGAAGAGGAACATGACAATCATAGATGGCATTAAGTCTAGCTAGAGTCTTCCTACTAAGTACATCGACCACTGCATTTGCACGACCAGGATGATACTCAATTGTACAATCATAATCACTAAGTAACTTAATCCACCTCCGCTGCCGAAGATTTAGATCCTTCTGATTAAAAAGATACTGAAGACTCTTATGATATGTGAAGATCTTACATTTCTCACCATAAAGATAATGTCTCTAAATCTTCAAAGCAAAGATGATAGCCGCTAACTCCAAATCATGAGTAGGACAATTCTTCTCATAAGGTTTCAACTGTCTCGAAGCATAAGCAATCACCCTACCATGTTGTATCAATACACAACCCAGACCATTCAAAGAAGCATCGTTGTAGACCTCAAAATTAACACTATCATCCGGGAGTGCTAAAACAGTGCATGAGTGAGATAATACTTCAATTGTTGAAAACTTTGCTCAAAATTATTATTCCACTCAAATTTAACTTCTTTTCTAGTCAACCTCGTTAATGGAAAAGCAATGACTGAAAAATCCTTAGAGAACCGTCTATAATAGCCTGCTAGGCCAAGAAAACTCCGCATCTCGGTGACGGTTCGAGGTTGCTCCCAATTCTCCACAGCTACCACTTTTTGAGAATCACTTGAATGCCTAGAGCAGAAATGACATGTCCCAAAAATGCCACTTGATCCAACCAAAATTGACATTTGCTAAACTTAGCATATAGCTGGTGTTCCCTCAAACTTTTCAACACCAATTTAAGATGTCTAATATGCTCCGCTCTAGTCTTAGAGTATACCAGAATGTCATCAATAAAGACAATGACAAACCTATCCAAATACGACTGGAATACTCGATTCATTAAATCCATGAAAGCTGCTGGTGCATTAGTTAGCCCAAATGACATCACCAGAAACTCATAATGACCATATCGAGTCCTGAATGCTATTTTAAGGACATCTTCACTTCTAATCTTCAACTGGTAATAACCAGACCTTAAGTCAATCTTAGAAAATACACAGGCACCTCGGAGTTGATCAAACAAATCATCTATACGGGGTAACGGATAACAGATAACGGTTCTTAATTGTTACCCGATTCAATTGCCTGTAATCAATGCACAGTTTCAAGGTTCCGTCTTTCTTCCTCACAAATAAGACCGGAGCTCCCCAAGGTGAAGTACTAGGTTGAATAAAACCTTTATCCACTAATTCTTGCAACTGAACTTTCAATTCCCTTAATTCAGCATGAGCCATTCTATAAGGAGTTAAAGATATAAGATTCGTACCTGGAAGCAAATCAATAACGAACTCCACATTTTTATCTGGCGGCAATCCAGGCAAATCATTAGGAAACACATCTAGAAAATGCCTGACCATACATACATTCTCCACACTACTAGGAGCATTATCATTCAACACCACATGAGCCAAATATCCCTGACAACCTTTCGACAACAATCTTTTAGCTTTCATGGCAGAAATAACACCATGCCTCACCCCACTAGGCTCTCCTACGAATGTAACTTCAGGTAATCCAGGATGATGGAAAGTAACTATCTTTCCATAACAATCTATCTTGGCACGATTATAATGTAATCAGTCAGTGCCCAAAATCACATCAAAATCAACAATGTCTAACGACATAAGATTAGCTGGCATAACAACATCCTCCACCATCACTGGACATCCTGGATATACTCGATCCACAAAACATCTATCCCCTCTAGGCATAGAAAACTCTAAATCGTATCCTAGAGGTATAGGATGAGGTTGCATCACTTGAGCAAATGTATGAGAAACAATAGAATGTGTAGCACCACAATCAATCAATACTCTAGCAAAATGACCAAGAATATTTAATGTACCCATGATTAAGTCCGGATTGTTCTGAGCATCTTGCAGTGTCATGTTATAGATACGTCCCTGATTCTGCTATCATCCACCATGACCTCTGTTAACATGAACACCACGTCCTTGTCTTAGCTGACCAGACTGCCTCAAAGATCCTACATTACTAGCAGCAATTTCTACCTACTAGGGCTGTCCCCCTTGGTACCATTGGGATCCACCTGCTAAATGTGGCTGATATGGCATAAAACTTCCCTGATACTGAGGGTAACCACCTTGATAATGAGATTCCTAAGAGTACTGATACTGTCCTGAAGTATAAAGAGTTACGTTGCCCTGATAATGATAAGCACCTCCTCGTCCAATCCAGTCTGGGCATAACCACTAGGTCCTGAAGCTTGCTGGGTCGGCGTAGGTGGTGGTAAAGAAGGTTGTTGGGGCCTCTGCTGATTCTGAGAGCAATGAGCAGCCCTATGCCCCATCTGTCCACAAGTATAGCATGCACTGTTGCCTCTCCTACACTCCCTAAAATGCCTATTATTACACCTGCGGCATAAATGAGTACTTGAACCACCTGAACCACCAAAGTCCCTTTGCCTCTGAAATTTCGGGCCTTCAGAAAATCTACCACCTCTCCTCATAATATTAGAGTTCAAGCCTCCATTAGAAGAGCTGGAACTGCCACCGCTTCTCTTAAAACTCTGGGTCTTACGAAGTCCCTGAGATGATTGACCTTTACGTTTATCATCTCGCCTCTGGTTCCCGTTCTTTTCTTCTTCATCTTCACTTTCACTGGGCATGTTCTCTGAGTCCTCAATCCGTAGTAAAACCTCATAAAACTCCTGGTAAGTGGCACAGGGAGTCGATGTCGCTACAGAATGCCATTTCTTCTTAGTACCCAACTTGAAACGACGAAGCATCTCGACCAGATTAGTAGCAACCTCCGGATCATATCGAGACAAATCAGTGAACTTCCAGTAATACTCATTCGATGACATCTGTCCTTGTTTCAGATGCGTAAACTCTTGTTTCTTACGATCAATATACTCATGAGGAATGAACCTTTTCCGAAACAACTGTTTAAACACTTCCCAATCTGCAACAACCTCTGGTGGCATCTGATATGACTCATGTCTCACCAGGATGCAGGCTCTGGACCAAAAAACTAGGTAGTCGTCTCGACCCACCTATCAGGATGAAGATTCCCCTGACTCTGCATCACCATGAAAGTCTTCTCGACATGATTAAGTCACTTCTCCGCTCCATCATGTCCTTCATTTCCCATGAAATGATTCAGCTTCAGATTATGTACAGTTTCGAGAGGTGTCCTTTAAGGAGGACGGAGCGAAGACTGAATGGCATTAGCTATAGCTTCCCCTAATTGAACAATATCAAGAAAACTAGGCTCAGCTGAGTGAAGTGGCTCTCTACGAGGCGGCATAGTTCTGACAGAAGACAACACAAAGATTAGAATATTCATTAACTATACAGGACTGCTAAACCTAGGCTCTGATACCAAACTGACATACCCCGACCGAGATCGAGGCATGCTGGTCGTCACGTATGGGTGACGTAGCCATGTGCAAAGTGCGGAAGCAATAAAGATAAGAAATATACGAATAAGTAAAAACCGAAAGCTACTAATATGCACTAATAAACAGGAAGTACTAGGCGTGAGATACAAGTGTAAATACTCCTAATCAGAGCATAGAAAGTCTAGGTGCAGTCCAGTAGGACAAGTACTAATTATACAGTACCAGAAGACGTCTTACAAATATTTTATTCTGTCAGAACCACCGAGATCCTCAAAGCCACCAACAGTAAGTCTACCTAAAACTTAAAGGGGCGCAAAACAGAAAATGTGAGTGGGCAAAAACAAATGTTTTTCAAAACCATTTCATCATTAAAATGCTCTAACCCCTCGCCGTAAAACATGTATAATTTTCCCAGAAATAGAATATAGACATATGCATAAATATATATCTCAATTTAAATCATGCTTCACATAGTCATACTCATAAGTATGCCATGCCAAGATATAAACAGAATAAGTAACTCAGGTGAGAATAAATTCATGGAAATTAACATATTAGTCGGAACCCTTGTAGAATTCTGTGCGGTTGAATTCATAGCTCATTAGTCAATCTAGGCGGAGTCACTACAATGACCTATCCGACACTACACTGCACACAAGTCGGAACCACTAAAAGGGTCTGTACGACAAGACTGTGCACCTAAATTGGATCCAAAGTGAGCATGTGGTGCGGGAGGTGACATGATATACAGGCCTGTGCTATATCTCTAGCTAAATCACAATCACCCTATATGCTGGTTTATGAGCTCAACGTTGCTCAAACACATGTCACATTATCGATAATTCACATAACAAAACATAACTCATCTAGTACTTACCTGAGCGTCCACAACACCACAGTTATATATATGCAAACAATTCAACTCATAGTTTAAGCATAATTCAATAGGCAAGGCATTTTCAAAGCATACTTTCAATTAAACACATTTTCTGGGAAATATCAAGTATATAAATATATACTGAAAACCAAAAGCCCACTCACTGGTATGTCGAAGGGTCGTAGCCTCCTAGTCGCCCTTGACTGCGCTTGTCCTTAGGATAAGTCTCCCCTATATGCGAAACAATTGAGTTGAGCCCTGAAACCACCGGAAACCTGCTGGAAAAAGCCTCGATATTCCAGCAAATTTTAAAACTCGTTGTTCTCGATAATCTGGCGTCCAAATTCTTCCAACGAACCACTCCAAGCCTCGTGAGGACCTCCTTAAGCTTACCTATAAGCTTGAAATCCCAAAAAACACACAATTTTACAATTGCATGAATAGTGATATAAATCGGGTTAGGGTTTTCACGAGTTTTCGAAGAAATTCTTACCTAAAAATGGCACTATTCAACTCGTATGAATCTCAAGAACACGATGGTGTCCTTTAAACCCTCGATCTGTAAACTTTCCACCAGTTTTTGTTGTTAATCCGTATGGGAGAAAGGAAAGAGGGTGAGTCCGAGGGAGAGAACACGGGAGAGAAGAGAGAGAAAGGTACTTTTTGTGTGTGTGGTCCAAATTTGGTCATCAACCGAACAACTAAACTGTAAAAATTTATTTAGTCCAAACTTTAGCCCATTTACACACACCACCACCAACCGCTCGAGGGCAATTTCGTCAATTCATGTTATCGATAACTATAATTCGAGACGGGCTGTGACACTCATGAATAATGTTTTTTATTTGAGGGAAAAATTAATAATAATTATTGTAGAAGTGTAAAAAATGTAAAAAAAAAAAAAAACAATCACTCATAGTGACAAGCTTTACAACTTTCATGAAGGTTAGCTTCGAAATCCAACATTATAATCCATAAACCTTTAATTTATATTTAACCGTCGATTGTCATTTACGCTTTATTCTTCTTACTGAATTTCATTTTTTAAATTTTTTTTTAAAACATGATCATCTGGCGGATGTTAGAAGATGAACGGTTCAAATCTTTGATATCACGTTTCAATATTTACGGTTAACTGAAATACAAGTCGATGTCATATAGTTTGTAGAAACTTTATAAACATCAAGCAATATATTCACTAACCGTAAACCTTTGAATATATATAATATCAATGATCCAAACCGTTCATCTTCCTGCATCCTCTAATAGATCATGTTTTCAAAAAAGAATATCTGAAAAAACAAAATTTGATGAGAACAATGAAGCATAAATGTAAACAACAATCAACGGTTAAATTTTGATCTATGATTTATATGATTATAGTGGCGAATTTCGAAGTTAAGCACTTCATGAAAGTTGTAAAGCTTATCATTACGAGCGTTTATATATATATTTTTTCTATATTTTTTACACTTCTACATTAATTAAAAAACTATTAAAGACTTTACTTAATTAATTAAGCTATTCATTAATTTATACCCATTTTGTTTCAGAAGCAATGAATGCTAGAGATTCAGATTCAGTAAACCTTAGTGGTGAGAAGTCTGTGGAGATTATAATGGGAACAGAACGAGATATTGGAAGCGAAAGTATAGACAATACAAATACGAGTCTTGTAAAGAAAAATGCTAAAGCAATCAATTTAGGTAAGCAAAAATATACTTAATAAAAACATGCGTTTTTATGTTTTGGATGTGACAATATGGTATGTATATACTTATTTAGTATTATGTTTTTCATTTGATTATTTATTGGTTTAAAATATATTTTCCTTAACGGGTAAAACTGGTCAAGTCATATTATCTGTTAATATTACTGGGTTGATTTCAGGTTGGGTCATTTTACCCGTTTATTTTAACGAGTGTTACACAACACGACCCATTAAGATATCAGGTATGACACGAAAATGATACGAATACAGAAAACACGACACGAATGCAAGGTCTTTCCCACATTTGTTTTGCAAATACATTTAATTGTGACCCCACTCCAAGTCCTCTCTCATAAATAATAAATGGATTTCTGAACACATTTTTAATTTTACACGCTCATGATTATATATGTCTTTTAATTTTTCTTTTTGATTTATACTAATTAGTATTACGGTTTAATAAAATTTCTCTTTATTTATAAGTAAGAGGTTTCATATTCGACTTGTATGAATGACGATGATATTTATATTTGTGCTGAGTTTGGTACTTGATTAGTGCTGAGCTATTATGTGACCTAGACAAATTCCCTCTCCTCTTAGAGTTGTATCAAAAATTTTATTTTTATTTTTTATTTATTCAATCTAAAAACTAGAAGTAAGCAATGGAGTGCATGGAAATAAAAATATATCCATTCCATTTTATTTTTTGTTTCATATAAGTTTAATTTCCCTACAACTATTGGTAAAATAAAAATCCAAGTGGTGAAACAATATATTATGGCATCCTTCTTAGATTAATTTTTTATTTTTTTATTTAATAAACTAAATAATTTAGCTGCATTAATCATCATTTTTTTTAAAACAAAAGAAATTGGATCTAGAAAGTACCAAACAAGTTAAATTTTATGTAATTATTTCAAACTTGAGAATATATCACAATGTCGCATTTGTTTTGTTCAACAAAATTAATCGTAATGGAATTCATATGACCTTTTATATAGATTCCCTAAACCCCAGAGGCTGGTGTACATGATGGCTCAGTCCAAATATACATGTCATTTTCCTTTAGTACATATCATACATGTAGACGTAGTAAGCGTGGTCAGATCAATTCAAGAGTGGTCAGATCAATTCAAACAGGACAAATTTACCACTATATGTATAGTTCTGGGTTTATCCTATTAGAAACTTTTGTTGCTAAACCTATTTAGGTGGAATCTTCTCCTCCACACACACACACACACACACATTACGTATAGTTCTGACTTTATGATATCTAGCCTCCTGCCATAGCATATGGTGTGCTATCTACACATTTTATTTTACTTTTCATACATCTCTAGATATAAAAAAAATAGAAAATTATATTTTTTTATTTATATATTTTTTGTCAAAATATCTTTAATTACTATGTTAATTTCATTTAATTCAATTGTAAATTTTGGAATTTTTAAAGATAATTTATGATATTTTAAATATTTCACTATTTTAGGGGCCGTTGATTCCTTTTAGTTGGGACTTGGATTCTCTGCCCTCCCAATTCGGTGCCCTCCCCGTGCCCTCCTGTTTGTGTGGTCACGGTTAAGCCACGTCAATATTTTATATTACTATTTTTTTTGTCTTATTATTTTTATAAAAAACAATATAAAATGTTAGCATGGATTAATCGTGACCACATAAAACAGGAGGGCACGAAAATGGCACCGAAATGGGAGGGCAGATAATCCAAGTCCTTTTAGTTGAGCCTTTTCAGTCTGTCCTTATGCCTCGAGAAGCTGAAAGAATTCGCTCCCTTTATATTTTTTACACACACACACACATATATATATAGTTATTTTTATTTTAAAGAAATAGTACTAGTAGGGCAATGCTTTCTTCAACTATTTTTATCCCAGGATATCAAGAACGGAAATATTAATCAATCTACTAACTATTATATTTTAAGGGATAAGATGTTACGTTTCTACCTATGCATTTTAGGTTTAAAAAATCATTTAAATCAATATAATAGTTTCAAATTCTCTCTTCTCCCTTTAATAATAATAAAATTCAAAAATTCGAAAGAATCTACTGAATAGTTGGTATCCAATAATCTATTAAGAACAATAGTATTATCAATTAATTGAACTTTATCAGGTTAATTAGTTGTTATATTAAGATAACTGAATTCTTTTTCAGTACTGCAATGATGATGTTGATTTTATGAGGTTGTTGCTGAGCCGTGCAACCAAAGAACATTGATTCAAAGCCCTTGATAGGATTTTTAACATCTATGCAAATAGAGTCAGAATCACATGAAATACTTGCAAGAATACAAGAATATTGTAGTATAAATGCTCATGCAAGGTCGTTTTCCTCAAGGACTATTTGGATAATTTATGTAGAAACAATTCCTAATTAAACACTTCGAATTAAAACTTGAGAAAAGAGAGTTTGAGAGTGGATAATATTAAAAACGAATTTTAAACAAAAACTAATATAATCGAAGAAAAGATTTTTAAATACCAATTTATAAAGGCACTAGGGTTCCACCATCACCTAACAATCCTATGAATTTCTACCAATTACTTACGATTTACACATGCCACTTCGAAGGTTAGGTTTTCCTAATACATATTCTCCTTGTGATATTCAAGCAAGAACGTATATCTAACATGCAATTCGTCTGTGATATTCAGATTAAATGTGAACATGCAAGACTCATTAAGATTTATGAAAACCTTTCGAAGAACCATACAACCCCTAAGAACGTGATATTCGCCTTAGATGAAATTACAATTATCAATCACAAGAAGCAATACTCAATCCTCCGGTGGTATTCCGACCGAATTGCATCCAATGACTTGTCTAAACATCCTAATGGTGGCCAATCATCAAGATAATTAGATAGTTTAAAACAGTGATCAATAATTCAAAGTGTGCATGCAATCAATCATAAGCAATTAAATAAAAATTACATATTCATGCTAAGGCTCAAGGTTTCGCCCTAACAAAAGGAATTAGTTATGCATATTCATAATTGAAATCATAGAAATATTATTACAAGTAAAAGGAATGAAAGCACCTTGAAGTAGAAAATCTCCAAGAACCCTAGCCAAGTTCTTTGTCTCTGAAGTTGAATAATAATAAGCGTCGAGAAAAATTGTAGACGGCCAAAGTAATATATTTGCTCCGCCCTCACAAACCCTAAGACATAGGTTTCTTATTCCAACTAAGAAACTAAGAAAAATAATAAAATATCTTAGAAAATAAAACTCTAATTAAACTAGGAGAATCTGCCAAGTACTTGTCCAGCCACGTTTTATCCTCAGATCTCCTCCAAATCCAGCTCAAGACAGCTTGTTTTAAAGATAAGGACCTTCCGAACACATCTCCAGAAGGCCACGAAACCATCCGAGGTCATCTTAGGCTCCAAAAACGCAATTTAAGCCCAGAAACGTTATTTTCCAGCACCGCGCATCGCTCCTTTATTTTATCGTAAGAAAATAACCGATTGATGGAAAAATCCCAAATTTTGATAAGACCAAGCTAAGTGACTCACGAACGTCTTCAAACTAGAATTACTCCAAAATTCGTCCATTTGACCACGTTTTGCTCCAGAGGAAGTCGAAAGTCCTATATTGAAAATACAATTCAAAGTATCAAAATTCTTCCAAAATATTAACCAAAATATAATAAGAATAGGGTTAAATATATAATATAAAATTCACTTATCAGCCCTCAAATAAAAAGATCATGTACATCCATGGTCTGCTATGTGAGAAGTCAAGAGTTTGATGCTTTGAGCTAAAAAAGAAAGTTTTCTTGGTCTCGGCATGAACCTTGTATGATTTTATGCATACAAGTCGATCGATGTGATTTATGATTTGAGAGAGAGGGAGTAAAACGGTCCACTATAATCAACGTTGTTTTCTGTCATGAGTGTTTAATGCAATGTGGCCTAGCTGCATGGGCTATAATATATATGGCTGCAGCAACTTATTCCGTTTTATATAACACAGCAGATTAATTAAACTTTTCTAGTAGTACGTGTTCCTTGTTTTTAAATTTTCAATTCCCTCTTTACATAAGAAATGTTTCTGTACGCGTCAGGAATTTCCGTCGAGGATGTTTCCTGGCCGACGAGCACACAGCTCCCCAGGAGGTTGGCGCCGGTTGAGGGTTGCTGTCGGGGCTTCTGCTTCACTGTCGGGCTTTGTCGGACAAGTCTCGTCGGGCAAGACTCTTCGGGCAAGGCTCGTCGGGCAAGGCTGAAAGAGAAGGACAGAGTTAACTTTGAGAGGTGCCTTTGTGGGGCCTTAGGTGTAGGCCTTGAGGCTCACAATCAAGGTTAACTTTTAAGTGCTCAGGCGTGCCACTGCCATCTTCAGTATGGCAGATGTGAAATGGATGTCGAGTTTTAGTTGTATATGCATATACCCGAGAAACCGTGTTAGTTATAACAGGTGCCTTTGTGGGGCCTTAGGTGTAGGCCTTGAGGCTCCCTATCAATAACTAAACCGGTGCTCGAACACATCATATTTGTTCTCGTGAATGCATGAGTCTTATAACTATTATACTTCTGATTACCTGAGTTCGAGAGGTAGAATGAACCCAAATAGGTGCCTTTGTAGGGCCTTAGATGTAGGCCTTGAGGCTTCCCATTAGAGTTCGTTCTTATACTCAAACGTTCTAGACCGCAGAATGGAATGAATCCAAATAGGTGCCTTCGTGGGGCCTTAGGTGTAGGCCTTGAGGCTTCCTATCAGAATCCTTCCCATGCTTAAGCGTTCTATGATAATCATAATGTAATAGAAATAAGACTAAGAGGTAGGTCGATTACTTGCGCCCCAAGTAACATCGGACTTCTCGTTTATCAAGGATTGTCGTGGATGAGTTAAGTCCACATAAGGTTCTTTTTTATGCCTTGAGGCCAATGACTTTTAACTAATCAGATTTACATGCCCGAGGGCTTAGGACTTGGATCTGGTTTGAACACTGAAGATATATTCAAATCAGATCCAAGTACTGAGAAAGCCTTTTAATAGTCATCTTGCTAGAAATAACTTGAATATAACTAGAAATATTTCCTCTTATACTGGCTCAACAAACATATCTTTCCCAACAAGTCTAAAGGGGTGAGGGTTGAATGGATCCCCTTAGTAGAAGCTCTTCATAACTTTGATGACGTAGCTACAGGTCCATTCCTCATTTCCCATCTTTATCATCTCCTTTTTGAAATGACTCAAGGCGAGCCATTTGAGACCAACTTGAATGGGCCTATATGGATGATACAAACTTGGTTTCAATGGTACTTCCCAGAGTTTCGGGCTGCCAATTTGGAGTTCCCGGAGGGTGTGGCCCCTGCCCGAATCTTGGCTGAAGCTGCCCCTATAGACCACTCCACCTTTGCCTGCTTCTATTTCTTCAGAGTTTGTAGGATTCGATCAGACTTAGAATGGGGTGAATCGGTCTTGAGGAGATATCCTTGGTTTTCTGACCAAGTCTTTCAAGATGCTACCCCCTTTTGCAGGGAGAAATTCATTAGCTGTATTCAACCGAGAGACCTGGCCTGGGGAGTTCGAGGTAATAGATATGACCGAGGTTTGGAGGTGTACCATCATAACTTTTGCAGCAGGCAGTTGGGATTTAGGCAGGCCATTCCTGTCCCGTTCTTCGACTCTATCCATTGTGGTACTTCATTCCGGTTACTAACTCCACCTGAGGTAACATTCCGAGCTGCCCGTCGCAGTCTCGACGTAATGAGTCAAGCGACCCGACAGTCCATCGTTCTCAATTTTGAATGTACTTCGTTATTTTCTTCTTGTTGGGAAGACAAATGGACCAAGAAGTATGGAGGAGATTTGAAAGAGACTCATGACCGCCTTTTCAACCAACTTTCTCTTAAGTCATACCCCAGCTCGGGCGAGTTTGAACATTGGAAGGAGATGATCCAAGAGAAGAATCGGTCACTTCTGATAGGTACTTTTCTTTCAACCTGATTTTGTTTCCCTTCTGAAGACTTTCTATCCTCACTTTTGTTTGACCTTGCAGCCCCAATGGATGTTGAAGTTCTCCATGGGGCGGCCGCAGAGGCTGAAAGATGAGAAGCTTTGGAAGGTGTGGATGTCTCAGAATCCTGTGAGGATTCAGGAGCTGAAGAAACACCCGAGGCAATTATTAAAGCACCCAAGCGAAAGAAAGCGGCTGTGATTAAGGCTTCAGATCCTGATCCTGCACTTCTACCCAAAACCACACGACCAACTCTTACTAGAAAGAGTAAGAGAGCAAAAACTATTGCCTCTCCTAAGTCATCAGGCCCATCTGCTCCAGTCCCTGAGGCAAGCAGAAAGAAGCAACAATCTTCTAGTAAGTTTCTGCTTTCCTTTATCAAACTGCTACCTTTCTCCTCTATCTAACTGTTTCTTGTTTTCTTTGAAAAACAGGAACTCAAGCATCTAAAAGACCAATCATTGCTTCTAAGGAGGAACCATTAAGAGCTGCCATGCTCAAAAAGGCTGAAGAACTGCAAAGTACCGTCCTCAAAGAACTCGAGGTATGATTTATATTTTTTATTTGCACATCCCTTCTTGCTTTCACAGAACTAAAAATCTGTTTACTTTGAATCAGGACGCAAGAAAAGAAAAGCTTTTTCCGCCCGAGGCCTCTCCACAACTTGCCCGAGAGACAAGTTTCTCTTCTTCCCAAGTTAACCCTTCAGAGGTGCTTTCTCTTCATTTCTAACTCTTGGATAACTCTCCAATTTCTAGACCTAATGCCTGAATCTTTTCTCTTCTTCTATTTGTATTTAGGCTGGGGCATCTGCCTCCTTGCCTAGTTATGGCCCTCTTCTGAAGTCTGTGGTTTCTTCTACTGCTCTGGATGCAACTCCTTCCTCTCAATTTGATCCATCTACAGGAGTTATGTTGCACTTCGTGGATGAGGACAGTAACTTGGTGAGCCATTATTTTCACATTGAAATCCCGTATATTGCTTTCAAATTAACTCCCGCTCATGTTTTCTGCAGCCTTCTCCGATATATGAGCCACCTCCTCCCTTAGTGGTATCAGATAATGAACCCATAGTTCCCGAGATTCCTGTAGCCTCAGAGGTAGCAATCTCGTGGGTATCTGTTTGCCCGACAGTTGATATTGATGAACCTCCTTCTCCTCCTCAATACCAAACTCAGGTATAGGAATATTTTCTTCTTGTTTTCCTCTTACGATTTATTTACTAACAATTACTGCTGTCTCTGGATATCTCTAGGGCACTGGTACAGGTTCAGGTGCAGCCCTATCCTCTCTTGCTGGTGGTAAAGAATCTTCCCGCCAACAAGGAATTAGTACTCTTCCTAGTGAAACCCCAGGGCTGAGTCAGGTACATTTCTTCTCTCCAAAGCCTCTTTTTGCCCCCAACTGTATTTAGATTGTCTTGACCTGGTCTTTTGGTTTTTTGCAGCAAGTTCCAAAAGAAACTTCTCCCCCTCATTTGGTCCGTAAATCAAAACGCTCCCGTCTTCATTTATCTTCTGGAGGTACTGAGATTCCCTCTTCTGGAATTGAGAAGATCAGGCAGACAGAGATTGCCCCCCCAGTTGGCATTACTCCATTAGAGGGAGCTGCAGTGCAGGATCCTCCTCCTTTTGCATCCCCAAACCCTGCTAAGTTGCCCAGACTTTTTGAAGCACTTGGGCGGCTTGAGACAAGGTTGAGATCCTCAAGACAAACTTCAGCGACCTCCAGTTCTTCGGAGCAACAACATGTCTTCCAAGAATGGGCGAGGAAGGACTTCACTGCATTATTCAGCCTCAAGGCTCTTTGTGATTTAGAAAAGGTCACAACTGAGTCTTTCAAAACTGGTCGACTATCAAAGCCTCAGCATGATTCCTTTCTCTCTTTCTTTGAGAATTTGAGGGCTCTTAGGGAGCAATACCAGAGAGCTGATAGACAAGCTAATCGGGCAAGATGCTTTATGGAGAAATAATCAAGCGTCTCCGCTCAAGTTGATCGGTTGGTGGACGAAAGCTTGCGGACAAAAGAAAGGGTTAAAGTTGTTACTTCTGAAATTCAAAAGCTGGAGGAACAACTGGTTGCTCTTAAAGCTGAACAAGCAACTCGTCTGGATACCCTTGAAAACCAAATTGAGGGAGTAGAGAAGTCAAACTCGGAGTTAGAGCATACTAGGTCCGAACTTGTAAATAGCCATACTGTTTTGGCCGAACCTAGTAGGATATTTGATATTATGCAGACATACCATTCTCGAATAGTGACCCTGAGTGAAGATGTCAATTTTTTAGAATAGGATGATTTGTAACCCCTTTCTTATTGGAATGAACATGTGTTTTGTCCTCTGCTCTGCTCTTGGTACTGTTTTGAATTGACTTCGAGCAACTCTTTGCCCCCTTGTTTACTTTCCTCTTTCTTCTACTTCCCTCGATAGCACCAATCTTAGGACCTGATCTTGGTCCCTTGGTCCCTTTCATGGCACTTTTATTCATGCAGAGGTGTTGGGACAACCTGGGCCCTTTTCTTTTTCTGCAGTACCAAATAGTGACCCTGGCTCTTCTAAAATGAGGTTGATCATATTGATAGGAGCCTCAGGGAAAGGGTTAGTATCCACCATCATACTGGCTTGGGGCGAGTCAAGTAACAGTTTTCCCTTCACTATAAGATCTTGTATCCAATCTCTAAACTAGACACAATTAACTATGGAATGATTGAAGGTCTAGTGCACCTTACAACACTTTTTCCCCCTGAGTTCTTCTGGTTTGGGCATCTTTTTGGTATTATCGGGCAAAATTACTCTTGCTCGTACCAGTTCTTCATAGATCTCAGGTGCCTTGGCCAAATCGAACGAATAACTCTGGTACTTGGGTGGTTTCATGGGGATGAAACCACCATCGTTCATTACGACCTTCTGATCTTTGACAGGTTGGACTAGCCCCTTTATCATCAGTGGTTTGAAAGGTGTAGTCATTTCAGCGGCACATACATCTATGTTTTCTTCATCATGGCCATCCTCACGCTCTGGCCTGGTTTCTCCCACTTTCACTTGTTGCTCTTCTTGCAACAGCCTCTCATACTTAGTGGTAGCAATTACCAATTCTTGCAGCTCGTTGAATTGTGCATCATAAAACCTCTTCCTCAAAGGTAATTTTAGAGCCCTTTGAGCAATTAATATGAGCTACGCTTGGTTGACGGGGAATTGGCATCTCATCCTTGTTTTCCTGAACCTCATCATGAAGTCCTCAGTAGATTCATGATCGTATTGTTTGACTTCAACAAGGTCATTGATAGTCAATTCCGGCTCTATTCTGTAAAACTGTTCGTGGAAATCCATCTCCATTTGCCCCAGTTGGTAATAGAATTAGGGGGTAATAGAAAGTACCACTGAGATGCTAAACCCGCCAATGAGTTCCCAAACAACCTCAATTTATAATTTGGGTTGCCCTCATATGCCACACAATGATTGGAGAATTTGAAAATGTGGTCTCTGGAGGACACGCTACTGTCTTCACCTGTGAACGTTGGGAATGCAGGCATCTTGAAGTTGAGAGGGAATGGATTGAGCTCGTCAATATATTCAGGATAAGGCTTTTGGTAAGTGACCCTGAACACTGGGCGAGCCCGTGGCTCAGCATTTTGAGCTACTATCCTTCTTAGCTCAACCAATTCTTCCCTCAGCTGCTGAGTAGCTGAATTATCATCATACCCGATGAGAGCAGTGTCGATCTTTGAGATCTGGTCGTTGCCCGTACCTGCTTCTCTGCTTGGTTCGGGCTTCCTCCAGTTAGTTCCCACTCCCTTACTAGCCAACGGGGATGGCCTGTAAGGTGAAGGTTTATCTGAAGTAGTGGTGCCCTCCTTTCTGCTAGTCTCCCCTATCATTATAGGCATTCCATACTTCGTTCTCTCTTGTTCGCTCTGCTTCCTATTATTAAAAGATAATAATGGGAAGCTAGGAGGCTCTTTTTCCAGAACTAGCTCTATCACAGGTTGATTCCCTTCAGGAACCACTTTATTCTTTCCCTTATCCTTTTCTTCTTCTAATAGTGGGAATAAGGGAATGATTGGTTCACTTCTCATGGTGACTTGGCTCATCCCACTTTCCTGAGCCCCTTTTGGAGTAGAAAACTCTAGATCAAGTCTTCTCTGTAGATTCCCTGTTAATGTACAGAGCCTACTCACTTTTCCCTTGGTTTCCAAGGAGATTCTTTCCATGCTTTTCAGTACTTGGATCATAGTAGCTTGTAGTTCTTCACTAGTTCCCTTTCCTTCCGATCTCTCAGATGCGGTTGGGCTTTTTAGGACCACTCGTCCTGATGGGGAAGAAGGATCTCCTGATTGATCCGCTACTCGTAGGAAAAAAGGGTGAGAGAAACCCTCTGTCGGGCAAGATCACAAAGTGTATAGTCCCACTAGGCGTGCCAAAACTATGTTCGCGTCAGGAATTTCCGTCGGGGATGTTTCCTGGCCGACGAGCACACAGCTCCCCAGGAGGTTGGCGCCGATTGAGGGCTGCTGTCGGGCTTCTGCTTCAGTGTCGGGCTTTGTCGGGTAAGTCTCGTCGGCAAGACTCTTCGGGCAAGGCTCGTCGGGCAAGGCTGAAAGAGAAAGACATAGTTAACTTTGAGAGGTGCCTTTGTGGGGCCTTAGGTGTAGGCCTTGAGGCTCACAATCAAGGTTAACTTTTAAGTGCTCAGGCGTGCCACTGCCATCTTCAGTATGGCAGATGTGAAATGGATGTCGAGTTTTAACTGTATATGTATATACCCGAGAAACCGTGTTAGTTATAACAGGTGCCTTTGTGGGGCCTTAAGTGTAGGCCTTGAGGCTTCCTATTAATAACAAACCGGTGCTCGAACACATTATATTTGTTCTCGTGAATGCATGAATCTTATAACTATTATACTTCTGATTACCCGAGTTCGAGAGGTAGAATGAACCCAAATAGGTGCCTTTGTAGGGCCTTAGATGTAGGCCTTGAGGCTTCCCATTAGAGTTCGTTCTTATACTCAAACGTTCTAGACCGCAGAATGGAATGAATCCAAATAGGTGCCTTTGTGGGGCCTTAGGTGTAGGCCTTGAGGCTTCCTATCAGAATCCTTCCCATGCTTAAGCGTTCTATGATAATCATAATGTAATAGAAATAAGACTAAGAGGTAGGTCGATTACTTGCGCCCCAAGTAACTTCGGACTTCTCGTTTATCAAGGATTGTCGTGGATGGGTTAATTCCACATAAGGTTCTTTTTTATGCCTTGAGGCCAAGGACTTTTAACTAATCAGATTTACATGCCCAAGGGCTTAGGACTTGGATCTGGTTTGAACACTGAAGATATATTCAAATCGGATCCAAGTACTGAGAAAGCCTTTTAATAGTCATCTTGTTAGAAATAACTTGAATATAACTAGAAGTATACAACATATTGCTAGGCTAATGAATGAAAAGACAAAAACAAAGAAGGTCGGGCAAGGTTTAACCTTGTCGGGCAAGCCTGGTCATCTTGCAGGTTCCTATCTTTGTAGTTTATCAAGGGTAAGGGTTTGAAAGCTTCAGAGAGGGAGAGAGATTTACAAAAGATGAATCGATACTACAGCAAGGTTGAAGAAGGTAGCAGAGCTATTACAAGGGTTTGAGTGAAGGTTTATCCCGCGAGGGATGAAGGCTTGTCCCGAGAGGGATGAAGGCTTGGGCTGACTACAGCTTCGTTTTGAAGGCAAATATGGCTTTGAGCAGAGTTTGTGCTTGCATTTGTTTGTTTGATTGAGTGTCCTTATTCCTGGTTTCTCTTTCTTTTTATATAGACAACCCGGCTTGGTCTCCTGTAGCAGCAACCTTGCCCGAATGCGGTTTGAAGGGTGACGACTCATCAGCTATTTTACATGTACTGCCCTCATAAAGTACTTTATGGGCTGTGTAGCTGGTCAGTCTATACCACTTGGCCTTTGGGTAGGTAAGCAAGTGGTCTTCATAAGCTGCACCAAGTCAGAAAAGGCCCTTTCTGCTTTTCTGGATTTCGACTGGGCTTCGGCTGACTTTCCCTTCGGGCCTCCTTTTGGGCCAGCTCCTTTCTTGAGCTCAAAGTTCCAGTTTTGATCCAAACAGTTTCATCGCCTAAAATATAGGGGAATGAAGCGTATCATCGCACAAAACTAAATGGTACAACATCTTGTCGTCGCATTGAGTTTATGGCGATGATAAGAAGTTGTTAGGTAAGTGTATGTGCGTCGAATATTTTCATGAAGTAAACAAGGATGCAACGAAATTTGTCCCATAATATTGGTTTTTGAGTAATTGTAATATTATTTAAATATGAAACTTTTTGTGTGGGATCCTAATTTTCCTGGACCAGAGTAACGCAGATCGGAATACAAATACCTCAGAAGTCTGATCATGAACTCGACAGTTCCAAGCGGAGCTGGATTAACTGAGCAATGGTGCCCCTTGCAGCATTTTTTTTCGAAGCAATAAGCAAAGTCCGAGCAACTTAGATGAGATTGACCATGCTTGTTTTGTAAGACACATGAACCTGATCCAACACAGAATCAGCCAGGTTTCCTATATTATTAGAGTTCCTATAATTTAGGAATTGCTGTGCGCCGCAAGTAATCACACTCCTAAGGGGATACAATATCTACTCCTAGATATCCTCTAATATTCTTCCCGCTTAATACATAATTTTTATCCTAAAAATGTCTCTTTCTTGACTGGTATAAATACATCTTTCTATGGTTTATATCTGGTAACGCAATCTTTGCATTCTAATTTTCTTACCCACTGCTGTGTCTTATACTTGCTTGCTAACTTGATTGTCGGAGAGCCTTTGGTAAACACCCTCATCCTCGATCTTAGGCTTGCTCATGGTTGTTTACTCTTTTACAAGTTACTTGGATGGATTTGTGTATCTCCACCACTCAAGGCAGTAAGCAAATTTAGTTCCAACAGTCTCTCTTCTTGGACGTGTGTTCATCAAGCACTAGACCTATTGAGAGTGTGAACAATTTCGAGTTCTAGAGAAGAGAAGGTCACTGCTAAAGTCCCATTTTACTTTCGACAAGGAAGGTTGATTTCTGCAAGCTTATTTGCTTCTAGGGTTTGTGTTTACTACTACGGTTTCATGGCAAATTCTGCAAGTAAGTTTTCTGTCTTATACATTCATTATTTATTAACACATGTTGACAATGTAAGAGCAATTCCACCCATGGAGCCCTTCCCCCTGGCAATCCACTATTCAATCCACCCTATTAAACAGTAACTGCCTTAAATGAATAGTAACTACCATTAATGAACAGTAATTGCCATTTACATCTCCACCCTTGCAACCCTCCCCCTGGCAATAAGCAATTAAAATAATAGTTTTTTTTGTTTGTTTAAATAATAAAAAACCCCCCTCTCTCTCTCTCTCTCTCTGACACAAAAAAAAATTAAACAATTACAAAGCCCTCGGGCCACAGGCCCGTCGACTTCCCACCCCCCCTTCGCTCGGCCTCCCACCCTCACTCGGGCCCTTCCCCGCTGGAGCTGCTCCCACCGGCCCTCAGGCCCTTTCTCCTCCCCTGTCGCCCGAGCAACCAGCATCCGCTGGAGTTGCTCTAAGAGCATGGTAATGTAGTCTAATGATTTGGTTGATCAACTTATCTCGAAATACCAAATGTCTACATGTGATATAGGAGAAATTTGTGTTCCCGGAACTCCAACTCACTTATACTAGCTGGTGTTCCCCACCAATGCGAATTAGATATCTGGATATTCTTTTCTTTATTTTTTAATTAAAATTAATTTTTGAAAGCTGAACTGCAACCGTGAAACATAAACTAACGAAGGTTTACTTTGAAACCCTAATGGCGCCGCCAGCAACATTGTTCTCAAGGGCTTCTGCAAATTGCTTTCAAGCTGCCATTTGAAAAAGAGGAAAAGAGAAGATAGGATTGAGCCAACGTAGATGATGTGAACGGTGATCACGGATTCACGATCCTCTCTCTCTCCATGGGAGCCAACCCAAGCAAGCAAAGCTTGCAAGATGAATAACGACTAATGATGGTGGATAACAAGTGGGGTAAACAATGTGGCCGTGCATTCTCTCCAACGACTGCGTCTCACCTCTTTCGACCACCGGCTTCGCCCTTGCAATGGTCGAAATGAAAATAATCTCTGCACCCGCATCCTGGGGTGGCCGCTCTAGGGTCAAACCCTCTGCTCCCACGACTCTGCCGGCAAATCTCTTGCCTCACCAGTGATTGCGGCTTTGGAAAACTAGAATGCTCCGGCATAACTCCGTTAAATTGTTTTTGATTTTCCGTGGGACGATTCAGCATCTCAGTTTAAAAATTAAAAAAACAAAAAGAAGATCCAAGTGTCTAATTCTCATTGGTGAGGACACCAGCTGGTATTAGTGAGTTGGAGTTTCGGGAACACCGAAAAATTTCTCCTATACCACATGTAGACATTTGGTATGTCGAGATAAGTTGATCAACCAAATCATTAGACATATGGAGTTCCGGGAAAACCGAAAAATTTCTCGTGGTATAGAGCCAATCAATCTAGACATTAGATTGATTTGTTGATCAACTTATTTCACTTTTCCGCTGCAATAATAATGTAAACCATATTGACAAATCAACAACCAATGTTATAGAATTGGTTGTTTAGTATGCATGTTAGATTTCCTGCAAACTCTAGGCATTTATTCTCTGTAATATATCGTCTGTTATAACCTCAAAACTAATGAGATGATAACTATGCTTCATTCTGTAATGAAACTTTCTCATAATGGAAATTCTGAGTTCGTATCAGATGAGGGATAAATGGAGTGATTCACCCATCAGATACTATAATACACACCAAATATGGCCCAGAGGCTCCAGAGTAGTTCAAAACGTCTAATCTTGCTTTAACTTATAATTAAATTTATAAACATGCAAAGAATATATGTATAAAGATAATAACCCTATGATTAAGAATTGGAATAAATAAGGATGAAGTAAAGGATGAAATGGCATAAAGTAGACAAAGATAAGGCAAACTCACATTTATTTATTAATCTTCAAGCTTACAGGAAAGCATTTCAAAGTTTTGATACAAAGGTAGCCCTCAAATAAAGCACTCAAGAAAGTATTTTGCAAAGTGGAATTTATAAGCGTACAAACAACTGAGCCAAGAAGCTCGTTAAATAGAAAACTAAAAACAAACTGAAAGACCAGGTGTCGCAAAAGCAGAGGGGCACCATAAAGCAACCTTGCACATTGGGCGGCATCTTCACTTTATGAAGTAGATTTGACTCAGCTTCACTTGGTTACACAAAAAGCTTCCAAAAAAGGAAGCTGACTGACATAAATCTACAGGAACCAAAGACAATTATTACAAGGAAAGAATAATTGTTGTCATCTAGATATCAGACAACATCTTTTCATTTGTTTATCACTTCAATTTCTCTTTTTTCAGAGAAAAGCATTTCATGCCTTACTTCTTTGGACAGACATGAGGACAAATTCCATAATAGTCATCTTCGTTGTCATCGTCGAAGTCTTTATCCATGTGATGATGGGATGATAGACTCCATTTTTTCATCATCTAAATCGTAGAGCTCAAAAATTTTTGAACAAAAAGGGCTGGACTCGATTAAAGACTTAAGTTTTCCAATCTTTTTAGATAAATCAAGGGTAGAGCAAGGTAATTCAGCTATAGGTTGCCTATCAAGCAGGATTTTCTGCACTTTAAAAGATGCTGGCCTTAAATGATCAAGATGAAATTTATCCCACCAACGAATAAATATTTTCCTTTCAAGTTGTGGAACAAAATCCTAAGCATCTTCATCATCGTCAATAAAATCATAATCCCATTTCAGGATTCAGGGAAGTTCATATATTATCATAAACCACATAAAAAGTTTCCTCTTTTCAGGATAATTAGAGTTTTCTTTTCAAAATTTTCTAGAAAAGAATCAATAATTGTCAGAGGCAAGTAATCAACATTTGGATCCCACACAATACACCAAGTTCGAAACCAATTTGGGATCTCTTTCAGAGATCTGAGAATAGAAAATGTTTTGGAAGCATGAAACTAAATCCCATCCCTTTTGGTAATACCAAAAATTGTAGCCTCTAAGACTCCTGTCAGGACTAGAGTGTAGGCGAATGTTGTAGGGGCTAGGCTTGGCAATCTCTGACACGACTCGTTAACCCGACACAAAGGTTATTGGGTCGACACGATAATGATTTGGGCTGTTATCGGGTAACCTGATAATCATCTGTTAAGATGACTGGTTGATTCGAGTATACACGTGGGTAACCTGATACACGATAAGCAAAATATTAATTTATAATTTTATTTGTCACATCCCAGCCCGGGCCCCCACCACATCCCGGGCTCGACTCTGTCGTAGCACAATATTGTCCGTTTTGGGCCCCGACCACGCCCTTACGATTTTGTTTCTGGGAACTCACACGAGAACTTCCCAGTGGGTCACCCATCATGAGATTGCTCTCAAGCGAACTCATTCAGTGAGCTCCCAAAAGACCTCGTGCTAGGTAGAGATGGGAATATACATATAAGGCTTACAGGATTCACTCCCCTGGGTGATGTGGGATATTACAATCCACCCCCCTCAAGGGCCCGACGTCCTCGTCGGCACACTTCCGGCCAGGGATTGGCTCTGATATCAAATTGTCACATCTCGGCCCGGGCCCCCACCATATCCTGGGCTCGACTCTGCCGTAGCACGATATTGTGTGCTTTGGGCCTTGACCACGCCCTCACGGTTTTGTTAGTGAGTCACCCATCATGGGTTTGCTCTCGTGCGAACTCGCTTAACTTCGGAGTTCCGATGAACTCCGAAGCCAGTGAGCTCCCAAAAGGCGTTGTGCTAGGTAGAGATGGGAATATATATATATATATATAAGGTTTACAGGATCCACTCCCCTGGGCAATGTGAGATGTTACATTATTCCCCTAAAAATACTATAATAATTATATATTATAAATATAAATTTGGAAAAAGGAGGTAAAATATTTTTATATGGTATAGTAATATTGTTTTATTTATTTTCATAATTATTTTGGTAAACTTCTCATAATTTGAATGGTTTATAATGTTTGGTTTTTCTATACTTAATTTATGTGGAAGAGAGTTTTGATGTCGTTATTGAAAACATCATCAACATAACACTTGAAGGCAATTGATCAAGCCAAAGTTCCAATACAATTTCTCCATGATGATCAATGAAAATTGATGGATTTTGTAAAAGGAATAACATGCAAGCTTTGAGTTTCATTGGCAAGGTTTTAACTTCTGAGAAAAGCTTCACAACCTTGAAAAGAAAAACTCCTTCATTTTGCATATCCTTGCACATTTGATATTTTGTAGTAGACTAGTAGTGTGTTGGTGCTTTTTTATTAGACTCTTATTTTGGAGTATAGATGTAGTACTTAACAACAAATGTGTTTTTATGTTTTGAAGTAATATTTATATGGCAATGTGGTATGTACAAATTTAAGGAAAAAAAATATTTTTCTTACCGATCATAACGGGTTAGGTTATTTTACCTGTTGGGTAAAATGACTTGACCTGTTAAGAATCCGTTAAGATAACGGGTGTGACACGACATAACCCGTTAAGATAACAGGTGTTACACGAAAACGACACGAAACAAAGCAAACATGACCCGTTTGCCAAGCCTATTAGGGGCTATGTCCCCATTCTAGGAAAGAGATAACTTTCAGTATTTGAATTTTTGAAAATCCAATCATGTTGTTGGATTCACTTGTGTATTCGTGAACAATATTAATTGATTCAGTTCCAATTAGAATTCTTTCATACCAATGTCTTGGCTTTTAGAAAGGATGGATGTGATCACAATGGTATTTTTCACCAACTTGCCTAGAAAATAAGGATAAATATGCATCCTCTATGCTTATAAGATGAATTGCTTAGGTAAAACGATTGTCAATGATGGCTTTCTCCCTACCTTTGTTATAAGGGACAGCAGTTGAAATTGAATTTGGATTTGCCTAGGAGGAAGAAGAGCCTATTTGGATGGAGGTGGAACCTCTCTAGAGGGAGCTAGATTCTGCTCCTTTTTCTTAATGTGTGCCCTGCAAAAACTCATACATTAAAAATGAAGTAAAGAGTTAGAATCACCTTTAATATTTTCAATATCAAAATCAAATGCTAACAAGATCCCTTGGCATCTAGCAAATATTTGTTTTGATGCTAAGTTTTTAACATCTTTTAACAAAATATCGTTGGTGGCCTTACAATCACCGTAATCAGGAAACGCTTGTTAAGAAGATCACTTTCAAATTTTATAACTGCATGAATTGTCAATAAAAGTTCCTTATTAACAGTAGAAAAGTATTTCTGAGCTGGCTTTTAGACATCAAAGTAAAATGAACTAAAGATTCTTTGTTGTCTTGAGTTCTTTGCTTCAAGACTCCTTCATAGCCTTTGTCAAAGGCATCATTTTCAACAATATTGAAAGCTTCTGGATTTGCTAAAGCTAGACACGGTAGTTCTTAGAATTTTCTTTTCAAAAGTCTTACTGCCTGAGTTTGTTCCTCTGTCCAAGGAACATGGTTTTTCTTCAACCTTTGATAGAGCAATTTGTTATCCTTCGCTAGATCTTTGTAAAAGTCACCTACATAATTAAGGCTTCTCAAAAATTTTTGTAAATGTTTTTTATCCAGAATTTTATCTGGAAATTTGTCAGCAAAATTAATAGCTCCATCAATAGGTAAAGTAATTCCTTTATGAATATTATGGCCTAAAAATCGAACCTTTGTTTAAAAGAGTTTCATCTTTCGAGTTGAGACAACTAAACCTGCATGCAATTTTTACCACTTTCAAGAAAATATTAAGATATTTAAAGTATTGTTCTAACGAATTAGAATAAACTAAAACATCATCAATATAAACAATGGTAAAAGTGGAGTAAGGATTAAATATATCATTCATTGTATTTTGAAACTCTGAAGGAGCATCTTTACTTCAAACAGCATTACATTCCATTCATAATGACTCAATGGTATATTGAATGCAGTTTTGTACTTGTCCTTTTCAGCAATTTGAATCTACCAATATCCAGATTTCATCTCGAATTTAGAAAATATTACGGCTTGATTCAACCTATCTAATAAATTTTTCTTATTTGAAATAGGATACTTAATCTACCTTAGAGCTTTGTTTAAAGATTTGTAATTAGTGACTAACCTGGGCACTCCTTATTCGAGTTCAGCGGCATTTTCCATATAGAAGGCTAAACAGGTCTAAGGAGAGTAGTTTTTTCAAATTCATTTTTTTTTTCAAGCAATTCGTTAAATATTCATCTGAATTGGTCAAGCCTTGGTGGGAATTTTCTTTTCATCAAAATCAGGTTCATAAGGTAATTTAACAATATGCCTTTTACGATCCCAAAAGGCACTAGGAAGTTCAGCATAGACTTGTTTTTCAAATTCATTTTGAATGGACTCAACCTTTTTCTTTCACTATTTAGGTAGTGAGTTGTTTTTAGTCCTTTTAAAATGCATTTCTTCTTTAAGAGAACATGGAAATTTTTCTTTGTTCTGAATATTCTTTTGTATGGTATTTACATACTGTAATTGGGGTTCCCTTGAGAATTCGAACTTTACCTTTGTTCTTTCAACTTTAGTTTCAATGCCTTCGGTAGAAGTCTTAAATGGGTAAAGCATATTGATAAGGAGATGACCTAAAATCACAGCATGAGTTAGTCCTTTAACCATAGCAAAAGTAGTTTTGAAGCAAACCTCATCTTGAATTACGACGACATTCATCACTTTATACTAGATTTTCATATGTTGGTCAATTGCACTTCGCAGGCCTTGAGAAGTTTTTGAGAAGTACTTTGTGGGTACAACTCCTTCAGTTATGCAATTTAGGTCTACTCCGGAGTCAATGCGTGTTTCTATTGTAAACTTGAAAGTTTTGTTAATAACAAAGATAATTATGGAATACCATTTTTGAGAAATTTCCTTGTCAATGCTACTAACATACTTCAAGGTTGAGATGCTACTATTTGGATCGGTTAGTTCTAAAATTGGTTCATACTCTAGAGGCTTATTCTTCTTCTTTTCTATAAAATCATTTATTACATGTTGAAACTCGTTTTTAGTTTCAATTTTACTACATTTATTCCGAACCTCATATTAAGGCGAGAAATGATGGAGTTCGAGGACTTGAACCCTATGCTTTAATCATTTGGTTTCATCTTTCGTAGCATTAATTTCATGCTGCATCTCAGATAATGTAGGTTCTTTCTTAATTGTTTTTTCTGCCATCCTATCTACTATTATTTTGAAGCTATAAGCTGTAACTGGTTGTTTTTCACTAGGCTTTGGTTTTTCCTTTTCTTTAGCCAAATCTAAATATTTTTGTGGAATCTCTCTTTTTTTCTAGGGGATCTTCTAGCCTATTAATTAAGTCTAAAATCAGACTTTCTTCTTTGATGATAACATACATGTTTAGTTTGCAAGTGCATTTTTCATCTGTTTCAAAACTGCTTGCTTCGGTCATTGATGAAAACTGCTTCATCATCAAGGACTACAACTTCATTTTCCCTTTCTTTGGAATCAGAAGAGTTTAGCATTAGCTGACATAATTGTTTCTTCAGATCTTCATTGAGATTCAAGTCGTTAGTCTTTTCTTTCATTTGACATTGAGTCTCATATGTCCAACTTTTCCGCACTTAAAGTAAACAAGGGTTTTCGTCCAATCCTTTCTTCCCTCCGTCATGTTTGTGAGTTTGGCATTTTCTTTTGCTAAATGTCCTATAAGGTTTTGAGGATCTATATAGAATTTCTTTCGAATATTTTTTGTGAAGTCTTCTGGTTTCCTAAAAGGTTTTTTAAAGCATGATTAGCTTTTAGGTTCAAACCCAAATCGTTCACAAAAGTCTCCCATCTCTTTTGATCCTAAGGATCGCTATTTATCCAACTGCCTTTTCAACTTCATATCATTACAAAGTTCTAAACCTTTAGCGCATATTTCAGATGTAAGTTCTCTATAAGTATATTTCCCATAAGGTATAACTCCTCCAAATTTGGTCCTTATACGATTTCGTACCTTTTCGGCAAATAAGGAAGGGAATCTAGATCTTTCTAGAAATCAACATTACAATCAGATCTATTGAAAACCTTGGCATAAAAAACATCTTTATACCACCTAAACTGAGGTTGAGTCGAATATTTTAGGTTCGTAAGGAGTTCTCTAACGATTATGTTGGAGCTCAGTAGATCTAAAAAAATAAGGGTAATGGCATAAATTAAGGTATTCACCGCATCTTCTCGTATTTCAAGCTCCCCATTAGAGTTTTCAACCATCACTGTAGCAGCAAGAATTTGCTCTTTTGCTTGTTCACTTAAATGAAAGTCCCACCATCCGCAAAGTTGTCAAATAAATCCAGCTACAATTGCGTAAGCAATGGCTTTATCAGAATTTCCTTGTTATTTGCTGGTGGATAAAATATTCCATTCATCATGTCTCATAGTATTAACGATTTGATATTCCATTTGTCCATCGATTTTCCATTCAATAATTGATCGTCCATCATACTGCACTTTTTCACCATATCATTATTTTCAAATTGAGATCTATTAGGTTGGCCTGGGATAATAATTTTTTTTTAAATAAGTGTTCTTGTGACCTTGTGTCTTTGTTTTATCCTATTCACTCGGTCTAAAGTTGACTTGGTTAATTGCTCTTCCAAATTAGTAATTTGTGTATTATAAATGGTTGAGACATTTGGCTCAACTATCTTCATTGACCTTAATCTTTTTGCCAAAGCATCAATAAAATTGTAATCTATTAGGGTTTTTCCTAACCTATAATTCTTAAGATCAGGAGTTGGTTTGAACATGGGCTGGCTGATCTTATCCTTTTCCTTTTTATTCTTCTTTTCTTTAAAAGTATTGGAAGACAATGTTCCTGGTTCTCTAGGGTTTCAAATTCTAGATTTGAGAGAATCAGTTTCCTTTAATGGGTTCTTCATCCCAGAAGCGTGTTCTCCTAAAGATTGGAGAAACAAGTTTGTATAATATTTTGCTGTATCACAACGGCAACTCCAGTTTGTAAAGAAGAACTTTGTCCTCCTTCTGGGACTTCCTTATAAGGAGAAGCAATTGCTCCTTGTGGATTTATCTTAATAGTCTTTTCTGGTGGATGTATTGCCTTTTCTACTTTTTCTTCTTTCACTAATAAGTTTTAAATGGGTTACCTAGAGTACTTATACAACAAGTGTATTCAGGAAATTTGCACTTCTTAGCACACCATTCATACCAAGGAAAGAATCTTGTATTAATCCTTTGTTCAATCATGAAGGTGTAGTACAATTATCTCTAGAAAACTCTTCTTTCTTGTTTATAGGCTTTTTCTAACCATTCTATTTTCAAAGCATTTTCTTCATTGTGATCATCTTTCTCAATAAATTCGTTATATGGTTCAAATTTTGTTATTACACAAATGTGGGATTCAACATCATCCCAAGAGAATTCCAATTGGGGTGGATTAGAGCTCCTAAAGGGAGTTGTGACTCCAGTATTTTTGAGCTTATAGAATGGATATTGCACTTGTTCGTGGGTTTTTTCTAAGGCCTTCTAGGATAGTCCTTTCGTGATCTTGATCAAATGAGCTTGATCCAAGCGTCGTTTTTCTGAAGGAATTTGTTTTGAAAGGGATAGGCCTAAGAGAATCAACACTCATTCGAGGACTTAAAATTAGCTTGGTTAACCTATCATTGTTGAAATGTATTTCTACATCTGCATCTTTATATTGGTTAATATGGCTAGGTTCTTTGTTTTGAATTGGCTTAGGAGGGATTGCTTCCTGCAATCTCCATTTATCAGGTAAAGTAACTTCATTTCACCTAATCATCTTTGGTACCATAGTATGTGCTTTTCCTAAATTGGCTTGGAACAAAATGGTTTGTCACTTGCTATCCATAATTTTAGCTTTGGGTACAATGGTGCTTATAACGGTATATGAAATTTGATAATTAATGCAAGATTTTGTGATTCAAGGTCCATGTCATACCCTTGGGTATCTATGCTTAATGTAAGACTTTTTAAGATTCCGTGGTTGGATAATGGCACTGAAAAGTTTGGGTAACAATTAAAATAAATTGGCCCCTCACTTAAGGAAGACTCTACTAATCCCTGCATGGAATTAATAAAGTTCCTACGACGTTTATCCTGAAGACAGAGTAGAATTAAGGCATCTAATCCTGTTCTGGTTAACGGTTTCACCGCAACCTATATAGACCTACATGCAAATAGTTATGACCTCTTTGCATATGTTGATCAATTTGGTGTTGAGAGAGTAGTTGAAAATCTGTAGTAGCATCAGTGACTAAAATGGTTTTTTTTTTTCAACCATTTTAATTGAATAATTTGATTTAAATTCAAAAGTTCATTTATGATATTTATCACATGTCAAAACCTTAAGGATATTCTAGTTTTCTAAATCCTTTTCTATATTCAGGATGGTTACTTCTTCAACATTCTTAATCTCCTAATTCTCGAGCTATTATTGCTATTAGAACCGATATTGCTACCTACAGTTCTCTTACTCAAGGATCTAAGTAAACTAGAAATTAGGAGGATATTTTCTCTACTTTTCTATTCCCTAGGTGATGTATCGACAAACTTGCTACCTACACCTTCACACACCTCACCTCGACTTCACATGGCGGTACGGCTTGCTGACGACTTCCCCCTACCTTAGTGAGAAGTTCTTGTAGTGTATGTTGATCTAATGGTGTAGTTTAGCTGTTATCTTGACTAAGAGCCCTATTACTAATATAATATATATCCATCTTTCAAACAATTCATGCAGTATAATTTAGCATCATATATTGCAAGAATAATCCATTGTTAATTGGGCCGGCCCTGAGAATTGAAGGGTCCTACGCGAGCCTTCGAGGTGGGGTTCTTAAGTTTTCTAACTCCTGACCATTTGTATAATATATATATATAAGAATTCGCAAAATACATGAAAAAGTCTATTTCTACATCAATTATCATTAAAAATTAATATCAAAAGAAGAAAGATATGCAAACATAACTTAAATATTAAACATCTCGTGTTGTTAGACGCAAATGTACCAAGAGTTTATAGTCAAGAGTCTAAGATTAAGAGTGAAGAATAATAAAACTTGATGACCAAAAGAGTAAAGAACAATAAAACTTGATTGACGAATGCAATAAATTCAAGAACTCCAATTGGTTCTCTTGTGTTCTTTCTAAAATCAAACATCACACTAACGAATATTAGAATCGTCCAATTGAATAATATTGAAAAAAAAAAATTTAATTCATAGTTTTGGTTCACTCAAATTGTTAAGAACAAGTGAGAGTTGATTTAAACATTCAATAGAAATTGAGAAATTAGGAAGTTGAAATAAAAAGAGGATTGCAAAGGGTACATGCTTTTTCTGATCATTTTATGAATTTTTTTTTTCTATTTGTTATTTGTTTTTTTTTAGGTTACTTTCAAAAGCAAAAGAAAAAAAAATGTAATTGGACAAGGATAATGGCTATTTGTATTCAACTTCTGGATTAGGCCATTAAATTCATATAGAGTAAATTTGAAGAACAAGAAAAAATTAATGACTAAAGTGCAGCTCCAGCTCAATTATGATGTTTCTTACTTTTGCTATTTTATATTCCATTTAGAAGATATTTAAAAAAAAAAATTTGGGGCCCTTTAAGACTATGGGCCTAGACTTCGCCTTACCTAGCTACCCTCGAGGCTAGCATCTTAAGAGTAACTTGTAAGGACCACCAAAGTGGTTTATTTACTTTCTTGATTTTGTAAGATTCAATAGTGTACTGGGATTAACTATTGTAAGTACCACAATATGTGATTTATATGCACTAACAGGTAATAAACTTCCAAAGAAATTATCTACTGGATTAGCTATAAAATAGTATATAGTGAGTTATGAAACTGGGAGTATATATATTCATTCTTGCCCAAAGGTATTGAACTTATATGTATTCTGGTATTTATACTTAGCTACGCAAGATTTGAGATTCATAATCATGATTATATGGACAGATTCTCACTCAAAAGTGTGGCTGGTTCCATAGCTTTTGAGCAATGTATTAAAAGGCAGAGGCGTATGCGAGGGTTCCATGAATAGCCCCGCCTAGGCGTGAGGCAAAGCCTCACGAGACCTAAATCACTTAATATATATTGCATATATGATTATATATATAGTATAATACTTTGTAAAACACATATAATTATAACCAAGCCAGAATAATATCTTCTTCTTCATTACTAAGTGTAGTTGTCCTTGGAAATTATGTCATATAGTCTAAAAATGTTGTAATTATTTATTTTATTGTAAGCAATTATAGTGAACTTCAAGAGAAATAAGGCTGAGTGGCCACAATTATAGGGAGTTTGAAAGGAAATAAAGGCATAATGTCACAATTATAGGCAATTCAAAAAGAAATAAAGGCTAAGTGGAGCTATTATAGGGAATTTAAAATGAAATAAAGATTGAGTGGATCAATTATTATAGGGAATTTAAAGGAAATAATGGCTGAGTGGAGTAGTTATAGGAAATTTGAAGAGAAATAAATCTTGGCTAATCAAAATGCTAGGTGGCAGAATCTGAATGGGCTAATTAACAAAAAACAAAAAAATAAAAATAAAAAAGAGTTAAGACTTTGCCACTAGGATTTGTTGAGAGAAAGTTTCTCTCTTTCTTCTTCCCTGAAGCTAGAACGGCACATAGAGGAATGGCAGAAACAGAGGAACTGCAAAAATAGACCTGGATTTGGAAGAAAAGAAGGCCCAATTAAATGCCTGGGCGCACCTCAGCCGCCTAGGCGTGCCCCGACGCCGACGCCTACCCCCACAAAACAGAGGCGAAAACCTAACAGCCTTGCCTCCAAGGGCGCCTAGGCACGCCTCGTGGCTAGTTTTTTAAAACACTACTTTTGAGTGACAAAGAACCTCGAGTTCCTTTTTTTTTTTTGTCACAAACTCATGAATCTCCCAAATGGTGTTTTTTTATTGCAGGTTTCAACATGCTCAATCTTATGAACACTGAGAAGTTGAATGGGAATAATTTTAAACATAGAAGCAAAAAAATGAAATGCATCTTGGTATGCTGGAATTCAACATTGCATTCTCACAGACTCAGCTAACTGCCTTAGCTAAGAGTAGCATAGCTACAGAGAAAGAAGCATTTTCCAAATGGGAGGGGGCTAATCAAATTTCATTGTTGATTATGCAAAATGCAATGGAAAAGTATATTAGGGGTGGCATCCCAAAATGTGATTTGGCATAACAGTGACCTAAATTGAGAAGTTTAAGAGTTCTGCAGTTAATCAATGCTAAATATTTGTTGGTGTTGGGAGTATTAGAGAACATCTCCTCAAGCTTGTCAATCTCTCTAACAAACTCAATGCCATGGACATAGCGATCAGTTCCTTATTCATTTGGCTTTGTTCTCACTACCAAGTGATTATGAACAAATTAAGGTCAGCTATAATTCCCAAAAGAAAACATGGAAATCAATGAATTGATGTCCATTTGCTGCCAATAAAAAGAAAGAATGAAGAAGAGTAAGAATGAGACAATGAATCTAGTGCAAGCTGGGAAAGGAAAGGGCAAAACTTGTGTCAAACAAGCATGAGACTCCCAAAATTAGCAGGAATGCAAGCAAACTCAGTTCGTCTTATTCTGATTGTAAGAAACATGCCTCCAATTCTGTGATACCTATTAAGAATGATCTTGCCTCCTCGAGCACTGGTTTTAAAGTTAACAAAAACAATTTCAACTAATGCTTCACTGTGGTTCTTCTGAGCACATGAGAAAAGAGTGTACTATTTTTAAAGCTTGTCATGTTTAGAAAGGTATTGAAAATATAAATGTCTTTGTTATAGTAGAGTCAAACATGGTTTTTATTCCTCAACACTCATGGGGGTTTGAAACTGGCTATTTTGTGCATATAACTAATTCACTGCAAGGATTTTAAAACCATAAGGGCCAAAGTAAGGAGCATTACAATGTCTATATTGAAAATGGAAATAAAGTTAATTCTCATGAAGAAGAATGATAAAACTCAAGTTATTGGTTACTATGATGCTAACTGGGCAAGAAACTAAATAGATCAAAAGTCTACCACAAGTTATTGCACATTTGTGGAAGGAAATCTGGTAACATGGAAGAGTAAGAAGCAAAGTGTCATTGTAAGATCAAGTGCAGAGGCTGAGTATAGATCAATGGCATCCACAACATGTGAATTAATATGGCTTAAAGGTATGTTGAGTGATTTGGGGTTTCAAACAAAGCAACTTATGTCAATGTACTGTGATAATCAAGCTGCAATGCACATAGCATCCAATCCAATGTTCCACAAATGAGCAAAGCATATTGAGGTTGATTGCCACTATGTCTGTGTTCAGGTGCAAACTTAAGTGACTCAAACTCTCTACACAAAGGGTGCTGATCAGTTAGCTGACATTTTCACCAAATCATTACCTCCAAATCAGTCTAAGCGTCTTCTATCCAAGCTTGGTTCCATCAACATTCCAGACCCAGCTTAAGGGCAAGTATTGACAGTCAAGAGTGGGTATCCAAAGCTATTCGTTAGGTTGATGATTAGGGTGTAGTTGTAACCTTACTTTTAGTTATATCTTGTAAAGATCTTTTATCTTCTTTCCCATACTTCTAGGGTGGTTATAGCTCTTTAGCCTTTTCATTTACCTTACTCTCTGCTCCTTGTTTTATTGAGCTATCGTGTAGGAGTGATTCAAGGGTGATCAATGTCTTGATCACTCTTTGCCTTATATATCTTGTATCCTTGTGTTGTTGTTTCCTTATGAAATATAATACAAACAAACACTTAAAACTCAACAGTTTTGGGGTTTGATTTGTGAAGGAATTGAAGTGAGAGCAAGGGTGAAAGCTCTTGGAGCTTAGAGAGAGAGAGAGAGAGAGAGAGAGAGAGAGAGAGAGAGAGAGAGTGTGTGTGTGTGTGTGTGTGTGTGTGCACGCACACGTGCGTGTTGAAATAGGGAGAAGAGAGAGGGCTAGAGTGAGTTATAACCCCACTTACAATTCCTTTTTAGTGAAATTACAAATTTGCCTCTCCATTAGTTATAATTTACAATTAGGTTTTCGCAACTTCGATTCGAATTTCATTTTTTAAATTAAACTAATGTACGAGAATAAAGTTATGAAACTTAAGAAACTATAAGGATTTTGATCTTGAGTCGAGGCTCGAAAATTGATTAAGACACCCACTTAGGGGTAAAATTGTAATGACCCATCCCCAAATATTACGGTTTTTATAATTTTAAAACTTGAATTTACGAAACTACCCTTTGAGGCAAAAAATGTTGACTTTTGTTGACTACCTGGTCATATTGTGTAAGGCTCTTTTCCATGGCGTATCCTTGTAGTACTTGCTGTTATGAACGCGTGGGTGCAAGCAGAATTGAATTTAGAGCTAGAATGTGAATTTTATGGAATTCGATGCGTTAGGGGTATTTTGGTAATTTTGCATCCGCAGGATAATTTTGCATTTCGTCTTTTCTTCCCTTGTATAGTGAGCCTGTAGGGCCTACCCCTACTTTTTTGTCCCAGTTCTTCCCCCCCCTCTTTTTTTCCCCTCATTTTTCTCTTCTTTCTCTCATCGATGAACTCTCTTGAACTATTTCCCTCATCTCACTTCCCTCAAACTCTTGGTCATCACTCTATCCCTCTTCTGTAAAATATATGACCTACCTTAGCTCATGAGATAGATCCCGAACCTATGAGTATGAATTAAAAAAAGCTAGCCTTTTCTCTTTTTGGCAGAGGCATAGAGTTGACTCATCGGTTATAGTTCTAACAATTATCTTTTTTATTCAGTTGAAGAACTACTAGTTTTTTATTTTCACCACTTGCAATCCGAGTAGCAGATCAAAATGTTTATCTTTACTTTAGTAGTCACCAAATTCACTTTAGTAGTCCATCTGGCTGCTTTTGCTGAAATCATTACTCTTCATTCTCTCGTGCTCTAGCAATTGCGCTCCCTATACCACTACCATGTAGTTAGGTAGGGACAATTAATTCATACCATCAAGTATCAAGTAAAGATAGGTCTGAGAAAGAACTCTATATTAAATAATCAGTGGTGCATTGTATCCGCTCTCAAGCTGTAGTTGATTGATGTAGTTGCTTGTAGTTTTCTTTTATCACCGAGATTTTGTTGGTGTTCAGCTATATGGGTACAAGATTGAAAAGAATTTAATTTCCAAGTGAGATGCCCAAGATAAAAGGAACAAAGGGAAGAATCGACGAGGACATAAAATCGTAAATGAAAAAACGATAACACAGTTATTCGATGTTGACTCCAACTTAAGCCACTACTGTGGCAAAAGATTTAAAAAGATCTTTGTAGCATCAAGGGGATTCTTTCTAATGTCCAAGAAGATTGGATTCATTTGCCATGTTGACGGCTCAGAAGAATTGCCATTGGTTATAGAAGGGACAAGAGGAGAATTAAGACAAGGGGGATGGTTAATTTTGGGAATAGGAAATATCCCATACCCTTCTTCAACTATTCAACTTGCTCCTCGAAGCAAGGAATGGAATGAAGATGGTATAGAATGCCCTGTTAACAAAAAAGCAAGGGCAGGGCCAGAAAGTAAGAATTTTACTTGAGATTTTGAGCGCCAGAGCTAAAAGCGACAACCATTAAGTGGAGAATTTCCATCTATTTGCTGTCTCATTCGCTACCTTAGGTCATAATTATGCAATCGGCCTAGCTAGAGTTCTTACTATAGTAGCACCCTATCTCATATTAGGGATAATCCTCGATCAAACTAGACATTTCATAAGAGAAGAAAGATTGTTTCCGGTGGCCTCATATCTCCTACCCAATTTGAAGGTGGGTCAATGGGCATTAGATACATGATAACACTTGTGGTTTCGACGATTCACCTTTACTTTTGGGGTTCAATACCCGCCTCTTGGTGTCCAACACCCAATGATGAGAGAATAAGTGGGAGACGAAGAGAGATAAGATGGTTGCTTAGCAGCGGAAGCTGGGGATCGAGAAGCAGAGGGAGAGCTTAAGCTTTAGAACTTGACTTGAAGAGTTGAGATAGCTAACAGAAGAAAGGACAAAGTTACCGGTAACTGGAAGAGACCACTCAGCTTGCCAAGAGGGAAACACTCTTATTTTAAGTTATTTCAAAGATTATTCCTTCCAGATCTACAAGCCCTAGAAATAGGTATAAATAAGTCTCATTCAGAATAGGTTGTTTTGGCTCATTAGGTCCCAAGACGAAAGATGCTATAGACTCATCCACATGGTACTTTAGCATGTGAAATCCTAGAATGGCACTTAGTTGGTTACTAAGGCGTCGTCCTGGTGAGTCTTCCAAACACACAAGAACAACGTGTAGAAAGTGAACTCAAGGTCCACCTCTGAGAGTGAGACATTGTATTATGTCCATGTAACAATTGGATAGAAACGTTCAACTATGGCACAATTGGTTCAAATTCTTTCATAAGCGAATGCTTTGGAATATTCCATTATTTTAGCAGCCACCGCTTCAGATCTAGCTTCTTTGTAATTTTTGGCCCCATATTTTGGGTGTGACAATACTTCTTCGTGAATCTCCGCTATTTGAATATGGGACCTAGAAAACTGGGTGACTTTATGGAATTGAAACCAAGTCGAGGCCCCTAGCCCTCTCTTTTCCTCCACGTCACTATCTTTCTCTTATCCCTCTCAACCCTGCAACATTATAATCGCGACAGAGCCGCCTTCTCCGACGTGTTTTTGCTGTCTCCAACCAAGGTAAGCCCTCCTAGAACCCCTAGATCATGTGTTAGTGTATGATTAAGGTAGTGTTAGGTGTTAATCACTGTGCATTTTCTTGATTTCGGAATTGTGGCCATTTGGCCACTTTCAGACACCTTCTCCGGCCAACTCTGGCCATGTCACGACTTCCAATAAGTATGTATCATTTTCTAGATTTCTTAACCGTGGCCATTTAGGTTCTTAAATCACTGAAATTGGTTGAGAATCAAGCTCGAAATGAGGTTTGGAAGTTGGCCCTTCCACCTGCAAAATTTGCAGGTTTTGTGGAAAAAGCGAGTACACATGTACTCGCGGCGCGTGGGTTGTGCGTGTGATTATGTTTTATATTTTGTTTTACGAATTTCTATATTTATGGTTTACGGAGAATTTATGATTGATTTAAATTGTTTTTATGAAATATTTATGGCTTACCCATTTATGGTTGATAAAATGGCATGTTTATAGAAATCACATTTATGGAATTTCTTATGATTTCGGATGACGAGATTTTAAATGCTAGGCTTACATTCATGAAAAAGCATGATTTCATGATTTTACGTTTTATGCATTATTTATGATTTATCGAATTATGTTTTACGAAACATTATGAATTATTGGATTTACGTGTATGATATATTACGAATTTAGGAATATGAATTATTATGGTTTATGAATTGACGCTTTGAGCTTTTGAGCTCTAGTGATTTGATATGAGATTTTGAGATATGTTTTCGGTGCTTATCTAGTGGGTATTCATACAACACATACACACAACACGAGTATGTAGACGTCTATGGCCATACAACACATTTAAGAATATTTATGACATACTCCCAGCTTCATTGGCGAAACTAGTGTCGAACAACTACACTAGCCATGGCTAGTGTCGGTGTTTTATGTTATGTATATATTTCTTCACTGGCGTAACCCAGAGTCGTACAGCTTCACCTTCGGGTGATTTGACCTACCACATTTCTTTACTGGTGTAATCCAGTGTCGTACAGCTTCACCTTTAGGTGATGGTTATGCCTTCGAGTACTATGATGCCCTTAGTTGAGTACATCATTGATGTGATTTACAGATGCTTGACGGATTTACCTTCGGACGACTATACTACCATTACTGAGAACTAGTTTACACCAACATGGTTTACGAATATTTTTTTATGGCATGCTAGAGTTTTTAGAAAACGTACTTTGTAGTACTATACGAGTTTTCAAAATAAGGGGTTAGTATGTTCAGAAAGAAAATGGTTTTCTTATTATTAGTATTATTATTATAAACTTTGGTCCACTCACCCATTGTTTTGCGCCCCGTTCAGGATTTAGAATCGAGGCATATGATCCTGGCGTCAAGGCATTCTCGTATCGGTATCTTAGAGACCCACTTTCTTTGTAATCTCATTTATTTCATAATATGTCTTCCGTACTATTCTTGATTAGTTGTATGCTATGAACACGTTCCCACATTTGCATATTCATTACAGTTAAATTCATGTATTTTATTTACGTTCTTTCTTTCTTCATAACTTGCATGTTAAAATGGCTGCGTCACCCTCAAGTGTCGGCCAGCAGATGCCCATCTTGGTATTTGGAGGATATAAGGATCGAGGGGTGTCAAAAATGGCCATTTCACATGTCTCGAGAATAAAATACAATATTTGAAGTAATCGGTTGTAACATTTCTTCTGGTTATGTTTTAGTGTTGAACAATGTTCTTTATGTACTTTCTATGTGAAGGAATTTACTTTCTGCAACTAAGTTTGTAAAAGATGGTTTTTCTTTCATTGGCGGTGACAATTGTATTCAGTTTTATTTGTAGAATCAATACGATAATTTACTTGGTTTTACATTACTCAATGGAGATCTTTGGCAAGTCTAATGCACTTATTTTCTTGAGTGTTTGGATGTTGATACTTCAGCTCCTAAGAGATTGATTGCTAATGATGGTTCTTCTATGTATGGCATAGAAGATTAGGGCACATCTCAAAACAAAGGATGATGAGAATAATGAAAATTGGAGTGCTGCCAACCTTAAATTTCAATGATTTTGAGACTTGTGTTAGACTATTTTAAGGGTGAAACAACTATTTCCACTAAAAAAAGTAGTTCAACTAGAAGTAATAATCTTTTGGTAGTAATTCGCACTTGTTTATGGTCCATTTCCAAAAAGGACAACCTGTGGCAACTTTTACTTTGTACTCTTCATTGATGACTTCTCTAGATGCACTTACTTTATTTGATTTCTAAAAAATCTCAAGTGCTCAATTGTTTTAAAGTTTATAAGTTAGAAGTTGAAAAACAACTAGGGAAACAAATAAAAGTTGTAAGATCAAATAGAGGAGGTGAGCACTTTGGAAAGTATACAGAACTAGGGCAACAAAAGAGACTTTTTGCATTGTACTTACAACAAGAGGGAATCATTGCTCAATATACAACTCCAAGGACACCATTTCAAAATGGTGTTGCGGAAAGAAGGAATATGACCCTGTAAGACATGGTTCGAAGCATATTTTCACAATCACAACTTCTAGAATTCTTATGGGGAGAGGCAATTAAAATAGCAAACTACTTACTTAATTGAGTGCTAAGTAAGGCAGTCTCCTCTACACCTTTTAAACTTTGGACAAGAAGAAAACCAAGCCTTGCACACCTACATAGTTGGGGATGTAAATGTGAAGCAAGACTATATAATCTACATCAAAAGAAACTAGACATGAGAACCACAAGCTGTTAATTTGTTAGATATCAAGAGAGATACAAGGGGTTTCATTTTTACTGCCCTAATTCTCAAACAAGGTTGGTTGAAAGCAATAATGTCAAATTTGTTGAAGAGTATGAGTTATTATATTCTCATTCAAAGAATAGTTATGTATTTGGAGAAATGGAAATAAATGCTGATAGCAGTGTGGTAGTTTTGTCATTGCCTGCACCTATAATATCCAGTAGTTCCATTCACACAACCTCAAGTAAAGCCTCCTCAACCTAATGATCAGCATGTTCCCTCACTGAATAAAGTTCCAAGCGAATGTGGAGGTACAAAGAAGAAATCTCCCTTCTATCTTTGAGAGATGGTTTAACTTAGACATAATGACCAAGGAACTTGAGCTAAAATATTGGAGAACACCCATCACTCGGTACTTGAAAGACCTTTCTTCTCCCACAAGTAAGAAGATTAGGCAACAAGTAACTAAGTTTGTCATGTGGGACAAAACTTTAATAAAAAAGACTCCAGATGGACTCCTATTGAAATGCTCGGTCTTGGAAGAGTTAATGAGGGTAATGGCTGAAGTGCATGAAAGCATATGTAAAGCACATCAAGCTGGAACCAAGATGAGGTGGCTGCTAAGAAGGTATGGCTACTTTTAACTCAACATGGAAAAAGATTCTAAAGCTTATGCCAAAGGTTGTGAAGAATGTCAAAGGCATGGTCCTCTACAACACATACCATTAGTACCTTTGAATCCAAAAATTAAGCCTTAGCATTTTAGAGGATGGGCAATGAACTTCATAGGGTAAATTTACCCAGCTTCCAACAAGGGCACACCTTCATAATTGTGGCAACAGACTACTTTGCCAAATGGGTAGAAGCTTTAGCTGTGAAGACTATCAAAGTTGCTATGAAGAAATTTATTGAAACCAAGATCTTACACAGATATAGGGTGCCTGAGACGATTGTTACAAATCGAGGGCCATCTTTTATTTTGAAAGAAGTGGAGGAATTTGCAAACAAGTTCAAGATAAGGATGATCCAGTCTAGTTCTTATTATCCCTAATCAAATGGTCAAGCAAAAGCTAGCAATAATATTTTGGTAAACATTATTAAGAGAATGGCAGCAGATAGCCCAAAAGGATGGCATGAGAAGTTGGGAGATACTCTTTGTACTTACAGAACTTCAAAGAGAGCAAGAACTGGGACCACCCCTTATGCCTTAACCTTTAGGCAAGATGTTGTATTTCCTACGGAAATCAATGTAAGTTCTGCGAGACTTCAGAACCAGTTTGGTATGCATAGTGAGGAATATATCCAGGCCATGTGTAAAGGGATTGAAGATCTAGATGTAGCTCTAATTGAAGCTTTAAAAAAGATCCAATAGGGGAAGAGAGTTGTTGCCTGAGCTTATAACAAGAAAGTGAAGTTGAAAACCTTCAAAGAATGAGATTTGGTATGGAAGGCAATTCTACCTTTGGGAGCTCAAGTTAGAGGTTTTAGGAAGTGGAGTCCTACTTTGGAAGGTCATTTCACTATCAATCAAGTATTAGATAGAGAAAGGTACTACATGACAGATTTAGAAGGAAACATGCAAAGGCATCTAATCAATGCTAAGTTTTTAAAGAAATATCACTCAACTTTGTGGGATGCCAGAGATTGTTACATAGATGAAGTTTGAACAGTGGCAAAAGTGTTGAAGCCTTTTTGTTTAAAACATGTAAAAGAAAATGGACAAGTCAAAGTGGAGAAAATGGGATTTTTTATTCATAATGGAAAAGAGTTACAAAAATCCTAGCCTAACAAGTTCACATTCCTAGCTAATGCAGCTATCCTAGAGTGATAAGTCTGCATGATGGTAAAAATCTGGCCAGGTTCTTCAAGGACAATGTCCTTGTTGGCTAGTTGGGCCTCAAAGTCCTCCACTTCTTAGTTAACCTTCTTTACCTTTTCGATCTTCTCAGATGAAACCACCATAATGCGATCTTTCATAGTTGAGCCCTCATCCACTTGCTGCTTCAGAGAAGTTAAAGTCCGAATGTGCTTCTTCCTATAGCATTTCACCCGATTAGCTTGCCTCTCTGCCCGAAGGTGCTGATCCCTTATAGCCTTTAATTCTCAAAGAATGAGAGAAAAGACTCGTATGGAACCTTTGACATTTGCTGAGCTTGATACAACTCAATAAGTGCTTTCTTTGCTTCTTCGAGAGCCTTGAGGCTGAAGGAAGCAGTGAAGTCCCTTTGCATCCACTCCTTGAAGACTTGGCGCAAATCTTGGAGATGTTGGGGGTTTAGAAGGGCATTTTGGAAACCTTAACTTGGTCCTGATTTGCCCAAACTCTCTGACTAGTTTGCACTAACCTTTGCGCGCTACGGATCAAAGATACTTGCCCGAGCCCTCACCAGAAGGTCGTTTTGAACAGAGAAATGAGTGAGTTAGTGGACCAGCTTATACTTAAACCAAAGTAAAAACAGAAGTAGGAATACTTGTATACCTGAACTAGACCTTGAGCTTCTAGGGGAGGAACTTCTTTTGTCACAACTGCCTTGGGAAAGGCAAGTGGGCTGGCTCGAGAAGCAGATTGAGGAGTCTTCGGGCTAGTCACCTTTGAGATCACGGGTATCTTAGGGACTATAGGCTCTCCAAAAGCTCGTGGTGGCTGGTTTGTGGCCTCGAGCACTTGAGAAAGAAGGAAACTTACTTAAGTGCTGTCATCCTCCACGAAGTGCAGCAACTCCCCAATTATTGGATTGAACTGAGAAGTGGGAGTCACCACCATGGCTGGAGGAGGAGTAGAAGAGGTAGAGGCTGAGCTTTGCCCAACTAGAGGTATCGATGCCCCAACATTTGCCTATAAAATAATAAAGGTGGTTGTTAACTTTGAAACTGGGGAAAATCACAAACTTGACCTAGATTGAGCTAGAAGTGTACATGTGAATGCTTGCCCCAATAAGGGGAAAGATTCACCGATTGGACTGGAGGAGATGAAGGCTCGAGCTGGGAAATCCCTTCAGCTCTGGTATCCTATTTCAAGCAAACAAACAATAACAGAGAATTAGTTAAAATGATTAAGGGAAGAAGAGGTCAAAATTGACTTAATTCTCAAGGTTTGGAGAATTTATACCTTCAACTCCTCAATGATGTTGTCAAGGACTTCCTTATCATCTTGCTAGACTTCTGCGCCCAATTGTCCTTCTTTGGGAGTGGGGGCAGGTTTCTCAGAGACTGAAGGCCCTTAATTACAAAGAAAGAAGTATGTTAGCTCAAAACTCAGAAAGGTCAAATTTGAAAACAAGAGAATTGAGACTAAGTTACTTACTGACAGCTTTTTGCTTCTTCCTGCCTGCATCAACTGGAAGAGCAGAAGAAAGTTTGGAGGCCTGAAAGGTTTATGACCTGGTCCTTTTCTTGGTGCGAGTCATCCTCGGGCCAGGCAAAGTAAGTTGAGCTCGGGGCCTTTCCTTAAACTTAGAATCTGAAGACTCCATAATGGTAGCCCTTGCCCAATGATGAGCCCTTGTCTCCACTTCAGACCCAACCTCGGCCTTTGAATCCCCTAAAAACTCAAAGATGTCTCCAACATCTCTAGCAGTTTGGCTAGACCCTGCTCTTTACCTTGCTGCCTTAACAGCGACCTCTTGGAGAACCAAAGCATCTACAGCTTCTTCTTCTGGCTCGACTTCCATTTCTTTAGTGTTGCCTTAGGCTGCAAGACCAAAATAAGACTTAACGAATGATAGACTATGGAAGCATCACAAAGAGAAGCAAAAAAAAAAAAAGTAATATGGTATACCTATAAGAATAAGCAATTCTTTTGGTTGATCGTCTCCTTCCAGTTCTCAAACTCCTCCTTCTTGATGAGCAAGTTAAAGAAAACCTACCCGAAGAGACGATCGTGAAGCTCTCTGATGTCCCCATCATACTTCTTCGACCATTTGGCCTCCTACCAAGTGGCAAAGGAAAGGGTATATTCAAAATTCAAGGCCATGGGTTTGTGTGCTATTATGCTCATTACTTCCAAGCTACACCGAGCTACCCAAAATGTCATGTCGGCGGGAGAGCATAAGTGATAGGAGGTTCCACAATGCATGAAGTCAAAGTAAGGCACTAGGATAGCCTGCCTAAATCCTAGTTGCCTATCACAGAAATTAGGGCGGTAGACTTCTAGCACGCGCTCATAGCCCGTGCTGTCACTGCGCACTCCCCAAGCCAGGTCTTTTTGTTGGATGCAGCTTATGAATTTCTCCTTGCAATGGCTGATGGCATCCTCTCCGAATGCATCTTGGAAAGTCTGGTCCAAGAACCATAGGTACCTCCTAAGCATAGAGGCATCTGACTCCAATTTTGCCCGAGTTCGACAGACTTTGAAGAAGTAAAGGTAACCGAGGATGGAGTGGTTCGGGACAAAAGCCTCCGCCAGGATACAGGCTGGAGCCACTTCTTCATGGAACTTCAAGTTAGGCGTCCGAAATTCAGGGAAGTACCACTAAAACCAGAGTTAAACCATCTAGGTAGGCTGGTTGAGGTTGGTCTCGAAAGGCTCACCCTTGGTCATCTCGTAGAAAATATGGTAGAGGTGTGCTAGAAGGAAGGGCCTCGTGGCTACATCATCGAAGAAATGTAAAGCCTCCACCAAAGGGACCCATTCTAGCTTCACTCCCTTCGACTTATTTGGGAACACATGTTCGTTCAACCAATAGAGAAGGAAGTACATGTGTTCTTGAACCCTATCTGCACTAGAGGATGGCGGGCTGAATGTTTTCTTTCCAAATGGGATGAAGCCTGCAAAGGACATCCCATAACTCTTGAATGTAGAGGAGTTATACTCTAGATGAGTAATGGACTTAGAAGCCTTTGAACCTTTAGTAGTTAGGCAAGAAGGTAAGGACCAATCATGTGTGATGTCCACACATCTGCCCGAGGGCCTTAAGCTGAAGACTTAAGCCATGTTAAGGACCGTGGGCAACATAAAACCCATTCTAAAGTTGAATGTGTTGGTCCCATTATTCCAGAAAATGAGAGATGTAACTGTGACCTTGAAGAGCATGATGAACTTGTAGATTCCATTAGCCACCCACTGCAACCAGGCCTCATCCTTCATTAGTGGAAAGCTCCTTTCTGAAATTGGACCATTTCAAGGCTGCGATGGGCTAGGGTAGTCTAAGCAGGCCCTAATGAGTGTACCCCTCATTCTTCGAAAAAAATCGACAAGTTCAGGCCAGCCCGAGGACAATGAAGGTCGTTGAGTCAGCGACGCATAGTAATAATCCCCTCACCAGACTCAAATACAGGGCAAAGTTTAGGTGCCATGATTGATTTTTAGAAGAGAAGTGAAGAACATTGAAGGCAGAAAGAAAGAAAGAGCTGGGAAAGCAAAAGGGTTCAAGAATTTTGGAAATTCTAGGAATTCAAAGGATAAAGATGGCTGGAAGTGTTGGCTGAGGAAATTTAAATGGGTTATATAACGGGCAGTTAGTTAACATTGGAGATTATAGGTTAGTGCAAAGGTTTATTCGAAAATGGCTATTTAAGTGGTGCAAGTCCTGAGTTAAAACATGCATAATGTCTCGGTTGATTAAAGGGGGTACTATTTGGGTTAATATTTAAACATTGGGCTTTGTGATAAGGAGGCCCAAGGATGCCAAAGCAAATAGGAATTTGCTCGAAGCCAAGTCAACAAGCCTGAAGCTAAGTGAAGCTGTTTCAGCCGCATCATAGGCTATGTACCTATTATTAAAGTGATGGGTGACAGAGACCAACTCACCATCAGCTAAAAGCACCCTTTCAAGGGGAAGACAAGTAAATAAAGCAATGACTCACTATCGTCCGAGTAATCTCAGTTAAAGGCAATGCAAGAAAGGTCGGGCCAAATTGCCTATAAAAGGAGAAAGAGACACCAGAGACAAGGACACTCAACCAACCAATCAAAAGACATACAATATCTGCTCTCAAGCCAATTCGTACCCAGAAAACTAAAACTTGTCCAAATTAAGTCCGTTTAGCTATAATTCCCTTAGAAAAGCCATCTTTTTGTCTAGTGTAAAAGCTTTGCTACCTTCCCTTAGTGTTGTAGTATCGATTCCCTCATGTAAAACCTATTTACTTTCTATCCCTTTCAACATACAATCTTCTGTAAACCCAAAGAGAAGTGGATGCAAAAAGTTCAACCTTGCCCGAGTCTCTTTGTTTGTACTTTCATTTAGTAGATATGTCGCTTAATGTACTTTCCAACATGTATCCAAGTTATTTTAAACAGTTTTCTACTTAAGAGGCTCATTTGCATTCGAATTTGGTTAAGTTAATAAACCTAGTTTCATTAAAAGCAAACTATGATCAAGGAAGTGGTTGAAAGGGGCTTGAACTCCCTTTGTTTTGGACATACAAGATTATGAACTAAAAGTTCTTGTTTACAAGGAAAGAAAAGAACTTAATACAGACTTCACCCATCTGTGGCAATTTTTTGATAAACAAGAAGTTGGAGAAACTTGGGGCGCAAGTAATCAACTTAACTCACACTTATTCGACAGTCCGTTATCCTAAGATAACAGTTGCATGCTCAAATCCTTGTTAGTATTGATTGTGAACCTCAAGGCCTAAACCAAAAGCCCTACAAAGGCACCTTTCAAACTAACTACAAACTCTTCTTGCAGTGCACCAAGTAGCAAGAACTCGCCCGACAACCAACAAAGTGCCACCTCCTCGAGGAGCTATGCAAGGGAAATCTTGCCCAAACAGAAGTATTTGTTTTTGTAAATAAACCTCTAACAGTTCGGCACACGTTGAGAAATCTATATTTTTCCTAGTACCTGGTTCAAAGATTTGCGGAAATTCAGTTCCAAATATCCACAATTTGTATGATTGAACATGTAACGTTCTTGAAAGAAGAAAAACGTGTCAATTTTTGAATGGGTTTAAGGAAAGAAATGACTTCTTACGTGTAAAATGTAAAGAGCCAAATATTTTGCAAATGTTGCAAGGAATCTTAACTTTTGCGCAAGCGGTTGAAATTCCTAACGCATTTTGCCCTTAGGGTTGCCCGCGTGTCAATTTTTTTTCAAGCACAATACTTAATCCCAACTGATTAATTTACCTAAATGTTCTATTTCGCCTAGTGTAATAAAAAAGAGCCAAACATTTTGCCATGTCACCAAAACAAAAAAGTGAGTTCTCTAAAACATTAATCATGGATAAGAAATGATTTTTTTCGTCATGAGAAATGACATTTCTTGCTGTTACACTTGAAAAAAAATGCGACTAGAGTGATGAGAACGTCCTTTTATAAATTTTATGTTTTTAAAAACAAGTAGGAGCGCCTACCTCCTCCAAAAATATTTATCACTATTAAGGAAAAATAAGAAGTTAATTCACATAGAAAAAAAACTAAGAAGTATTTGGTGGTTCTTTTCTTTGTGGCCATGGTGCTCATAATAATTACAGGAGGGCAAATCACACCAGAGTTTGAAGTACCACCCACTGCAACTGTTCTTCAAGCGAAGGAGAGGATCGAGGAGCGTTTGAATATCAAAGTTCATAGGCAGAGCCTTTGGGCTGATAACATAGAGCTGCAGAATCATGAGATTGTTGAAAATCACGTTGGCGAACGATATGGTATGCTGAGGCTCAGTGTCACACTCTCTGGTCTGCCAAAATGCAATATTTTGCTCAAGTTTCCAAACCAAAGTGTCAGCTATGTACGAATAAAAGAAACATGTACTGTGGACGATTTGAGAAGCAAAATCGGTAGGCGCTGGGGGATTGTGACTAGTGGTCGCATTACTCTTTTCCATCGTTCTACAGAAATGCTTAGTGACCGTCCTCTTTCTGCATACTATATAACCGATGATTCTGAAGTTGTGGTTAAGATTGAGACTGAAGCTCGTTAGTTGGTTGTTATGACGATAGTTTAAAAAGGAAGTTTGATCATGTATTATCTTGTTTTCGTGATTACACCATCGAGTCTACCCGCCGAGTCTTATTAATTAAGAGTATAATTAAGCTTTTGTTTCCTGATTTTTACGTTTGGGTTATGAATCATCAACTAATAAACTCTACCTAAATAATGGATGATCATCTAATAGTAGAATATATTCAGCGTTGTCAATTGTAATGGACTTATATGCAACCAAAAAACAAAATGGAGACTTTATATGAATGACTTTTATTGGCACTCCTCACTTAATTCGAGTGTGTGACATCCCGTCCCAAATTTTACGTTTTTATAAATTTTAAAAGCATGAATTGACGAAAATGCCCTAGAGGCAAAGACTTTGACTTCCGTTGGCCCTCGTTTAGAGAAATGTATAACCTATTCTTGTAGCATATTTAAGTAATACTCATCACTACGAATGCATAGGCAAAAGCCGTTTACAAGTTCGGATTATTACGGTATAGTTATGGACGTTCAAAATTGATTATTTAAAGTTTAGTTATAAATTAATTCAAACTCCCACCATGTGTGAGTGGTAACCAATCAAATTTAAGCAAGAAAATAAGGGACCAATCAGGAAAAGAAAGGGAGGACCAATCAGAAATTGAGGAGATGAGAGAGAGAGAGAAGATCCCAACTCCCCCAAAACCGTACCCACACCCATTGAGACCACCCATCTTCCAAGGTTGATTCCGGCCAACTCCAATGGAGTTTTTCGATTCGACTACCACCATCTTGAAGCTCTCATTCCCCTCTACAAAACCCACCCAAGAACCACCTTGATTAACCACGGTATGTAGCGATTTGAGGCCACGAAAGTCGACAAAAAATCAACGGTGCTCTGGTTACTCTTTTCAATATTCCAGCAAATCGGCAAAGCAATGGCCGATGCCACCACTTGGGCTTTGTAGCCCATCATCCAGGAGAAAATCCCAACCAAGCATGACCCCGCTGCACCACCGTAGATGACGAATCGACGCTGAGAAGCTTTAGGCACCCGCCGACTTTGTGGACAAAATTGACCACCTTCCGTCCACTTTTGGATTTCGTGGCATGTATGAAAGTTGTTCTACTCATTGAGAGATCTTTATTTCTGTAAAGTTTGAGAATTTTTGGAAATAGTTGGATTTTCCGACGAGTCGGAGCGGCTGACCACCACCCGCGGCGGTTCGTGACCCGGGGACCGTCAATATTATTGTTAGGCTAAATTAGATGCCTTGAGTTCAGTTTTGGTAATTGTATAACGTAGGTTGATCGTTTGGACCTAAATTCATTAAGATATGTTACTTGGTAAAAACATGAATCGACGATCTGACCGTTGGATTGTCACCAAACTTTAATATGTTATAATACGTAATATTTGAGGACCATAGGAATTTACGGATTGGGAATCTGATATACGGATCTTCCCGAATTGGATCGTAATGGAACTTTAGGATGTTGCTCTAGAAGTATAGTGTGGATCTTTGGAAGCAACGGATCGGAAATTTGTGATGCAGATCTTCCGAATTGAATTACATAGAGATGCGTTTTATGTAAATTGTGTATTTTTTCGGTATGAATTCTGAGATGTCATTTGATAATTGGTCACAGGCGACAATGGTTTGTGATGTCTCGATATGTATGACAGGGAGTCGTAGCGCATATCTTAGGTGAGTGGGTCTTTTCCTTTCTATCGTATATTATATATATGATTGACAATTCCACAAACGTTTATAAATGGATTATTACATATAACTACTGTGAATGATTTGAAGTACTAATGTGAACTACGAATGGCTTGATCCCTATTTAGGGTACGTAGGCAGTCTAACGAGACGTTAGATGCAACCATAAAATAATTGAGACAATAGCCTTGTTTAGGGAATTAAGTAATGTGAGGGACATTGGTTGAAAATGCGAGATTTAACTTTATAATTTGGTAGTTAAATGTTGGTCATAAATCAATGTGTGAAGAATCAAGAATTTGAAGTAAGGAAACATAAGTAATGATAGTTAATTAAATTAGTGTCTAGTTGGGCTTATCACCGATATTATTCCCGAAAATAAATAGGTCGGGAGTAGGGCGTTACAGCTTATGCATTTTTATGCCATATTATATATATAATTGAAAATGCTATAATATGGTTGAGTATCAGATTGCATCATGGGTTATCTATATGTATATTACCTGCACACAATTATTATGAACGCTTGAAGTGCAAAGGTGAATGCAGGACACCCAGGTAAGTTCAGGTGAGTTTACGGTATTAGTTGAAATGATGGGGTTATGGTATGACTACATGTATGTTTAAGCAACTTCGACCTTGTTGTATAGGTTGCAATGATAGGCAACTTCGACATTGTCGTACAGGTTGCCCATGAATCGTATATGTTACAATAGATACAGTGAGAGCTCATAAACCTGCGCCCTGGTGTTAGTGCTCTCGCCCATGGCCAGGGCACAGTCCTTCACGTGATGTTCACCTCCCGCACCTTACGCTCACCTTGGATCCAAGGTAGGTGCACGGTCCTATCGTACAGACCACTATAGGTGGTTCCAACTCGTAGGTGACCCGTAATCATTCGTACTGTCTTCACGTGATCGTAACACTTAAGCGTATTTATTTACACCCAGTCCTGTCGTACAAACCACTTTAAGTGGTTCTGACTCATGTGCAGGTATACTTATTGAGCTATGGATAAGTTGTACAGGTCATTAGAGGTGACTCCGACTTATGAGCTAGCATATGTGATGAAATATGTGATGAGCTAGCATATGTGATGAGATATGTGATGAGCTAGCATATGTGATGAAATATGTGATGAGCTAGCATATGTGATAAAATATGTTATGAGCTAGCATATGTGATGAGATATGGGATGAGCTAGCATATGTGATGAAATATGTTATGAGCTAGCATATGTGATGAGCTAGTATATGTGATGAGATATGTGATGAGCTATGGATAAGTCGTACAGGTCACTATAGGTGACTCCAACTTATATGCTAGCATTGATTGACGAGATATGGATAAGTCGTAAAGGTCACGTGCGGTGACTCCGGCTAGTATGATTAATGAGCTATTGGTTTAGCCGTACAGGTCATGTGAAGTGACTCCGGCTGGCATACCATTTCATATTGATTTATTTCACATGGATTATATTTGACACGGCATACCGTGAGACTGTTATTTTGGTTACGGTTTTGAGTTATAGTTAGGCCTGTTACTTTCTGGGAAATTATATAGGTGTTGCGGCGAGGGGCTACTGCCTTTGGGAATTGAAATTGGTTCGAAAAGTTTTGTTTCACTCACTCACATTTTCTATTTTTGCACCCCTCCAGGTTCTAGCAGCAGAGTTTCGTATCGACGAGGATTCGTGGCACTTTTCAGCACAGATGTCTTCTTATGATGGTATAACCATTATCTTACTTTACTGTACTATACCTATGCTCTGTATCACACGTGAAATGAGTTCATTTCCGCTCACAGTGCACTCTGGTATTTAGGCACTCTTAGGTTCAAATTTATTCATATTTTTCCACATCATCACACTTTATGGCTTCGTTACCTTCCAGGTGTCAGCCATCACAGCTTGATTCGGAGTCCTTATTGACATTCCAGGTCGGGGTGTGTCAAGTGTTACATGATGTACTCAACTTAATTCGAGTTTCAAGTTCCGTCCATGTTTTGGTGGTGAAGTGAAAAGAAAAAAGTTAAGGATTCATTTGATAATCATTTCAGTTTTTAGTTTTCTTTTTGTTTTTTTAATTAAAAACTAAATCTTAAAGCTACAAGCCCATTTGGTAACTACTTTCACTTTTCACTTTGGGTACTTAAGAAATGAGGAAAGTATATGGGAGAAAGATGATAAAGAAAATTGGTCAAAGAGGAAGAAATAAGAATGAATGAATAATAACAAAATCTTAAAAGTAATAATGATGCAACATGATTTTTTTTTTTTTTTAGTTTATTTTTTATATCATTATAAATTCAATTGCGAAGTAACTCACATCCTCTTTGTAGTTTTTTTTTTTTTTTTTCTAAAGAATATAATAAAATTAGGATGTTAATTGTTTTTTGCTTTTACCAATTAGTATTACGGTCTATTATATCTCTTAACATTCAAAGTGAGAGATTTTATATTTAACTCTTGAAAATAACAAATTCGATACGAATTTATTTTCATGTTCAGCGTAAATATATTGTAGTAATTTTTTTCTTTGCTTTTTGAATTTTAATTTATACCTATCTAGAAAAAATATTATTAATTTCTACCCGCTAAAATTGACTTCCCTTCTTTCCAAAACCTCAGGACTTAAAACCTCGTCTCTTATCCTTGTTTGCTTTGGCAAACAATGTCTTCTCATAAAGCCTTCAAAACGTTGAAGAAAGTCTTCCCCGCAGAGCCCACGTTCATATCGAACCAAGAAACCGCCGAGAAGATTGTCAAAACCCTAATCAAATCAGGCATTCAACCCCTCAAATCAACATCATCATCTCTGCTCTCCAGTCTCAATCCCCACATAACAAACCTAGTCCTCTCAAACCCACTCGTCCTACCACATTCTTGCGTAAAATTATTCAACTTTCTCCAGAAAAATCCATCCCACAAACACAATCTTAAATCCCACGTTACCCTCCTTTGCAGACTTTATCAAGCTAGAAAATTTGCCCAGATGAAGATTGTACTGAATGTTATTGTCACGAATGATAATCTTCGATGCCCGGTTTCCGAAATTGCGTCTCTGATTGAGGAGGGGCCTAATGGGATGAAATTTGCTGGGACATTGTGCGATATGCTGTTCCGGGTTTATGCAGAAAACAAAATGGTTGAGGAAGCTATTGGGGTTTTTGATTATGTGGGCAGGAATGGGATTGAGATTGGAGAAAGGTCCTGCGTTGTGCTTTTGCTTGCATTGAGGAAATGTGGTCGGGTGGATTCATGTTGGAGGTTCTTCGATCGAATGGTCAAAAACGGTGTTCGAATCACGGTTCTTACATATAACACAATTTTGAAAGCATACATTGGAAGGAAGGATTTTGGGGGCGTTAGTGAGGTTCTGAGGTTGATGGAAAAGGATGGTGTGGGTTATAATGTGGTGACATCCACGCTTTTGATTGATTTGTTTGGTAGTTCTGAGAGGATTGAGGATGCTCAAAAGGTGTTTGAGGAAATGCCTGAGAGAGGGATAGAACCAGATTTGTATGTTTATACCTCGATTATTAATTGCTATTGTAAAGCGGGAAATATGGAGAGGGCGTTGTTTCTGCTCAGTGAATGTAATCAAAGGGGGTTTGCACCAAATGAGCATACTTACGGGGTATTGATTAATGGTGCGTGCAAGGCAGGGCAGATGGAGATGGCGGACATCTTGGTGAATGAGATGCAGAGTAAAGGCATTGACGTAAACCAAGTGGTGTTGCATACACTAATGGACGGGTACTGCAAAAAGGGGATGATGGATGAAGCTCTGAAGCTGCGGGATGTCATGGAAAAGAAAGGGTTTCAATTTGATGTGTTTACGTACAGCACTATAGCTAGCGGATTGTGTAAATTGAACAGAAATGAAGAGGCAAAGGCTTTGTTGTTCACAGTGGAAGAAAGAGGCGTGACTCCAAACGCCGTGTGTTTCACTATTCTGATTGATATATTCTGCAAGGAAGGAAACTTAGACGAAGCAAAACGGGTATTCAATGATATGAAAAGGAAGGGAGAGAGACCTAACACTGTCACATACAATGCTCTAATTGACGGGTATAGCAAGAACGGTTACATGAACAAAGCTCGTAAGCTAAAGAAGGAGATGGAAGACAAAGGCCTGAGGCCTAATACACGTACGTTGAATACACTTATACATGGCGAATGTGTTGACGGCAAGGTGGATGAGGCACTGAAATTATTTCGTGAGATGCCTCGGAGGAATTTAACTCGCAATGTTGTCACATATACAACTATGATTTCAGGTTTGTCGAAGAATGGGAGAACACACGAAGCTCTTAAATTGTATGATGAGATGGAAAAAGCAGGCCTTACACCTGATAAAAGACTATATCGACTATATCGTTCGCTTGTGGACTTAGTTGGCGTAGCCGAAAGAGAAGAATTAAGCTGAAGAACACCGTCTTAAATTGTATAAGAACAAAGAGAAATCGAGAGTAGGGTAGTGACAAGGATTTAAGGGAAGTAGAGAAATTGTAGATAAATATTAGAAGCACAGCTGATTATACTGTAAGCTGAGAGGAATAGGGATAGAGATTTTTTGTGTTGCAGAATATGAGGATTTCAATTTCTATTGTGATGCTTTTGAATTTTTATGTGCTCAGCAATGCAGCGGCCACCCCCAAAGCAGAAACAACCGAAAGTGCCAGCACCACCAACATGGGAGGCACCTGTGTCGAGGGGCGGAAGTCGGATTGGAAATTATGCGCTTTAGAGAAAATTGTAGCAGTAGTCCTTTAACTATAATCCAATTGAAGTAATGGTTCCTTCTGTCACATCCCAGCCCGGGTGGGACCACTTCTCGGGCTCAACTCCACCGTAGCACGATATTGTCCGCTTTGGGCCCCGACCACGCCCTTACAGTTTTGTTTCTGGGAACTCATACGAGAACTTCCCAGTGGGTCACCTATCTTGGGAATGCTCTCGCGCGAACTGGCTTAACTTCGAAGTTCCGATGGAACTCAAAGCCAGTGAGTTCCCAAAAGGCCTTGTGCTAGGTAGAGATGGGAATATACATATAAGGCTTAGAGAATCCACTCTCATGGGCGATGTGGGATGTTACAATCTACTCCCCTTACGGGCTTGACGTCCTCGTCAGCACACTTCCAGCCAGGGATTGGCTCTGATACCAAATTGTCACATCCCGACCCGAGCACCCACCACATCCCGGGCTCGACTCCACAGTAGCACGATATTATCCGCTGTAATTTCTCCCCGAGTATGTGTATTGACGATTATGCTCTTATTGGCAAGTGACGTGGACGTGTTCTTATCGCTTTCATTTCATTTCTCGCTATCACATTTAAAATTGTACACAATGCTGCGAGTGTACGTAAATATTATCAGTACGAAAATACTATTCCGGATAGATTTTCGATACTCTTTTCTGTACAAAATCTAAACCCTATCCCTAGCTTTTCCCTAGCCCATCCCGTGCACCCTCCTCCATTATTTCACTCTCTCACCAATCCTATCTCTCCCTCATTTTTGTCCCCCAATCAGAAAAAGCAAAAGAAAATAATTCTCTCTCTCTCTCTCTCTCTCTCTCTCTCTCTCTCTCTCTCTCTCTCTTCCTTCTCTTTCTCCCATATACTTTCTTCTTTTTTGCAAAACCCTCAACGAGCTTCAAAGCTCGCAGATCAAACCCAAAAACCACACCATTGTACTCCCCTCATCTTCACGATCACAACCATGTTCTTGAAACCTAGTTTAAACGAGTTTTGAGTCGTTAACTCGTGAGGTCGGAACTCGGACCCACTGAGTTCGACGTGTTTTCGAACGAGTTGAGATGTTTTGAAACTTGGGAAGGCTTCTACACATCATTTTGAAGGTCCTAGGCTTGCTTTGGAAGAAGGTTGACGTGAAACGACCGAGTTTCGAACAGTTTGCTTTTGGCCGGAACTTTCAAGGCTTTTTCCAAGGACCTCTGTCCACTTTTTAGACTCCAAACAGGTATATAAATGAAGGAGAATAATGAATTTGAAATTTTTCTAGAAATCCGACGAACGACGGCGACGACAGGGCTCGCCGAAGAAGGAGACAGAATATTCCGTCAGAGTTGATGGAATATTCCTAACGGCGTCAGGTAACGCCATTAGCTTCTGTTATCTTTTAACAAAATATTTCATAGAATATTCCTGATAGACGTCAAGCACTGGCCTGCGCGTGGGGTGCATCTATGGGGTGTTTTATTTAGATGTTTGTGATGTCGAGTAGGTCACAATGGTATATTTAAACCCTAGGTTTGAGCAAACTATGTTCACATATAGGGGAAACGTACCCCGAGGACATTCGAGGCCAAGCTAGGCTCGGGGGCTACGACCCAGCAACGTACTTGTGAGTGGGCAGTTTGTTTTTATACCTATACATATTTATAGTTTCCATAAATGCGTATTTACTTCACTTTTACGCTAATTTTGCCAAGTATCGTTATAGTGATATTAATTGTGATAAATGTTGCTATACGGTTGCGATATTACTGTCATGGCATTCATACATATTTGTACATGCTCATCTTGCTGCACCCCGGTGTTAGTACTCACCCTAGGGCCGGGGCCAGTCCTTCACGTGTATGTTCACATCGCATCATTCACTCGCCTTGGATCCAAGTTAGGTGCCAGTCCTGTCGGGTAGATTGCATTAAGCAATCTGACTTGTATGTGATGTGCTTCTACACCAGTCTTCACGTGATCGTAGTACTAGAGCATATTGATTACACCCAGTCCTGTTCATGTCAGAAATTATCTGTTCGAACTCGTGTGTCAGCTTAGATGGATGAGCACTTAGTTATACTTGATTATTACATGATTATTTTATTGTGGCATTTGATATATCATGACTTGACATATTTGTGGTTATAATGTTGTTGATTTATTGTTTACATATCTATATTGTATGTTTTAAGGAAACTATACTTATTTTACGGCAAGGGGTTAGTATATTTGAAAATCAAGGATTTCGTATAAGCATTGTTTTACTGACCCACTCAACTTTCCTTTTCATCCCTCCAAGACCTAGATAGCTGTACTCTTTGTGGCACTCAAGGAATCTTGGCAGTTCTGACATTCTCTTCTGTTTAGACGTACGAACTTATCACGGTTATGTAATAAGTGTACTTAGTTACTTTGACTACTCTTCTGTAGTCTCACTGTCTATTACGCTCTGAATAATTGTAGTGGGTTTTCCCACGATTGCGCACTCTTTCACTATTTAGTATAATTAGTTTTAATTAGTTTTAATTTTATTCAATTTTTGTATCACTTACCCTTATGGTTACGTCACCTCAAGGTGATGGCTAGCATGCTTCGACCTTTCCAGGTCGGGGTGTGTCACCTTCACTAAAAATTCATGACTTGGTCCCTTAACTCATCAAAATGTGTAGCTATGATCATTTTCGTTAACTCCGTCAGAATTTTGTCAAACTAAGTTATGTTAATAGGACCATTGCTACAATTGGATTAAAGTTGAGAGACCATTGCTCCAATTGGGTTAAAGTTGATGGATCATTTCTCCAGTTAGGTTAAAGTTGAGAGACCATTACTCCAATTTGCCCCTCGATTCAGTCTCATGTGTGTGGCACGTGAATCATGTTAACGAAAGTTCTAATGGAACTGAAGAAAATGACCAGAAAACTCAAAATGTTCCAAATCGGATCAAAACATTTCAATTTTATTATAGTTATTTACTAAAATGAGGTATTTTGTCATCAAAATTTTATTTTAGCACTGTTAATTTTAGTCTTTTAGATGCATTTTATTCATATATTTTATTTAATTATACACATATATAAAAAATGATGAACATAATAGTACTATAAAAGTACTTTGATTTATATTCAAGTAGGGTATCAAGTATTAAGATTAAACAATAAACTGCATGTAAGAAAGAAATTCAAGAATATCTAAAAAATTGTAAAATATACGAACTCTAAATTATGTTTTCAAAAATTCTAAAATAACTCTAGTTCCGAAGTTTCCAAAAAATTCCGAATGGATCCACATTTCTTGGATGGAAATTCGCAATCTTATTTCCGAGCTGATCCTTCCAAAGCATTCAAAGTATATTCATGGGAGCCACTTAGTACTACAGTCTAGTAGTATTTCTTTTCACTTGTAAGTGAGAGATCTTGGATTTGATTTTAAACAAAGGCGATTTTGACCCACATTATTGCTAGTCTATTGTAAGACCAAGCCCACTCTCCCTCTCATTTAGTGTAGATAATATGGTTTGTTCTAAAAAAAAAAATTATATTCATCGAGAAATTGGTTGTCCTAATCAAACACAAGCAGGTGTTGAACTAACCAAAGTGGCAAGGGTAACAGGGATGGCCACGGTAAAATGGTGGGCCTGGTGGCGTTGGTAAGATTCTAAAAAACGTTAGGCGCTAGTCGAGTTGCGGGTTAGAGCCTAAAGCCTAGACGGCTAAGCGGGAGCCTAAGCGGACTAAGTGGATTTAAATAAATTTTATTATATATTGTATGAATAAGTGTTTATTTATATTAAAAAAATACATATTGCAATACATAAAATGCAAATAAAACAACATATACAACATAAAGTATTAGAACATATTGATAACATGAGGAACAAACATATAATAAGTGTTGATCCAAATAATCAACAAGTCTCTTACATTTATTGAAATAAATAAAATGCAAAATAAAAGTTACCGATTTTATGTTTGAGTGAGAATGACGACTTGGTGGGCTAGGCTGATACCTAAGCAAGTCTAGGTGTATTTTTTAATTTTCAAACGTCTATGGACTAATGGGAGTGGAAACTAACCGCCTAGCACCTAGGTGAGGCTTAAGGAATGCTAGTCGGGGATTTTTAAAACATGGTTGTCGGTGAACGTGGTAGTGTAGTCCATCAAACACCATACTGAATACACCTGCTTAAGAATAAAATATCGTCCAAATATATGAGGATGTTATGTTAGTTTGGTTCGCTTTGCTTTTTGAATTTCTACCCGCTAAAATTGACACTACCTAAAACCTCAGCCTAAAGTAAACTGAGCTTCTCCTCTTCTTTGCTTTGACAAATAAAATGACTCAGAAAACCTTCAAAACCTCAAAAATACTTATTTGATAACTAAGCTTGTGATTAAGATAATCACAGCTATAACATTGCCCCTTCCTTCAATTAAACCTTGTCCTCAAGGTTGCAGCTAGAACTTGAAGTCTGGAAATCTTGTAGTGAACTCATCATAATCCTCCCAGGTTGATTCTTCAACATCCTTGTCTATCCAGTGAATAAGCAATTGCACCCCAGCAATATTGTTCTTCTTATACACTCTCCTCTGTAACACAGCCAACGGCTCTTGAACTTGTAACCCATCCTCAGTGACTAATGGTAACAATGGCACTGGATTAACATCAGGACCAATATGCTTCTTCAAGCAACTGACATGGAAAACTGGATGTATCTTGGAGGTCTCAGGGAGTTTTAACTTGTAGGCTACCTCTCCAATTTTTTCCAACACTTCAAAAGGACCATAGAACTTAGGGTGCAGCTTGTGATAGACATGAGTTGTGAGTGACTGCAGCTGGTTGGGAATGAGCTTTAAATAAACCAAGTCTCCCACCTCAAAAGTTCTCTCACTTCTGTGTTTATCTACTTGCACCTTCATCCTATTTTGTGCGATGACCAAATTAGTTTTAAGCACTTTCAACATTCTGTCTCTAGCAATCAAGCCTTGTTCTACACTCTCCAGTTTAGCCGAACCAAGTTCATAAGATGCAATGTGTGGAGAAGGGAAACCATATACAATCTCAAATGGAGTGAACTTGGAGGCAGTGTGAAATGAGGTGTTATAGCTCCATTCAGCCCAAGGAAGCCATTGGAGCCATTTCTTGGGTTGAAAACTAGTAAAGCAACTCAAATAGGTTTCTAGGCACCTATTGACAACTTCTGTTTGGCCATCACTTTAGGGGTGGTACCCGGAGCTCATGCACAATTTCGACCCTTGCAATTTAAAAAACTCCTTCCAAAAGGCACTGAGGAAGATAGTATCCCGATCACTTACAATGGTCCGAGGCATGCCATGTAGCTTAAAGATATTTTCTACAAACTCTTGGGCTACCATGCTAGCAGTGTAAGGATGTCCCAAAGCTATAAAGTGTGCATACTTTGATAGCCTATCCACTACCACCAAGATCACAGATTTCCCCTTGCAAGAGGCTAGGCCACAGATGAAATCCATGCTTATGTCTGTCCATGTTTGCTGAGGTATTGGAAGGGGTTGTAATAATCCAGGTGGTGAGATAATTTCATACTTGTTTTGTTGACAAGTTCTGCACTCGGCTACCCAAGCTTTGAGATCCTTCTTCATTCCTACCCAATAAAAACCCCTTTTTATCCTTTGATAAGTCTTTAGCACTCCCCCATGGCCTGCCATAGGAGTGGAGTGATGCTCCTCAAATAATTTCTTTCTCCACACAGAATCCACCACAAGGACAATTCTTCCTTTATACTTCAAGAATCCATTGTCAATGTGATACTTAGAGGCAGCTACACTCTGTCTAGTACCGTGAGCTTGTACTTCAACCTCTTGCTTCTTCACTTTAACCCAAGGATCCAGTTCTAGTTCCCTCCTAAGTTCATCTAGCCACCCAAAATAGGGGTATGTGATAGTTAACACCTCTCCCTTATCCTCCAAAGGTAGCTCCGGGAGGCAGTTTGATCCAGGTGCTTTAGAGAGAGCATTAGCCACAATATTCTCTTTGCCATGTCGATATTGCACCTCATAATCAAACCCTAACAGCTTGGATACCCATTTTTTTTTAAATGGTGTATTTGCTCTTTGACTCAAGAAATATTTCAAGTTGTTGTGGTCAGTTTTGATGATGAAATGGCGCACTTGGAGATAATTTTTCCATTTTTTAATTGCATATACAATTGCAATAAGTTCCCTCTCATAAGTGGACAAGGCCTGATTTCTGGGACCAAGTGTTTGACTTGCAAAAGCTATAGATCTGCCCCTTTGTTGCAAAACTGCTCCAATGCCTAAACCAGAAGCATCACACTCAATAACAAATGGTTATGCAAAGTTGGGTAAGGCTAGGAGTTGGGGTGAAGTCATGGCTTGTTTCAATTGTTGGAAAGCTTCCTCAGTGGCTTGTGTCCAAAGGAACCCTTCATTACTCGTGAGTTTGTACAAAGGTTGGCAGATTTTGCCATACCCAGGCACAAACTTCCTATAATAACCGTTAAACCCAGAAATCCTCTCAACTCCTTCACATTCTTAGGGGTTGGCCATTCTACAATAGCTTTAATTTTGGTAGGGTCTGCAGAAACCCCCTCGCTGGACACTATGTGACCCAAATACTCCACTTGTTGCTGCCCAAATGAACATTTTTGTTTCTTGAGGAACAATTGATGCTTGTGTAACAACTCCATTGTTTGTTGCAGGTGAACTAGATGTTGTTCCCATGAAGAACTGTAGATTAATATATCATCAAAGAATACCAAGATAAACTTTCTCAAATAAGGCTTGGATATGTCATTCATGAGGCTTTGAAATGTTGCAGGGGCATTAGTAAGCCCAAAAGGCATTACTAGAAACTCATAGTGTCCCTCATAAGTTCTAAACACTGTTTTCTCAATATCATCCTTATGCATCCTAATTGATGGTACCCGGACCTTAGATCAAGCTTAGAGAAGTACTTTGCCCCATATAATTCATCCAGTAGATCATCAATCAATGGAATAGGATACTTATCCTTGACTGTGATGCTGTTCAATTCTCTATAATCCATGCATAATCTCCATGTTCCTTCCTTTTTCTTCACCAACAACACTGGAAAAGAGAATGGGATGTGACTAGGCCTTATAAACCTTGACTTTAGAAGCTCTTGGACTGCCTTCTCAATCTCATCTTTCTGTGCAGGTCCATAATGGTAGGGTCGAATACTAGGGGGTTTTAAACCAGGGATAAGTGGAATTTTGTGATCATGCGTCCTGTGCGGAGGTAACTGAGAAGGTACTTGAAACAATGTCTCAAATTGCTGCAACACTGCCTGTAACTCCTCCACTTGTTGAGCACCAAGAATTTCAGTACCCTTTGCATTAGACTCCAAAGAATACAATAGTACCCCCAAATTGGACTGAGAAAGCTCTTTGTCAATTTGTTGAAGTGACATTTCTTGCACTACAAGCTGTGGTGATGTACTGTGAGACAATTTGAACTTGTGCTTGCCCACTTGGATCTCCTTTGTAGTTTTCATGTACAACTCATTTTCAGTCATTTAAATTACAAGCAGTTTGCAATATTAGTCACTTTCCTCTGTCATTTACATTTCCGAGCAACCTTGTCATTTACATATTGTTCAATCTCTCCATATAAGAGGAAGAAGAAGGAAGAGGGTGCCTGAGGTGGGTTGTGGAAGGAAAGGCTGAAGAAGAAGAAGAAGAAAGAAAATGCCTTCCAACCTCCATTGCAATTGGAACAACAAAGAACGGTAAAAATTATTACTATGGGTAGTGACACATTCCGGTAATGGTGTAAATTCTTCTGGCTTGTTGGAGTGCTGCTATGTACGTGTAGGTTATTCAAGCTTGCATGGTCTTGTGTGCTTTTTGCAGATAATGTAGCAGGAGAAGCTCAGCTCTTTGCTCTATGAGACTATTTCACACCTCAAAATTATTTTATTGATTTTTCTGCTAGTGAATCAGGTTGGGCTTTAGATTAAAAGGCTAACCCAGAATGTTTGACGTTATCTAGCCCGATAATGTTATTCATCATTGCGTCCTCATATCTAATATTTTGTTGGGTTCAAATTTGTTCAGAATGATTCTTTAGGAATCTATGAATCGATCATGTTCCTTAAACATCTCAAGAGGTCAAGGGCATGTCAGGGGTCAAGATAGCTTCGTGGTTACGATTGAAACCTCTCAAGAAGAGTGGAAGGAATACAACTACGAAACCAAAAGGCAACTCTAATCCTTTTGGTGTTATTGGGGCAGCTAAGCGACATACCTCTACCTAGCAAAAGGTCTTTAATTAGTTGGATATAGCTTCCCAAGACATTGAGGAATCATATTTGGCTGCTTGCCTTGCTTGCTAGCTTTGCAAATTCGTGTTTCCCAAAGATGACACTAATCTCATCCGTCTTGGGGTGTTTAAAGTTGGTAGCAAAATGGCCATGGGTGAGCACTTTAGTTTTCCTATTTTGGTATTGGCCAACATTTTTACAATGGCTTGAATGAGATTTCACATTTAACAACCCCGGAGATTCTATAGCCGTCATCCCCTTTCATTACTTGTATGGCTGGTTAGGTGAATACTTTAGTACCCACTTTTCATCACCAACTTCTGACAAGCATGCACCTTTGATGGCTAGAAATCCTGGAGTGCTTTTAGCAAAGAGCCTTGACAATTCACACGCGCGTGCTTTATTCTAGAACTGTGAGAGTTTTCAGATGGATCATTTAGACATAGTATCTTCAGGGCACCGAAAGCTTACGGACGACTCACATCTTCGCCTTTCAGGCTCATTCTAACTTATGAGCCTCCATTATGGATATGTCTTTCTGAGAGAATACCGTCCTCTTTCTCTCTAGCCTTGTCTTCCTGGCGCACTTTTTTTTTTTTCACCAGACTCCTTGTCACGCTAATTCTTCTTTGGATTAAGGTTGACTTCTCCAACATGTTGCGCCTCCAACCTATTATTGAGTGTAGCAATCTACATGTCATTTTCCTCCACACTCATAGTCATCTTTGCGATTGAGATGGCGCCAGTAGTCATAACTTGCATAACCAAACGATATGACTTTCATGTAGACATTGATGATGTCAGCAAAGTCTCCATGCGAATGGTCGCTTGTTGGCGATCCGTGGTAAGATCCTGTTCTTGAGTCCATGTCTAAAGTCGTTGACAATAAGCGCTCTTATGAACTCGACATAGACTTCGGTGTCCCCAGCGAGGCTAGGCTAATGACAGCCTTGCACCTCTAACACTCCCCCTGCTCCTTTAGTAGCACCAACTTAGAAGTGGCGTGTTGTATGGTCATCGCCTTTGCTGTGCTTTGAGTTGTGAAGCCGACAAATTCTCCACATGCAGAGGAGGTGTTGACACTTCTTCCCTTGGTTGCCAGAGCAGCTTGTCTCTTCTTTGAAGCCATTAATTTTGTTGTGTGTTTGGATATTGAATGGATAAAGAGATGAAAGGTAAAGTTACTCCCACTAACCGTGCCAAATTTGTAAAAGAAAAACTCATGTGACAAATCATAAGAACGTGTGTACAAAGTAATATTTTTGTATTATAGTAGAATTAGGGTTACAATCTCTGTTTCAAATTTGATCCTCTAATTCAATCTCTTGGCTTGTAAAGTGTGTGTGCAGTAGCGTTGATCCAAGGGTCGCGATGACTTAATCTCAGATGAATGAATGCTGCAAGGTTTTTGGCTCTTGGAAATGAAGGAACTAGCACGTGTAGTAGGGGTGCGTGGTGGTTCTTCACGGGAGTGATGAAGAATACAAAGAGCTTTTCTAAGTCTTTTGAGTGTTTGAGGGTGTTTGGGGCTTAAGAGTTTGAGTGTCTGCGTGTGTGGATGAATTTTTCCTTTTTTTTTGTTTTTTGTTTTTTTTTTGTCATGGAGTCTCATATTTATAAGCTCTCCAAGTCTTGTCTACGGCTAGATTTGGGCTTGATTGTGAACTTGATTAATTGACAAAAAAAAATCAAGACTTGATTTGTGGCTTGACTCCATCAATTAATATTTGAATTTTGATTTAAGAAAATAAATCAATCTTCTCAAATCATTTGTTTTAAACTTGAATTAATTAATTTGTCAATTTAAATTAAAATCAAATAATTGCTTAATTATTGTCCCTCTTGATGACTTGTCAGATTTGTGAGACACGTGGCGCATGCCATGTTAGCCTTAACACATCTTAGGAGATGTGGAAAATACCATTTTACCATTAACAAGATCGATGAGGGGAACAAGATCCAAGGGGGTATCTTGTTGGAGTTTTGAGCTCCTTTAGTCCCATATCGAGGAACTCAAGGGAACTTGAGGTCCTTATATTAAGTTAGTCACTTTTATTAGTGATTAGGTGTTAGACCATTTGGAATGAGGATTGAGGTTTGGGCCACTAATTGTGTGGTTTAGGCTTGATGATTATGCCATAATATTAATATTAATTAATCAAGACAAGGGCCTTGCGGCACTTGAGGCCTAAGAAGTTAAAATTAATCAGATTCATTAATTTTAACTATTGAATTAAGTTTTTAATTAAATTAATTAAAAACGTTTTGACTAATAGACACAACTATTAGGAAAGAGTTGTGTGGTTTCAGATACTTCCAAAAGGTATTTAAAGAGCTATGAAAAAGCCTATATAACTGAAGTCTCAGTTCCATCGTATATCATTTTTCTTTTTCCCATCTCTCCCATACAAAACCTTACAGAGAGTAAACACACAAAGAAATTCACCAGAATTCTATAATCCAATGCGGGTTGTAGAATTAGATAATTGTATCCTGGTCGAGCAGATGTCGTAGAACCACAAGCACAAAAACGGGACGGAAATACTGTTCGAAGGACATAGCTTTTGTGCTAGCCTCTATCTGTGATTTGATCAAGTTAGTATCAATTTAAATTCCTGTTTTTATTTCTGTTATTTCATTATGTATTGCAAGTATATTTTGTTAATAAAGAATTAGTATTTCAATTTCTATTATTTTGTTTATTTTCTGGTTTGTTCTCCAACAGTCTTCGAACAGTATGGAACATTCAGGAACTAAACCTCATTCTGAAAAGCCTAAGAAATTTAAGGGTGGAGACTTCAAAAGATGGCAGCAAAAAATGCTGTTTTATTTGACAACTTTGAATCTGGCTAATGTTATGCGTGAGACTGTGCCTAGTGCAGATGGAGATGATATTCCTACAGAAACTTTGAGGGCTATAGATGCCTCGAATCATACTTCCTCTATAGAAATTATATTATCAATGCATTAAATGATTCGGTGTATGATGTCTATGTGGTATGCAAGATAGCCAAGGAACTTTGGGAATCACTTGAGAAAAAATATAAAACTGAGGATACTGGTTCAAAGAAATTTGTTGTGGATAAATTTTTGGACTACAAAATGGTAGATTCCAAGTCCGTTGTCTCTCAAACTGAAGATCTCCAGAAAATCATCCATGACATTCATGTTGAAGGGATGGTGATAAATGAGTCTTTTCAGGTGGTGTCTTTTATAGAGAAATTGCCACTTTCTTGGAAGGAGTTCAAGGATTATTTCAAACACAAACGTAAAGAGATGACCCTTGAATATCTCATTGTAACGATGAGAATTGAGGAAGATAACATAAAGAATGAGAAAGGCTTGGTTTCGAGTGTGGAAGTCAAGGCGAATGTTGTTGAAGGAAGTTCATCAAAGCAAAGGCTGAAATTCCAAAAAACTAAGAAGAAGGAAAAGAACTTTGTCCCTGGTGTGAAAGGCAAAGACTTCAAGAAAATTAAGGGAAGTTGCTGGGTTTGTGGAAAGCTAGGCCATAGGGCTCAAGAATGTCGTCATCGAAGGGATTAAGGTCCTAGAAATCAAGGCAATAACAACCACGCAAACCTGATTGAAAATGATGTGGATGACCTGGCTGCAATGATTTCTAAAATCAATCTTGTATCTAACCACGCTGATTGGTGGATAGATACCGGTGCGACTTGCCATGTATGTGGTGACAGAAATATGTTTTCTTCGTACCAGAAAGTCGAGGGGAACGAGCAGCTGTTTATGGGAAATGTGTCTGCATCTGTTGTGGCTGGAATAGGGAAATGTGTTCTGAAATTCACTTTTGGAAAGGAATTAACCCTCCTTGATGTGCTGCATGTACCCTATATAAGGAAGAATCTTGTTTCTGGTCCTATCCTTAGTAATAAGGGATTCAAACTAGTTTTTGAGTCCAATAAGTTTGTACTAACTAAAAAGGGAATGTTTGTCGGAAAGGGTTACCTTGTTGATAGATTATTCAAACTGAATGTACTTGCTAATGCTATGAATGAAATAAATAATGCTTTTGCTTATATTGTTGATTCGTCTAATTTATGGCACTCTAGGCTAGGACATGTAAATTTTTGTTCTCTTTTTAGAATGCATAATTTAGGTTTGTTCCCTAAACTTGATTATTTAGATAATGTCAAATGTGAGACTTGTATAGAATCGAAATTTGCAAGTTAAAGCTTTAAATCAGTGCATGAAAAATCCAATGATTTATTAGATTTAATTCATAGTGACTTGTGTGATGTTAGATCATATCCAACTCGTGGTGGAAATAACTATTATGTAACGCTTATAGATGATTTCAGTAAGTATTGTTAGGCTATCTCCAACCGAGGGCTGACTGATGCGAAAATTACTTGACACACAAATTAAACCCTCTTTTTGACAATTGTAGTATAGATGTAAGTAGGGTATCGTTCTAGACCGGGGATTAGGAGGGCTTGCTAATAACCTCTCACTTGACTCAAAAATATAAGAAGAAACTTAAAAACACAAAAGTAGGCTTTAAAACACTAAACTAGACTCAAAGAGTTCAAAACAAACTTAAGCACACTTTGATACAAGAAAATAAATGGGGGGTATTGGTTTTGGTTGTGATTGAGATAAAAAGTAAAACTAAATATATGGTTGATGGATTAGCTAGAGATCCATTCTTCACACATGACACACTTGTACATGAATTGATTTCCAATTGCTTTTCAATAGATTATGAAACTCAACACCCCAGATTAACCGTGATGCACTAATTAATCCTCAGATTTTCCTTGATTTATTGAATTGGATGAATGCATACGACAATCCAAATTATTCTCCAAAAGTCCTCTACATGAATGCATAATAGAGATACAATCAAAGATCATTACGTTCTATGAAAATCATAAGTGTTAACGAGGCATTCGTAACTATGAATGCATGATACGTTTGCCAAGAATTCAATTAACGCGATTGTGACTAGCAACCTTCACTACCAATGAATATAAACTTGTAACGATTAGGTGAAACTCATTTATATCCTAGCATCAAATTCATGCATGAAAACTAAATATGCATCCTTAATCAACATACAAGAATTAGTTTTGAAGAAAGTAGTTAATTGAATTGCATTCACAACTTATTAAATCACAATTGGAAGAAATCAATTCATATCTCAAGCATGTTCATGGCTTCGAACTTCCCCCTAGCTAAGTAAGGTTTTAGTTCCTCATACTTGCAATTAAACAAAAACAATTGATATTAAACATAGAAAAACAAAGTAGAATACACCTAGAATGCTCCAACAACTCCAATGGAATGGCTAGCACAACTCCAAGCACTCCTCCTTCTTTGCAAGCAGCGGCACTAGAGGTTTTGGACGGTTTTGGGTGGTTTTTATGGTGTAGAATGGATGGGGAATGGTATGGAAATGTTTAGGGTTGATGGGTGGTGTGGCTAGGTGTGATTTGTGGCTGAATTTGGAGAGAATGGTGGTGGAGAGGTGTGGCTAAGGCAAGGATAAAATCTGTTCTTCCTTGATGAATATGGAAGGTGGTATTTATAGGCTTGAGAGAGGACCACTCCATATCCTTTGCATGTGCAGCTTGTGTGGGTGTGTGTTGGCATGTTTCCTCTTTACATTTACACACACATGCTTCATCATTTCAACCACAACACACACATTTTCTGCCCTATTTTCCTTTACATTTACACACACATGCTTCATCATTTCAAGCACCAAACACCCACATTTTCAGCCCATGTTTCTCCTTTCCTTTGCATGTGTTGTGCCTTCTCTTCTAGCTGTGCATTTCCACTTGCTCCAAAGAAAAATGAGTGTAATCATAACCCCATTTGCTGCTGAGTGTTGATGACAAAGCAAAACACAAAACAAGTGCCTTTTATTAGCCAAATCTGCTTAGCCCGTTTCTAAACCTTTCAGTGTTAAAATGCCCATAACTTCTTCTAGAAAAATGATATTAACAATCTGTAAATTGCTCCAGAAAGTAGACATCCGTAGCTTTCCAAACATATAAGGCTCATTCTCTCATTCATTCGGAGCTGTTCGTAACATGCTTCCAAAGTCAGCTAACCTGCACAGGCAGTTTTGACGAATTTGTTGGTTGTCCATGTTTCTCTTTTGCACATGCCTTTCTTGCTGTTTTCTTCTTTGCATGTGTGTGTTGTCATCTTTGTTTCTCCTTTGCACATGACATGTGCTGTCCATGTTTAGATCCCCTTTGCATTTGCACACACTTGCTTCATCATTTCAATCACAAAACACACACAATTCCTTCACCTTTGCCATGAGTTTTGTCTTCACTTTGCATGTGGGCTTCTTTGCATGTGTTTTTCCTTGCAATTACACACACACACTTGCACACACAAAAGCCCAAAACGTCCATCCTCATGTCTCCATGTTTGCACCATCCAATCTTAGCCCAAAAATGCTCCAAAGTGCTCCAAAATGTACCTTCTTGCATCCTTGGCCCAAAGAACCTACAAACACACAAAAATGGCTTAAACTACTAACATAACTAAGAACTAAGAACATAAATGCACGAAAACAAACATACTAAGTGGCATAAATATGCTCCTATCAAATTCCCCCACACTTAGCTTTTGCTAGTCCTCGAGCAAAACAAAGAAACAAAACATAAGAACAAAACAAAACCTAAACCTTCCAACATTTACCTTAGGGACTTTCAATGCAACATGACATGCAAAAGATCATCATAACCACATATTTTGGCCTTCTCTACCCTTGAGCACATACTTAATCATAGTCACCACATACTAGTTCACATATAACCAATTAAAACGATGTTTTGAATGTAGTAACATGCCTTAGAGAATTTGCTCAATTCCTTGCAAGATACACTCTTATTTTCACTCTGATTTTCTGACTACTCACCCTACACTAGGTGTATGTGAGAAGATTGATGTAAACATGAAAACGAACACTCACATATGTTTATAGCAAAGAAAGTAATTTCTGGAGTTATTAAGCATGTATAGATATGATCTCATGACTGGAATGCTACTACTTAGATGCGAGAACCAGGGACACCATATGCTCGTACCAATCCCAAACTCCACATATTGAAACACATAACACTCAAGATTGAAGTTAAGGGTTGTAACGGGGTTAGGGTTGATTGGCTAACAATGAAAGGTAAGGAAACAAACGTTTTTAAAGCATAATAAGCAAAGTAATGAAATTGATGCTTAGAATTCCCTTTGAATGCAGCAACTAACTTTAAACACAATGGGGTTATTCATTCAACTTTTTAGGGCCGATTTCAACTTTTTGGACCCTTTCTACAACAAACAACACTTGTGAGCCTTTCCTCACTTATTTCAAATTTTTTTTTTTTTTTTTTTAACCCGTGCCTTATTACTTTCTTTTGGCACACAAAACACAAAAATCTCATTCCCCCACACTTGTTTTCTGCATAAGGACAATCAAAAGGAATTCATTTTAAGTCATGCTTCATTATGCTTTAAAAACAAGGGTATGGATAGTCCTAATCTAGGCTAGGTAAGGGAAATGTGGTTTAACAAAGAAAACAGGCTAAACAAGGCTCAACGGGGTTAAACTTAAATAAATATGCACGGGATAAGCTTTTTGGCTCTAGTTCACTACACAACTTCATCTTGAATATGTGTTATGCAAATCAATGTCATGCTTTGAATGGAACGGGCATAAGTTCTAGTATTTGGAACTAAATGATGAAACGCCTTCTAAGTAGCAACCAAGCAAAGAATGATGAGATCATGCAACGACTTTAGAAAACAAAAATGCACAGATTAATAACTCTCCAAAGAACGTATTAGGCTCAAGTCTCTCAAGGTTGTAGTGTTAGTTTGAGTTCCTTCCTTCAAGCATGTTACAAAAACTGATTTTTTTCTTTGTGATTACATGTGAATTCGTAAACTATAACTATAACCAAGCATAAATCAAGAGCATATCAAACTTCCATCCATGTTTATAACTTTCTTTAACAGTCATGCAATTAAAAACCAAATCCTCATTATTTGTGTTGGAAGGTACCCTAAGACACAAACAAACACACAAAAACAACTCTTTTTGGCTTTTTCAAAACAATTTTTTCAAATTTTTGTCAAATTTTCGGATTTTTATGTCAAAACATACTAACATGCTTAAAAACACACTAAAAACACTTAAAACAGCAAGAAACAACATTGTAAGTGATAGGTGAATAAAATCCCACGAAAATCATGCAACAGCAACTTGTTTACCCCCCCACACTTAAATCTAACATTGTCCTCAATGTTTCAAACATAAACTCACACAAAAGCAAACAAACAAACAACGAGGAAACATGATAAACATGGCAAAGTAAAAGCAACAGAGAGGAGGGTTAAAGAACGCAAACACCTGGTTTTGGAGTCGGAAATTCCTAGGTCTTCTTTATTTCCATGGGTTGCCTCCCAAGAAGCGCTTTCTTTAACGTCGTGCAGCCGGACGTCTATCATTCATCAATGATCTTTGGTGCCCACGGCATGGAGGGATAGATCCTCCACCACATGCTCCTCAAACAGGTCGTAATAGGGCTTCAATCGATGCCCATTAACCTTGATTTCATGTCCTGTTTTCAAGCTTTGGACTTGGACTGCACCATGAGGAAAGACATTAGTAACAATAAATGGCCCAATCCACTTGGAACGTAACTTACCGGGGAATAACCGAAGGCGAGAGTCAAATAGGAGCACTTTCTGCCCCTTGGAGAATGTTTTGGTACGAAGCATCTTGTCATGATACGCCTTGGTCTTGTCCTTGTAAATTCGAGCGTTCTCATAAGCGTCATGCCTAATCTCCTCGAGTTCATTTAGTTGGAGCTTTCTATGCACCCCGGCTGCATCTATGTCCATGTTGAAGGTCTTCACAGCCCAATGCGCCCTATGTTCCAATTCAACGGGCAAATGACATGGTTTACCATAAATGAGGCGAAAAGGTGACATACCTAGAGGGGTTTTGTAGGCCGTACGATAGGCCCACAATGCATCGTCCAAGCGCAAACTCCAATCTCTCCTTGAAGGCCCCACGGTTTTCTCAAGAATTTGCTTGATCTCCCGATTTGAAACTTCCGCTTGCCCATTGGTTTGAGGATGATAAGGGGTGGATACCTTATGCGTCACTTTGTACTTCTTGAGCAAAGCTTCAATGGTTTGATTACAAAAGTGAGAGCCTCCATCACTAATGAGAACTATAGGCATGCCAAACCTAGCAAAGATATTAGTTTTCACAAAATCTGCAACAACCTTTGAATCGTTAGTTCGGGTGGCTTTGGCTTCCACCCATTTGGAAACATAATCAACAGCTAGCAAGATATAAGTGAAACCAAAAGATGGAGGGAAAGGACCCATGAAATCTATACCCCAAACATCAAAGATTTCAACACTAAAAATGGGGGTTTGCGGCATTTGTTGTTTAGGACCAATATTGCCCGTTCTTTGGCATCTATCACAAGACATGCAAAAAGTTCTAGCATCCCTAAAGATGGTAGGCCAATAGAAACCACATTCTAACACCTTAAGTGCTGTTCTTTGAGTGCCAAAGTGTCCCCCACAAGCATAAGTGTGACAAAAGGTTAGAATAGCATTAAACTCAGAATCGTGTACACACCTACGTATAACTTGGTCAGGGCAATATTTCCATAAATACGGGTCATCCCACACATAAAACCGTGCCTCTTTCTTCAATTTATCACATTGGTGTTTAAGTAATTCACTAGGAACATGTTTAGACACCAAATAATTCACCAAATCAGCATACCACGGTTCACTTACCTTGACGGACATCAGTTGCTCATCTGGGAATGTCTCTATGATAGGCACGACATCCTCCTCATGCACCATATGGCTCAAGTGATCAGCCACCACGTTTTCACTTCCCTTCTTATCCCGGATTTCGATATCGAACTCTTGGAGAAGAAGCATCCAACGAATGAGTCGTGGTTTGGCTTCCTTCTTGGTGAATAAATACTTCAATGCTGCATGGTCAGTATAAATAATAACTTTAGTACCAAGCAAATAAGAACGGAATTTATCTAAAGCAAATACAACAGCAAGAAGTTCTTTTTCAGTGGTAGAATAATTCAATTGTGCATCATTTAAAGTCCGAGAGGCATAATAGATAACATGCGGCCTCTTTTCCTTCCTTTGCCCCAAAACAGCTTCTAATGCATAATCGGAAGCATCACACATAAGCTCAAAAGGAAAGCTCCAATTCGGTGGAACTATGATAGGGGCCGAAGTTAGCAATTCTTTGAGGTGATTGAACGCCTTCTCACACTCCTCGTTGAAGTCAAATGCCACATCTTTCTGGAGGAGACGGCAAAGAGGGTTTGAGATCTTGGAGAAGTCCTTGATAAATCGCCTATAAAATCCTGCATGACCAAGAAACGAACGAATCTCTCGAACCGAAGTAGGAGAGGGTAAGTAGCGTATAAGATCTATTTTCGATTTATCCACTTCAATTCCTCTTTCTGAAACAATATGCCCTAGAACTATGCCTTGTCTAACCATAAAGTGACATTTTTCCCAATTAAGCACAAGGTTAGTTTCTACACATCGTTTCAAAATTTTTGTGAGATTTTCCAAACAACCATCAAATGAATCACCAAACACACTGAAATCATCCATAAATACCTCAATAATCTTTTCCACAAAATCTGAAAAGATACTTACCATACACCTTTGAAACGTGGCCGGAGCATTGCATAAACCAAAAGGCATGCGACGATAAGCAAAAGTACCAAAGGGGCATGTAAAAGTTGTCTTTTCTTGGTCATCCGGCGCTATGACAATCTGATTATATCCAGAATAACCATCAAGGAAACAATAAAAAGAATGACCGGCTAACCTTTCAAGCATTTGATCAATGAACGGCAAAGGGAAGTGGTCCTTCCTTGTGGTGGCGTTGAGCTTCCTATAATCAATGCACACTCTCCAACCTGTTTGGATACGGGTTGGCACAAGCTCATTCTCGGCATTTTTCACCACTGTCACTCCGGACTTCTTCGGAACACATTGCACCGGTGATACCCAACGACTATCAGAGATCGGATAAATTACTCCACAATCAAGAAGTTTGATAATCTCCTTTTTCACAACTTCCATCATCGGAGGGTTGAGACGGCGCTGAGCCTCTCGAGTTGGTTTAGCCCCCTCCTCTAGAAGTATGCGATGCATGCACGTAGTCGGGCTTATTCCCCTAATATCGGCCAAAGTCCACCCAATGGCCGTCTTGTGCTCTTTCAACACTCGGATCAACTTCTCCTCCTCTATGGCCGTGAGTGATGAGGAGACAATGACGGGTAATGTCTCGTTATCTCCCAGAAAGACGTACTTTAAATGATCGGGCAATGGTTTAAGCTCAAGTACGGGTGCCTGAGTTACTGAGGGTAACAACTTATTAGTGGAGACTGAAATTGAAATTGGGTTAGAAGGCTTACCATGATACTGAGGTAGTGACTCAAGGGCAGCCACTATCTCGGCCTCCTCCACACTTCTAGGCACGGCAAAACCAGATTTTTGCCCAATTCCTTGTGCAATTGTTGTTTCAAGTGTATCCCTCTCCAAACAATCGAGAAAATCCTGCGCCAAATCATCAATTATATCAATAGAAAAGCAAGAATGATCGTCTTTAGGAAATTTAATACTTTCAGAAAGATTGAAATCAATGACTTCCCCATCAAATTCCATCGTTAAAGTTCCTTTAAACACATCTATCTTGGTGCGGGCTGTTTTCATGAAGGGCCTCCCTAATAGAATCGGCAATGGGGTGGAATGGGGTGAATCTTCCATGTCAAGCACATAGAAATCCGCTGGAAAAATCAAGTTACCAACCTGCACTAAAACATCTTCCAAAACACCCTTTGGATATGCATTAGAACGATCGGCTAATTGAATTATTACACCATCATTTTTAAGCTCACCTAAGTTCATAGATGCATAAATAGAGTATGGCATAACATTAATTGAAGCCCCTAAGTCTAACATGCATTGTTCAAACTTAGTATTACCAATAACGCACGGAATTGTAAAACTACCCGGATCTTTGCATTTAGGGGGTAATTTCCTTTGTAACACAGCAGAGACATTTTCACTTACTTGAACCACCTCTTTGTTCGAAATCCTTCTCCTTGTTGTACAAAGTTCTTTCAAAAACTTAGCATACCTCGGGACTTGCTTAATCGCATCAAGGAGCGGGATATTGACTTGAACTTTCCGAAAGGTATCTAGAATGTCCTTCTCAGCTTCTTCCTTCTTTGATTGCCTAAACCTGCCAGGAAAGGGCACATTTAGTGGAATAGAACTAGAAAAAGTTGAATTGGGACTTACCTTGGTGGTTTGGGACGGTTTAGGAGGAATAGATGAATTCGGCAAGGTTTGGTCATCCTTGGCCTTGGGCTTTGCTCCCTGTGCTTCTTCTTGCAGCAACTTGTCCTCCTCGTCTTGACTTGATTTGGATGTATTTGAGTCCGTTCCAACCTGTTTACCACTTTTTAACATGATGGCCTTAGCGGTTTCAAATCCTCCCTTTGGGTTCATAACGGTTGAACTAGGCAATCTGCCTTGTTCTCTAATTTGCCCCATAAATTCTGCAATTTGACCCATTTACTTCTCCAAATTGTCCACCCGTTTGTCTTGGATTTGTCTCTCCTTATTTTGAGTTTGTACTTCCTGCGTCAAAGTAGTAAGTAACTTAACAACTTGATCATTATCCAAAGACATACCTAAGGTTGTTGGGGCAGATTGCACTTGGTTTTGATTGGGGACGAATGGCTTTGTATAAAAGCCCGGTGGTTGCTGCCTAAATCCTCCTTGTTGTTGGGGTTGTTGAGGATCCCACCATTTGAAATTTGGATGGTCCCTCCACCCCGGATTGTAGGTATTAGAGTATGGATCATGGCGTGGTTGATTTTGGTTCCCAAAACCCACGGCATTGGCAGATTCCCAACCGCCATTCTCAATCAATTGAGGGCATTGATCATTGGCATGTCCTTGCATAGAGCACACACCACACACACTTGGTCCATGAATCTTCATTCCCTCGGCCAACTGAGAAACAATAGAAGTAAGGTTAGCTAATTGGGATTGAATTTCGGGCATAGAACTTACCTCATTCACTTGTGGCCGTGGGGGGTCTCTTTGTCCAACACCTTCATATTGTTGTGCATTATGTGCTCGGTTGGCAATTAGAACTTTTGCAGCCCCCGGAGTTTTATCCACCAACGCACCTCCCGCCGAGGCATCAAGCATTTGGCGTTCCATGGGAAGGAGTCCTTCGTAGAAGTATTGAATGAGCAGCTCCTCCTTCATTTGATGCTGTGGACAAGAAGCAACAAGTGATTTAAAACGTTCATAATAAGAAGGAAATGATTCACCTCGATCTTGTTGGATGCCACTAATCCGTTTCCTCAAGAGAATGACTCTTGAAGTTGGGAAAAACTTCTCCAAGAAAGCTCTTTTCATACTATCCCAAGATGTAACCGTTCCGGGTGCTAACTCGTAAAGCCAATCCTTCGCCTTTTCCAAAAGTGAGAATGGAAAAGCCTTCATCATCAGAATGTTCCCGTCGACATTTATGGGTGTCATGCTCGAACAAACAACCTCGAATTCCTTGAGATGCTTGTTGGGCTCTTCCATGGAAAGCCCATGGTATTTCGGAATGTGGTGCAACAAGCTTGACTTCAACTCGAATTCATCGGTCTTGCCTTGGGCAGCCGCGGGGTATTGAATGCATAATGGTGCAGCATTGGTCAACCCCGAGGCCGAAAGCTCTTTAATGGTCCGATTGTCTGCTGCCATAACTTCTTCTTTCTCTTCTTCAAACTTAGATTCGGCCTCTGAACTTGAACTAGGTTCACTAGGTTCGGGATGCCTCCTCTTTCTTCTCAAATCACGTTCAAAATCGTTGTTAAAGTCCAAGATATGCACAGTTTGAGAACTCCGCGTCATGCATTAGTACCTAAACCAAGAAAACAAAACAAAATAAGAAACTAGGTAAATTACACTAAAAACACACAGCAAAAACACAAGGGATTAGCAATTTTGCTAATCCCCGGCAACGGCGCCAAAATTTGATGCGAAAATTACTTGACACACAAATTAAACCCTCTTTTTGACAATTGTAGTATAGATGTAAGTAGGGTATCGTTCTAGACCGGGGATTAGGAGGGCTTGCTAATAACCTCTCACTTGACTCAAAAATATAAGAAGAAACTTAAAAACACAAAAGTAGGCTTTAAAACACTAAACTAGACTCAAAGAGTTCAAAACAAACTTAAGCACACTTTGATACAAGAAAATAAATGGGGGGTATTGGTTTTGGTTGTGATTGAGATAAAAAGTAAAACTAAATATATGGTTGATGGATTAGCTAGAGATCCATTCTTCACACATGACACACTTGTACATGAATTGATTTCCAATTGCTTTTCAATAGATTATGAAACTCAACACCCCAGATTAACCGTGATGCACTAATTAATCCTCATATTTTCCTTGATTTATTGAATTGGATGAATGCATACGACAATCCAAATTATTCTCCAAAAGTCCTCTACATGAATGCATAATAGAGATACAATCAAAGATCATTACGTTCTATGAAAATCATAAGTGTTAACGAGGCATTCGTAACTATGAATGCATGATACGTTTGCCAAGAATTCAATTAACGCGATTGTGACTAGCAACCTTCACTACCAATGAATATAAACTTGTAACGATTAGGTGAAACTCATTTATATCCTAGCATCAAATTCATGCATGAAAACTAAATATGCATCCTTAATCAACATACAAGAATTAGTTTTGAAGAAAGTAGTTAATTGAATTGCATTCACAACTTATTAAATCACAATTGGAAGAAATCAATTCATATCTCAAGCATGTTCATGGCTTCGAACTTCCCCCTAGCTAAGTAAGGTTTTAGTTCCTCATACTTGCAATTAAACAAAAACAATTGATATTAAACATAGAAAAACAAAGTAGAATACACCTAGAATGCTCCAACAACTCCAATGGAATGGCTAGCACAACTCCAAGCACTCCTCCTTCTTTGCAAGCAGCGGCACTAGAGGTTTTGGACGGTTTTGGGTGGTTTTTATGGTGTAGAATGGATGGGGAATGGTATGGAAATGTTTAGGGTTGATGGGTGGTGTGGCTAGGGGTGATTTTTGGCTGAATTTGGAGAGAATGGTGGTGGAGAGGTGTGGCTAAGGCAAGGATAAAATCTGTTCTTCCTTGATGAATATGGAAGGTGGTATTTATAGGCTTGAGAGAGGACCACTCCATATCCTTTGCATGTGCAGCTTGTGTGGGTGTGTGTTGGCATGTTTCCTCTTTACATTTACACACACATGCTTCATCATTTCAACCACAACACACACACATTTTCTGCCCTATTTTCCTTTACATTTACACACACATGCTTCATCATTTCAAGCACCAAACACCCACATTTTCAGCCCATGTTTCTCCTTTCCTTTGCATGTGTTGTGCCTTCTCTTCTAGCTGTGCATTTCCACTTGCTCCAAAGAAAAATGAGTGTAATCATAACCCCATTTGCTGCTGAGTGTTGATGACAAAGCAAAACACAAAACAAGTGCCTTTTATTAGCCAAATCTGCTTAGCCCGTTTCTAAACCTTTCAGTGTTAAAATGCCCATAACTTCTTCTAGAAAAATGATATTAACAATCTGTAAATTGATCCAGAAAGTAGACATCCGTAGCTTTCCAAGCATATAAGGCTCATTCTCTCATTCATTCGGAGCTGTTCGTAACATGCTTCCAAAGTCAGCTAATCTGCACAGGCAGTTTTGACGAATTTGTTGGTTGTCCATGTTTCTCTTTTGCACATGCCTTTCTTGCTGTTTTCTTCTTTGCATGTGTGTGTTGTCATCTTTGTTTCTCCTTTGCACATGACATGTGCTGTCCATGTTTAGATCCCCTTTGCATTTGCACACACTTGCTTCATCATTTCAATCACAAAACACACACAATTCCTTCACCTTTGCCATGAGTTTTGTCTTCACTTTGCATGTGGGCTTCTTTGCATGTGTTTTTCCTTGCAATTACACACACACACTTGCACACACAAAAGCCCAAAACGTCCATCCTCATGTCTCCATGTTTGCATCATCCAATCTTAGCCCAAAAATGCTCCAAAGTGCTCCAAAATGTACCTTCTTGCATCCTTGGCCCAAAGAACCTACAAACACACAAAAATGGCTTAAACTACTAACATAACTAAGAACTAAGAACATAAATGCACGAAAACAAACATACTAAGTCGCATAAATATGCTCCTATCACTGGCTAGAGGGCTCGTTGTAGCCCTCTGGCCCTCCAAGGTATTAATATTTTAATGAACAGTACATGACCATATTTGCCTCCATCTCCAACCGAGGGTCAAAGGGTCATAGGGCTCGTTTTAGCTCTGTCACAAAAAACTGTCTCCAACCGAGGGCCAAACATAATTTATTATTTAAATTTAAAAACTACAACAACTTAAATTTAAAACAACAATTTAAATTTAAAAACTACAACTTATATTTAAAAACTACAAATTAAATTTAAAAACAACATTAACTTAAATTTTAAAACTACAACAACTTAAATTTAATATCCAAAATCAACATCATCTTCATCATCTGCCATTGTAGGAGTATAATCAAAGGTAAACAACTGCCGCCGAGTCATAATTTTTTTTTTTTTCGTATCAAAATAGGCCTTATTCTTTGGAGTGTAATTCGAAGTGTTCCTTTCCATATTCTTATCATCCATCTCTTCTTGTATTTGTTTGGCCCGTTCTTCATGCCTACACTTCCTTTCTTCCGCCTCAAGGGCATTTTGCTCTGCAATTAATCGCAATGAGTCCGCCACTTCATGTTGAGCGGCGTAATCATCATTTGCCTTGCCCTTTTCCTTCAACCTTCGCGCCTTGTTTTGTCCCATAGCTCTAGGTATGGAACCTTCACCCGAAGATGGATTTTCTACCCTTGTTTGTTGAATGGTAGGAGATCCATCTTCATCCATATTTGCACCTGAGGTTGCAGTTTCGAACACCGGCGTAGGAGCTCTATGTTGAGGTGGATCTTCAAATAACACCCACCCTTTACAAATTTCCCAACAACTGTGAAACTGAAAGGGTTTCAAGCTGCTCTCCATATACAATTCCTCCACTTGGCGTACCTAGAAAATATAATTACAAAAATTAAAGGAAATTAATTTATGAAATTAAATGTAATATAATTGAATATTTAAAATAAATTGTGAAAACACTTACTTCGTCTTAGTAATTAGCACCACTTTCATGTCTACTTGCGGCTGCTAACAATGCTTGATGCCATTTCTTCAAACTTGGTTGAAGATGTTTCTTCCGTTTGAAGAGCAACTCTCGTAATTTTGGATATTCAATGGAGTGGTGCCTTCATAGAACTCTAAGTATTTTTTGGACACATGAGTCCAAACACCGTCATTTGTTTGACAATTCCCCCTCACACTATCTTCCAACACCCATCTATAAGCCTTGCAAAGAGCTTCATCTTCTTTTCAGGTCTAAGCCCTACCTTTCATTGCAGACGAGGCCATTTGAAAATTATTGAAAAAATTGAAGGATAGATTTTTGAAAGAGGAAAGAAAGTATGAGAATTGAAATGGTGTAGGAATGGTGAAAATTTTGTGAGGAATGGTGGATGAATGGTTTAGGTATTTATAGGGAAAAAAAATTAGAATTTTTAAGAATTAAAAAAAAAAATTGTCCCAAAAAACCAAAAAAAAATAAAAAAATTTGAATCCAACGGTAACTGGTGTCAGCTAGCCGTTGGATTCAAAAAAAAATTTAAGCATTCTTGTCAGATATAACCAACAGGAATAAATTTATATTAAATATATTCCTGTGGGTTATATCCGATAGGATTGCTAGAATTTCTGGCCAGCCTCGAGCTAGCTGGCTGGCTGCATGCGGCCAACCCTTTGGCCATTTGGCCTTTTTAGATTTCATGGGGTCCACGAGCCTCTGGCCTAACCCTCGGTTGAAGATGGTTTTCGGGCTATTTTCGGCCCTATAGACCCTTCGGTTGGAGATGGTTTTTGAACTATTTTCGGCCCTCTAAACCCTTCGGTTGGAGATGGCCTTATGTTTATTTACTTCATAGTAAAGATGAAACCTTGGATATGTTTAAGACATATAAGGCTGAAGTTGAGAATCAACTTAACAAGAAGATTAAAGTCTTAAGGTCTGATAAGGAGGAGAATATGAATCTCATCCCTTTGCTGAAATTTATGCCACACATGGCATAATTCATCAAACAACAGCTCCCTATACACTGCAACAAAACGGTGTTGCCGAACGAAAAAATAGGACTTTTAAAGACATGATCAATTCCATGTTGAATAGCTCTGGGCTTCCACACAATTTTTTGGGGTGAAGCTTTACTTACTACAAATAAAATTTTGAATCGTATTCCACCAAAACGAGATAGGAGTCACCATATGAATTATGGAAAGGAAGAACCCCAATGTTTAAATTGCTTAAAGTGTGGGGTTGCTTGGCAAAAGTACATGTTCAATTGCCAAAGAGAACAAAATTAGGGCCTAAAACCATAGATGTGTTTTTATTGGTTTTGCATCTAATAGTTCAACTTATAGATTCTTAGTTTTTCATTCTGAAATAAGCGATATACATGTCAATACTATTATAGAATCTATAAATGCAATATTTTTTTAGGATATATTTCCATACAAAATGGGCAAGTCTAATTTCTTGAAAAAAAAGATTACATGATGATGTATCTGAGGTTAATGACGAACCTCTAAAACAAGATGATGGTTCATCCTCGTCTAGAGTTCAAGAAGAAGAAGAAGAACTTGAACCTAGAAGGAGTAAAAAGACAAAAATTCGAAAGGACTTTGAGCCTGATTTTGTGACCTTATTAACTATGACAGAACCTCAATCATTCAAAGAGGCCATTTCCACTCTCGAAGCTCCATTTTGGAAGGATGCAGTTAACGGTGAAGTAGATTCCATTATGCCAAATCATACATGGGAATTAGTCGATTTGCCCCTGGCAATAAGCCAATTGGGTACAAATGGATCTTTAATAAGAAATTAAAACCAGATGGTACAATTGACAAATATAAGGTTCGCTTGGTAGCTAAATGATACCGTCAAATACATGGTTGGAATTTCTTTGATACATACTCGCCTGTAACGAAAATTACTTCTGTTGATGCACAAAATCAGCAAGGACTTTGGTACAACAGAACATGTTAAGTTTGTGACCTTCGCTAGATTGCTTCGGTCACTAGTGTGGATAAGCATGTCAATGGATAGAGACAGGGAAGCAAACACAAGATGTACGTGGTTCACCCAGATTGGCTACGTCCACGGAGTAGAGGAGTTCTTATTAATTGTGAAGGGTTTACACAAGTACATAGGTTCAAGCTTTCCTTTAGTAAGTACTAGTGAATGATTTAGTACAAATGACATTAGGAAATATTGTGGAAGAATGATCTCCTTTTATAGAAGAGAGTTTCTAGCCTTGTTCTGACATTGACACGTGTCGTGTTGTGATTGGTTTCCGATGTTAACACGTGTCGCGCTATGATTGGCTTCTGATGTCGACACGTGTCGCTCTGTGATTGGCCTCTTGGTTGGAGGGAAACTCTTTTGGGTCCTTGACGGTATAACGTTGATCGGTGCTCGGTAGTTTCGGGATTGGTCAAGTGTGGTACAAACAGTGCTCCCCTAAGTTCCCAAGTGAGGGAAGCTCCTCGGTTGGGGACTTGCAAGATCCAAGCCGCTGAGTAATCACGAAACTTCTAAGTATCGAAGTGTGGTATTGTCTTCACTTGCCTTATCTGTCTCATATGTAGATGTGGCATCTTCTCTGGAAGTACTTTTCCTCCATCCAAGGATGGTATCTTTAACCGATGAAGATGCACAAGGTAATGTATCAATTTCACTTGAAGCTTACTTGTAGTTTCAAGCTTAGTCAAGTGCGATATAAACCGTATAGTAGGAGTCCCCCAAGTCGCCGAGTTAGGAGATTTGCCAAAGGAGGTAACAGACAAGGTAAACAATCAGACTTCTAAGTAAACAACCTGGATCAGAGGTTTGACTTCAACTTCCGGTTGATTGTTCTCATTCTCCTTGTGTCATAAACAGCAACAAGGATAAAGAGAAGCAAATGGAGAAGAGATGATATGAGATACTTTTGCTTTTGAAGAAGTAACTTTCCACAGGCTTATTCTTGAACTGGGCTGGAGGGTTTTCTGGTTTCCTTCAGAGTATAAGGCCAACTCAAGAATTTGAGGGTCAAAACAAGTCCATCAAATCTAGAGTACGTTCGGCCCTGATGATATGGGATACTTTTGAGGTTGACAAAGTAGTGGATGTATCGGCACGTGTTTTGTTACACTTGTCTCCACATGCTTCCTTGTATCATTCTCACTTGCCCTATATGTTCCTCAGGCAGATGTGGTATCTTCTCTGGAAGCATAAGATGTTGAAGATGAGTACTCAAGAGCAATGCTAGGTAAGTAATCAGGCAGTCAGTTCCTGATTGGAAGCTTGATTCCAAGTGCTGACTGATTGCTCTCTTTCTCCTTGTCTTGCAAATAAGAACAAGGCCAAAGGAAAAGACAGGGAAAAAGCATGATATGGGATACTCTTACTTTTAACCCTGATGATATGTGATACTCTTACTCTGGTGTGGCTTGTTTGCAGAGGTATTATTGGGAGGAAAATAAGCTGAGTATTTTGAGAAACTCTGCTGAAAGTGCCCTCTCGGATGTGAAGAAAAGTTGAGCATTTTTTTTATTTGCAGGTCTGCCTGGCTGTGGAGGATAAAGGTCGACATATATAGGAGTCTCCCTAACAACAAGTAGTAGTGCTATTCTTTTACCTTTCTTGGTCATAGCAATGTAGTGGGAGCTGCAAGCTTCATGTGTTTTAACTTTGTCAGAGCACTTTGAAAAAGTGGTCTATGGTATCTGGAAAGCTGATGTTGTGTGTGAAGATTGCAGACAAGCTTTATCCAAGGAAATCTGGCTCTCGAAGTTCGGAGAGTGTCGCCTCTTCGATTTTAGAACAAGCAATCTTGTCGGGGATCTGGCTCTCAAGATTCAGAGAACGGTGCCTTTTCGATTTTTGAGAAAGCAATCTTGTTGGGAGTCTGACTCTTGAGATTCAGAGTGTAGTGTCTCTTCAATTTTTAAGAAAGTAATCCTATTGGGAGTCTGGCTCTTGAGATTCTGGCTCTCGAGATTCGGAGGGTGGTGCCTCTTCGATTTTTAAGCACATAATCATGTTGGGAGTCTGGCTCTCGAGATTCGAAGAGCGGTGCCTCTTTAATTTTTGAGCACGTAATCCTATTGGGAGTCTGGCTCTCGAGATTCGGAGGGTGGTGTCTCTTCGATTTTTGAGCACGTAATCCTGTTGGGAGTCTGGCTCTCGAGATTTGGAGAGCGGTGCCTCTTCAATTTTTGAGCAAGTAATCTTGTTGGGAGTGTTTTCTCGAATGTGAGTAAAGGTTAGGCATTTTTGCCAGTCTGCCTTGCCACAGAGCACGAAGGTTGACACATATTGGGACTTTCTAGTTATCAAGCAGTGGTGCTGTTCCTTTACCCTTGTGGGTAATAGTAAGGTAGCTGGACCTTCAAAATTTATGTGTCTAACCTTTGTCAGAGATCTTTGGCAAAGTTATCTGTGGTACCCAAGGAGCTGATGTTGAGTGTGGAAAGTGGTGCCTCTTCGGAATCCGGATAGTGGTGCCTCTTCGATTTTTGAACCACCGGCCCTGTTGCCCTTTCTTTTATAAGGGCACCAATTGTGTGCAAGAAGTACATTCATAGAGTTATTGCTTGTAGGAAATTTTCCCTTACTTCAGAGATTTATTGCACCTCATTTCTCCTTCATCATTTCTGAGAATGTCTGGCCTATCCGACCGTCGTTTTGACCTGAACTTTGGTGAAGAGGCAGCCATGCCTTCTCAAGACAACATATGGCACCCATCCTTCTTATCCCTTACTGGTCATCTTACCGTTAGAGACTCTGTGATGAAGAATAATATGACCGCTGCGGTGGTGGCCAGGAACTTACTCACTCCCAAAGATAACAGACTACTTTCCAAACGGTCTGATAAGTTGGCTGTTAAGGATTCTCTGGCTCTCAGTGTTCAGTGTGCAGGTTCTGTGTCTAATATGGCCCAACGCCTATTTGCTCGAACCCGCCAAGTTGAATCATTAGCGGCTGAAGTGATAAGTCTCAAACAGGAGATCAGAGGGCTCAAACATGAGAATAAACAGTTACATAGGCTCGCACATGACTATGCTACAAACATGAAGAGGAAGCTCGACCAGCTGCCGGAATCTGATGGTCAAATTTTACTTGATCATCAGAGGTTTATGAGTTTGTTCCAAAGGCATTTATTGCCTTCGTCTTCTGGGGTTGTACCACGTAATGAAGCTCCAAATGATCAACCTTCCGTGCCTCTTCCTTCTGGGGTTCTGCCTAGTACTGAGGCTCCGAATAATCACCCTCTTGTTCCTGCTCTTTCTGGGGCTCTACCGACTGCTGAGACTTCTCCTGAGCAACCTTTGTGAAGTCTCCCTCTTGTTTGTTTATTTTGATTCATGTATATGTACATATTTATAACTTATCAGAGATATCAATAAACAAGCTTTGCTTCATTTCAACGAATTATGTTAAATACACCAAGGCCTTCTTCACTAAGTTCTTTGAATTTTTCCTTTTGTTGAATCTTGTATGTTGAAGCTTTGTGAGTGAAGCATGTAGGTTGAGGTAGTGCTCCCTTAATTTCCCGAGTGAGGAAAACTTCTCTGTTGGAGACTTGAAAAAATCCAAGTCACTAAGTGGTCGTGACGCTTCCAAGTATCAAGGTGCAGTAGCATATGGTAGGAGTCCTCCAAGTCTCCGGTCAAGGGAGTTGACGAAGGAGGTGTCTTGCTAGTAGCCAAGTTTCCAAAGTAACAAAACTTCACCATTTTCCTTTCTAAGTAGTAGCCCAAACTCCTCCTTCATATATATTTGTTATGAAAGTTGTTAGGCCCAAAGAAGAGGAGGCGGCCTAGACAATTTTTTTTTTTTTTTTTTTTTTAATTTTCGAATTTTTGAATTTTCAAATTTCTGAATTTTCGAATTTTCGAATTTCCGAAAATATATATATATATTTTAAGCTTTATAGATGAAGTTTTGCAGGTGAAACTTTGAGGTTGAAGCTTTGTTGGGTACCATGAATTGATTTTGCTTCACACTATCTTGATCAAGATAGTGTGAAGCTTTTGTGTTGAAGCATTGTAGGTGAAGCTTTTGTAGGTGAAGCTTTTGTGTTGAAGCTTTGTAGGTGAAGCTTTTGTAGGTGAAGCTTTTGTGGGTGAAGCTTTTGTGGTGGGTGAAGCTTTTGTGGTGGGGGAAGCTTTTGTGGGTGAAGCTTTTGTGGTGGGGGAAGCTTTTGTGGGTGAAGTTTTTATGGTGGGGGAAGCTTTTGTGGGTGAAGCTTTTGTGGTGGGGGAAGCTTTTGTGGGTGAAGTTTTTATGGTGGGGGAAGCTTTTGTGGGTGAAGCTTTTGTTGGTGAAGCTTTTAAGGGTGAAGCTTTTGTAGGTGAAACTTTTGTGGTGGGTGAAGCTTTTGTTGGTGAAGCTTTTGTTGGTGAAGCTTTTGTAGGTGAAGCTATTGTGGGTGAAGCTTTTGTAGGTGAAGCTTTTGTGGTGGGTGAAGCTTTATGGGTGAAGCTTTTATAGGTGAAGCTATTGTGGGTGAAGTTTTTGTGGACGTGGCCCAAACCTTGGGGTGAACCATGATACATCTTATGTTATTTACATTACTTGCAGATTCACGGTCGGATTTACGTTGTTCTAAGACCTCCGGTTTTGTGAATCAACAACTTCAATAAGACTGTTAATTGCTATAACTACACTCCATAACATGAAAATACATCAAATGGATGTAAAGATTGCATTCTTAAATTGAGACTTAGATGAGGAAATATATATGGAACAACCCGAGGGGTTTGTGGTTAAAGGTCAAGAACACAAAGTTTGTAAACTTGTGAAATCGCTATATTGGCTTAAACAAGTTCCAAAGCAATGGCATGAAAAATTTGACCATATTATGATCACACATGAGTTTAAGATAAATGAGTGTGATAAGTGTGTCTACACAAAAACTCAAAATAATGCTTGTGTTATGTTGTGTTTATATGTATTTGATATGCTTATAATGGGAACTAACAAAGAGATAATAAATTGGACCAAGAAGATACTAAAATCGAGTTTCGATATGAAAGATCTTGGTCTAGTTGATGTGATTCTTGGTATAAAAATCAAAAGAAACCAAGAAGGTTATACTCTTACACAATCCCATTATATAGAAGCTACACTTCAAAAATATGGTCATTTGGAAAGTAAAGATGCAATTACTTCTTTTGATGCCAATAGAAAACTAAAGAAAAATAGTGGTGATGCTATATCTCAATGTGAATATTCACAAGTTATTGGAAGCCTTATGTACATTATGAACTGTACAAGGCCTGATATAGCATACTCAGTGAGTAGACTGAGTAGATATACATGCAATCCTGGGCATGATCATTGGGAAGCTTTAATTCGAGTACTGAGATACTTAAAGCATACAATGAATTATGGATTGCATTATCTGAGGTATCCTTTTGTGCTTGAAGGATTTATTGATGTGAATTGGATATCCGATAGTATTGATACGAAATCCACAAATGTATATGTATTTACTTTGGGAAGAGCAGCAATATCTTGGAAATCTTCCAAACAAACGTGCATAGCCCGATCAACGATGGAATCAGAATTTATAGCTCTCGACAAGGCTGGAGAAGAAGTTAAGTGGCTAAGAGATTTTTTGGAAAATGTTCCCATATGACCTAAACTTGTAACGGTATGTATCCACTGTGATAATTTAGCTGCACAATATCGAGCGAAAAATAGTGTATACAATGGGAAGTCTAGACAAATTAGATGAAGGCATAATACAATAAAGCAATGGCTCTCTAGTGGTGTAATTTCTATTGACTATGTCAAGTCAAAAGATAATATTGCGGATCCGCTTACTAAAGGTTTATCTAGAGAGCAAGTTAAGCATACATCGAGGGGAATGGGTTTAAAGCCAATAAAGTAAAATGAAACTGCCAAATGGAAACCTAACCCAGTTGATTGGAGATCCCATGGTCTAGGTTCAATATGCAAACTCGTTTGGCTAGATTCAAAGAAGAAACACACTTACATACCCATTCCTATGATGGAAGAAGTATGGTGACTTCTGATGGGTGTAGGATATATTAATTTAATGATATTGATACTTGTTAATCAAGTGGAATAGTAGCAGCCTATTCTTAATCAATATGACCTATATGAGAGTAAATGTGGGGTTGCATTTATGAGAATTATATGGCTACATTCTCTAAAGCTCTCATGAATCCGGGATTTGTTAAGGACCAAAATGAACACAAACGTATGAATTTGCAATGTATTGGTGTGACATATGTTTTGCTTATTGTCTTGGTTTACTGCGGAGATGAACAGTTCAAGATTTTATATTCACTGCTTCATCTAGTGAATCCGATGAGTATATACTAAGGTAAGTTCAAGTCCAAAAGACACATCTCCTTATGTGTATCACATCTATTGTTTACTCTCATTTTTACCTTACCCTAGGACCTAATAGTCGGCTCAAAATGTGGGGTATTGTTGGATTTTTGAGCTCCTTTAGTCCCACATCAGGGAACTCAAGGGAACTTGAGGTCCTTCTATTAAGTTAGTCACCTTTATTAGTGAGTAGGTATTGAACCATTTGGGATGAGGATTGAGGTTTGGGCCACTAATTGTGTGGTTTACGCTTGATGATTATACCATTATATTAATATAAATTAATATTAATTAATCAAGACAAGGGCCTTGGGGCACTTGGGGCCTAAGAAGTTAAAATTAATCAGATTTATTAATTTTAATTTTGAATTAAGTTTTAAATTAAATTAATTTAAAACATTTTGATTAATAGACACAACTGTTCGGAAAGAGTTGTGTGGTTTTAGATACTTCCAAAAGGTATTTGAAGAGGTATGAAAGAGTCTATATAACTGAAGTCTCAGTTCCATCGTATATCATCTTTTCTTTTTCCCACGTATATCATCTTTTCTTTTTCCCATCTCTCCTTTACAAAACTTTATAGAGAGTAAACACACAAAGCAATTCACCAAAATTCTATAATTCAATACGGGTTGTAGAATTAAATAGTTATCCTGGTTGAGCAAACATCGTAGAACCACAAGCACAAGAGTGGGACGAAAATACGTTCGAAGAACATAGCTTTTGTGCTAGCCTCTATCTGTGATTTGATTAAGTTAGTATCAATTTAAATTCCCATTTTTATTTCTGTTATTTCATTCTGTATTACAAGTATATTTTGCTAATAAAGAATTAGTATTTCAATTTTTGTTATTTTGTTTATTTTCTGAATTGTTCTCCAATATATCTTGAACATTTTATCACATAATCCAAAGTGGTCAAAGCGTCGTCAGTGGGGCTAACTAAACAAGTGAGCGAAGTAGAGGAGAAAGTAAAAACGAGAAACAGTGGTTCCAAGCGTGTGATACGACAGAAAAGCGGGCCCTTGCATTGCATTTGCATCACCCAACATGAGCTTTCTGTTTCCATTTTTCTCATCAACCAAACATTAAACAAATGTTGTGAATAATATGTGGATGGCCCACATGAATAGTTTGTTACTATTTATGCACAGTATTTTCACTATTCATTTGTGGAAAATTTGTAAAGTGAATAGTGTTCTCTTTTTGTTTATAAAATGAATGAGAGATGAAGAAGGCTGAAAGACATATGGGAGAGATAGGAAGGAAGAAAGGATGAGAGAAAGAGAGAGGAAGAGGACAGGAGATAATAGAGAGAGTTATCTTTGTACTCCTATTATTCCAAATTATAATGAAAGCACCACTGCTGCCCCAAGGACGTACTCCAGTCACACTGACTGTAGAGGAACCTCGTAAATTTTGTGTCTTGTTTCATTTATTCCACTGCACCCATCATCGATTTTACAACACGTTATCAGCACGAGAAGCTCTCATGTCAGTGGAAAGCACAACGCCATAAATCCGATGACCTACCTCTCACCTCAGCTAGCCAAAAAATCACATAATAAAAGGTATGTCCATTTTTTGTCTCTCCCACTGCGCCTGAAGTGCCTCACCAAATTCCAATGAGAATTGAAATTTAGAACGACCTGAAGTCGTCAAGAGATGAGAAAACTCATACTTGACAATTGGTTTCTAGAGATCCAGAAGAATCTCATCAGTCTTGGAAACCCAGATCACATCGTTTTCGATGGATCTCGAGAACTCCCATGAATACTTGATTGTCTGAGATGGCGATGGCAAAAATGAATCCACATAAGCTTCCCTTTCTTGTGCCTCCATCAACCCCGCTGTCATCTATGTCTCTGTATGGAGGTTCTTGCTTCGCGATGCCATGTTCCCTGGGTCATGCAAGAACAACGCCAATCTCTAGTAGCCTTTTTGGATTGAATTAGTTTTGTGTGACCTCCACAACAACCCAGCTGGTCCTGGATTTCGAGACTGGTAGAGACAGACAAAGAAATAAAAAAAAGGAAGTTTATGGAATATGTATGGCACCATCTGAAAAAGTCAATAGTGCATGGCACCATTTGAAAAAGAAAGAAACAAAAAGTTTTGGTGTCTGGTGCATATGCACCATCTAGATAATAAAATAAACGGAATAAAACCAAAAGTTTTTGGAATAGTACAACATGTGAATGAATAAGAAAATAATTAAATAAAATAAAAGGTAAAGGTTTTTGGATGGTGTTACACCATCTGAAAAGAAAGAAGAAAAAATATATATATTTATTTATGTGAATGGTGTTGGCTTAAAACACTTTCACAAGTTTTATTTATTTAAAGCAATTTATTTACAGTGGGTAGAATTATTACCATTTGCTTTAAAGCTTTGATATTTATGTACATGGTGTTGGTTTAAAGCCCATGTCACAAGTTCTATTTACTTTAAAGCAATTTATTTATCATGGACGATTTTACCGCTACTGCTTTAAGTTTTGATACTGCTTTAAGTTTTTATTTATGTGAATGGTGCTTAATTAAAGCCCTTGTCACAAGCTTTATTTACTTAAATGCTATTTATTTACTATGGCTGGATTTACCGCCTATTGCTTTAGTTTATTTATTGTACTTACCTTTTTGTTACGATAAGTATATATAGGGCCCAAACTTCCTTGATCAGATCAGAACCTGAAGTTTCTTGATCCTCATCATATAAAATGATTGGAAGTTCCATCACGCAAAAAGATCAGGTATGAAGTCCTTTGATGCTGAAGATCAGGACATGAAATTCCTTGGTGAGTATCGTAAGTTTGAAGTGCTGCAGTGCCTCAACTTAATTGTAATAAAAGCCATAAGAGTCTTAGTCTACAGACTATTTAATAAGGACCAGAAGTTCCTTATGTCCATACTCAAAATGGTTTAGCAAAAGCATTTATTAAGAGGATGAAATTGATTACCCGCACTCTGCTCATGAAAACGAAATTGCCAATTTTGACATGGGGACATATCATTTTACATAATTCACTCTTAAGTTTGGTTGAGACCAGTTACCAACCATCGATATTTCTCAGTACAACTTGTGTTTAGGCACCAGCCAAACATTACACATTTACGAGTTTTTGGTTGTGTTATCTATGTGCCTATTGCACTGCCACAACGTACTGAAATGAGGCATCATCACTGATTGGGCATTGATGTTGATCACCATCTATCATTCAATATTTGGAACCCTTGACTAGGGATATGTTTACCACATGGTTTACGGACTGTCATTTTGATAAGACAATTTTCCCGCCGTTAAGGGGAGAAAATATCATTCCAAAAGAACGATGAGAAAATATCATTCCACAAGAATGATGAGAAAAGACCATTCCAGAAGAACAAAGAGAATTTGTCTTATGATTCACGAAGCAATCAATGAGAAAATGAAGTAAGAATAATTGAATGATGCAACGAAAGTGATGAAATCATATACACTTGCTGCAAATGTGCCTATAAGAATTGATGTCCCTGTTAGACAAAATTATGATGCAGTAAATGATTTATTTGTTGCACACCTGAAGCGTGGCAGACCCTTAGATCCAAAAGGTTCGTTCATTCGAAAGAAGAAGAATATGGCACTACTAAACTATTGCATTCCCGAAGCATAACTGTTGCATGCAAGAAGCATGACAGTCGCCGCATGGATATACGTCCTATAAAGGACAATCCGCGGACATGGGAATGTTGATGTCTCATGCATGGAGCATGATAGCCATATAGGTTCCAATGACTCAACTCCCGGAAGTGGAGATTAAAATCCAAGCTTTATAATGCTCTAGAAGAGGTTATGATCTGCATTCTCTAAATTACGACTATCCTGGAAGAGATAGTGTAATGCCCTTGAAGAGGCAATGGATATCCAAAGAAATAAAAAGCTTTTATGCATGTGCATGCACATGAGAATATAGGATCATACATTGATGATAACCAATGGTAATTTTGGTTTTTACAAGTTACTATTAAATTCATCAATGAGCTGTATTGATATTGAGTCCCGTTCTTTTTCAACAAAATTATTGGCCAAAATGGAGAAAGACAATTCCATTACAATTTTGTAAGAACGTGAAAAAATGGACCTATATATTTGAATATAATACAAATAGCCAAAAAATGTTGAACCAAGGAGGTTACATTGGGCATTTGTAATACAGTGAAATACACTCACATGATATGACACAAGGTATTGAAACCTGAAATTATACTCTTGTAAACAAGTTCATATGAATGGAGAATTATATACGAAGAGTTGTGAGTCGCCCACATCATATCTCCGTAAGTAAATCCCTCAAGTATACATAGGAGCAAATTGCTCTGTATAAATTCCAAAAGAAAATGTGTCATAAAGTGTAGAAAATCCCTGAAGGATTCAAATTGCTTGAAGTAAGCCCCCGAAGGGTAAAGCATAAATTATGTACTCAATACCAATGGATGGTATAAATTGCCTTAGTGAGTACTATCATTATGATATTGTTGCAACATATTAAAATCTCTTGCAAGAGTCAATGACATTAAATTAGAACTCTTGAAGAGTTAATGATATTAAATTGAGACTCCTAAAGAGTCAAGAAAAAATATAAAGTGTTAAGAGAAATATTGTCTCGAGCTACAAATCGAACAATTTACCAACACGAATCTTATCGATGATGTTAAAGAACCATATGGATTGAAGATTATGAGTTGAATACTCAAGTGATGTAGACACTAAGAATGATCATTTATCTTCGTGAGGGTAAAGATAAATTGATATTTGGTCCAGAAGTACCACATCTTAGTGAAGTATATGCTTTATTGTATTTAGCACAATACACTGAATGAAATAAAGCTTATCTATTAATATCTTCGAGAAATTACAGATATGTACATACATATGAGTTAAAACAAACAAACAGGATGGAGCCTTCACAAAGGTTGCTCATGTGAAGCCTCAGTACTCGGATGTACCCTAGAAGGGGGAGGCAATGGAGATTGATCATGTGGCACCCCAATACTTGGCAAAACACTAGAAGGGGAAGGCATCAGTTGCTTTCGAAATCTAGCAACGAAACTCGGGTGATCATTTTGAATCCGACTTTCGGATTCTTGCAGCTGGTCAAGCTTTCTTTTCATGGTCGTAGAGTAATTATTTGCAAACACGTGTAACACTTTATTCTCATGCTTGAGCACTTTGATCTCTTGTTTAAGACTTGCCACCTCAGCCATCAATGATTCAACTTGGCGAGTTTAAGCAAGTAGGCGTTGGCCCATATTGGATACAGAGCCCGCACACTGAACACTAAGAGCCAAGAAGTCTTGAACAGCTAACTTATCAGACCGTTTTGAAAGGATCCTGTTATCCTTTGGAGTGAGAAGATTCCTAACTACCATAGTACCGGTTATGTTATTCTTCATCACAGAGTCCCTAACAGTAAGAAGACCATTAGAAGATAAGAAGGACAAGCGCCATATATTATCCTGAAGCTGCTCATCTGTATCACTTCTAAGACTCAAATCTAAGCAAATGTTAGGTAGGCAAGTCATTTTTAGAAATGATGAAGGAAAAATGAGGTCAAGTAAAATTTTAGAAGTGCAAGAATGAGGAAATTTCTATAGGCAGCAACTTTCTGAGAATACTCTTAAACACAATTGATGTCTTTATAAAAGAAGAGGCAACATAGCCACTCGTTCAAAGATCGAAGAGGCACCGCTCTTTGAATTTCAAAAGCCAAATTTTCCTGAATAAAGTTCGTTAGCATTTTTCAAACGCAATCTCAACCTTTTTGGATATCGCATGCAACTTTGTCAAAGATCTCTGACAAAGTTGAAAACGTGTAAATCTTACTATTCTAATTACACCATAGTTGCTGACAAGAGTAAAGGCACATCACCATTACCTTCTATTGAAAAATCTCTATATATGTCGATCTCCGTTCTCCACAACAAGGCAGACCTGCAAGAATACCTAACTCTTCCTCATCTCCGAGAATGCATCTTCAACAAAGCATCTCGAAATACTCAGTTTTCTTCCTCTCCGAGAATACCTCTTCAAAACAAGTCATACCAGAGCAAGAGTATCTCATATCTTTAAGGATGAGAGCAAGAGTATCTCATATCATCCAATCTCCCTGTCTTTTCCTTTGTCCTTGTTCTTACCTGCAAAGACAAGGATAAAGAAAGTAATATGTCGGAACCTCCACTCAAACTCCCTGTAAGGAACAGACTGCTTGGAACCTTTCCTGATTGCTTACCAAGTATTGCTCTTGAGTAGCCATCTTCAACTGTTGTTGAAGCTGGGTCTCCAGTCACCAAGAAGTGATGAACCATCCAAATGCAAGGGTTGCATTCCACTCCTGCATCAGAGGGCAAATATTGCAGGAGAATATGCCACACATGCATGGGGGAAAACCAAGGAAAATACTACTTGAGCAAGGGGAGCAAGTAAGGCAAGTGAAAATGATACATTGAAGCATGTGGAGACAAGCGCAACAAACACGTGCTGATTCATCCCCGACAAAATCGAAGATTACTTGCCACGTGAAGCTCCTCATGGTCTAATTTCATTCAAGATCAAACCTCGAAGCCCTTGAAGAAATCACAAGTCTGATTCAAGATCAAGTGTCCACCACCTTTGAATCAAAATCCGCTCCAGATAAAAGAAGTAAATTCAGACCTTTGGGGTACGTCTAGTAGAAGGCCCTCCAACCCAGTTCAAGAAAAAGCCTGTGGAAAGTTAACAACAAGTAAAGCACCTCTTTCGGCAACTCTCCCCGCTAAGAGACTGAAGCATAATGATCAGTGATCAGCCTAAATGATTTGAAATCAGGGGGAGATACTCATCATGGGGAGCATTCAAAACAGATCAAGATTTTAAAGATTCAATCAAAGACTTATGGCCATCCAAAGGGGAGTGTTGTGAATAATATGTGGATGGCCCACATGAATAGTTTGTTACTATTTATGCACAGTATTTTCACTATTCATTTGTGGAAAATTTGTAAAGTGAATAGTGTTCTCTTTTTGTTTATAAAATGAATGAGAGATGAAGAAAGTTGAAAGACCTACGGGAGATATAGGAAGGAAGAAAGGATGAGAGAAAGAGAGGAAGAGGATAGGGGATAATAGAGAGAGTTATCTTTGTACTCCTATTATTCCAAATTATAATGGAAGCACCACTACTGCCCCGAGGACGTACTCCAGTCACACTGACTGTAGAGGAACCTCGTAAATTTTGTGTCTTGTTTCATTTATTCCACTGCGCCCATCGTTGATTTTACAACAACAAATAAATTGTTTCACTATAAATCCTGTCTATCTAGAATATGATTCAAAAGTTTCTGACAGTCATCCATCACTATTTGTAATTTCTCTGCATTATCTGGATTAACAAAAAAAAAAAAAGGATGAACATATGAGCAAAATCGTTTTAAATATCACATTTTCTAGATTTTAAAAAATGTATGCTCCTTTTTCGTGCACCTTCCTCTCTTTTTTCTCCGCCATTCTTCACTTCTTTTTCTTTATTCTCCATTCATAAGCAATTGATATTCCATATCTTTTCTCGTCCGGCTTATCAATTCATAAACAATTGTTAATGAGTGAGCGATTATGTTCCGATAGCGGAAAACCTTGTGACGAAAGGTTCCAACCCTAAAGATTTTGTATTTAGAAAAAAATATTATTGCTTTCCCATACTTAGAACAATAATTTGCATCTTAATTCAACACTTTAATTTTTGTGTGTGTGTGTATCTATACTATTATTAACAGAACCCTCCTTGTCAACTTTTTACCCCATTTTTTCCTATTTGGCCCTCACTTTTGATACACAATAATTACATAATGAGGGCAAAATAGTAATTTTGTATCTTTTGAGAAAATGACAATCATATCCCTATTTTTCATATTTTACATTCACTTTTGATACACAATATTTGCATAAGGAGGATAAAACAGTAATTATGTAATATTAAGATAAAATATGCACTTATTAAGAGAAGTTGTCCCACCATCATTTTTTCATACTCTTTTTAAAATTTTAAAAACTAATCACACTCCTTAATAAAAAAATAAAAAGTAAAATAAAATTGTTCACACACACAGAATGTGCTCATCGGCTAGTATATATAAAAGAGAGATTAATTGGAATTGAAAATTTAACCCAAAAAAAAAAACAAATGAAAAGTGGGGAAACTTCATGTCGTTATTCGATGTTCAGATGGCTGACCAGTGCGTGTTCCTTATTTTTTTTTTTTTAAAAAATAAAAAAAAAGTGTTCAAAAGGAATTCGGATTCTTGCCGGATCATTTTTATGAAGATCCCGAGAATTCGTAAATCGTATCCATTCATCGTATATTCTACAGTTAGAAATTATTTTAAATATTTTTATTTAAAAGTAAACATGAACAATACCTGATAAAAACTGACCATACGATGTACGATGAATGAACACGATATACGGATCCCAAGATCGTCACCAAAAAAATCCGAAAAGAACCTGATGGGTTCAAAAGCATGCAACTCACCCTCCTGCAGGACCCATCGCAAAGAATAAGGACTGAAGCCCTACTCTCCTCATCCCCACATACCTCACTACAATCTCAAATAATGTTATTCATACCATGTTTTTGTACCACATTTCCATACCATCTTAGGTGGCATTTGATGTGGACAGTCACATCATTCAATTTAATTAGATTTTTAAATTTAGTTAAACATTATTTAATAAAATAATAATTAGGAATTGTTGGTTAATTAAATGATAATTGTTGTATAGGAAGAGTCTTTCTCCTTCCTTCTTCTCTCCTAAATGGATGCTGCTTTTCTTAAATTTGTAGCTAGGTTCCCCCAACTAAAGAAACCACAAAATCCAGTGCTTCTTCGTTCTCCCAATCAAGTATCCACTATTTTGACTTTGTTCCAATGGCGGCTCTCACCGCCACCCCAGTTGGGTTTTAAAAAATTTCATCATTTGGTGTGCTGTTTTCTACAATTTTGTTCTCTCATTTGAATCCCTATTGACAAATTTGCAAAACCCAACAAATCTCATGCCTTTCTATACCCAATGAAATATGGGTTTACAAAGTTTCATGATTCGGTGTGCTTGTTCTGGATGTTTTCTTCTTTCATTTGAATCTATGTTGAAAAACTTGCAAAACCCACCAAATTCATGATTTTATGCCCAATGAAAAATTTGCAAAACCTAAGGGAAAGAAGTAGAAAGACTCCTCGTATACCACAATCATCATATAATTAACCAGTTTTCTTTTAATTATTGGCTTATTAAATAATGAATTAAATTTAAAAATTTGATTAACTCAAATTAATGTGGTTGTCCACATATGTCACCTAAGATAGTATGAAAATGTGGTACAAAAATATGGTATAAATAGCATTACTGATATAGTCCCACAATATAAAGGGACCCCCACTCCACCTATGGGGTTTATCGAATCCCCCAACCACTCAAAACCTTAATTTCACTCTCTCTACTCTCTCCCCTCTGCCCCAAACCCTCAAACCACCACTACCCCACGGTCATGGCCTTAGAGATGATCCTTCAGCCAGTGCACAAACTCGAAGACCGAAACCCGATCGTGATCCCCACAGTCGTTTTGACTTTTTCCACCATCCAAATAGCTACATCGTTCCAGCATTCCCAACTATCCGACCTTCAACTCCAGGGCTAGCCCAAGCCCCAAAAACAGGTAACCCACCAGAACATCAGGGTCGCCACACAAAAGTCAATGGATGGGAGCGTCGTGTCCTGATGCTGGCTATGTGCGCCGCTCAAATCTTCCAGTTGACCCAGGAGCTTGGCCACCTCTTCGACGGCGAGACCATCGAGTGGCTCATCCGCCATGCCGAGCCCTCTATCATCGCCTCCACCGACTTCGGTACACTATCAACGGAGCCGATCTCAACTACCACCATATTCGTGTCATCCCAAATGCCCTTCATCCCATGCTGAGTTCACTCTTTCCACTCGATCAAAAGCTTAGGGCAGTTCATATACCCAGCAGTGTCGTCGGCACAGGCTCATTAAGCGATGTAGCTGCAGCTGGACTTATGTCAGCCGATGGGGCTGGACTATAGTGTTAAATGGTATCAGCCATATATGTTTTTATTTTGATTAACAGATAAAGATCAAGGCTTAATGACATAAAAATGGTAATGAAGGATGAACACAAAGAGTAGAGAAATATGAGTGTATGCTCTATATGAAAACGAAGAAGAAGAATACAAGGTTATAACCCCCAAAAACAGTCAAATGTTCATATTCTACATTTTAGGGAGCAAGGACACATCTCCAGCCATTCAGGCCATCGGAGGCTACAATCCTTCCACTTGGGAGATGATCGAATGGCACAGTACAATCCGAAAGGATAAGAATAACAGTTATGCAACTTACTAAAAATAGAAACTAAAACTAGCCTACAAATTTGAGTTTAACGCCTATTTCTAAAAATAGCAAGTTTTTCATTCCTTCGATTTCTTCATTCTCTTCAATTCAAGCTGCAGGATTGTCATCTGGAGATTGGATTTAAGCTAGTATGCAACTTAATTTTCAATACCCTCTCCTAAGCTACTTACAGGCTTTACTCCAAGCTTTAATCTTAACTGATTAAATCTCTCCTTTGGTAATGCCTCTATAAATATGTCTACAAGTTTTTCTTGACTTCTGCAGAACTTTAAATCAATCACACATTCTTGTTAAGCTTCCCTTATAAAGTGATACTTCCTGTGTATGTGCCTAGTTTTCTCATGAAACACAGGGTTTTTAACCATTGAGATGGCTGATATATTGTCACAGAATAGAGGAGTTGCCTCAGTTTGCATTTCTCTAGAGTCATCAAGAACAAATCTCAACCAAATGGATTTTGTTATTGCCTCAGATGCAGAGACATACTCAGCCTCAGCAATTGATAGTGCAATTGTGCTTTGTTTCATAGATGCCCAAGAAAATACTCCGCTACCAAAGCTAAATGCATAACCAGAGGTGCTTCTATAATCATCTTCACTTCCTACCCAATCTGCATCACAGAATCCAATGAGGATTGTAGACTTGTCTTTCACATACTCAATGCCATAATTTAGGTCCCTTGCACATATCTCAATACCCTTCTTGCCACTCCCAAATGCTTCTTAGTAGGACTATTCATGAACCTTGATAATAGACTTGCAGTATACATTAGGTTAAGCCTAAATGATGTTAAGTATAGCAGGTTTCCCATTATCGTTTTGTAAAGACCTTTATCAACCCATTCACTGCCATTAATCTTCTTAAGTTTTTCACCTCTAGGTAATGGAATGGATACTGCTTTGCAATCTTCAAGGCCAAACTTCACAAGTAGTGATTTGGCATACTTACTTTGATGTATAGACATTTTTTGATCAGTTTGTAATATCTCCATGCCTAAGAAATGATGTAAAAGACCAAGATTAGACATTTCATATCTCTGCATCATCTCTCTTTTGAACTCACTAAGCATCTTCTCACTGTTGCCAGTGTAGACAATGTCATCTACATATATTGAGATAATTATCAGGCCTTCTTCATTATCTGATCTTGTATACAATGTGGCTTCACTTGTGCTCCTTTTGAACTTACACATGAAGAGATATGCATCAATCTCACCAGGCTCTGGGTGCCTGTTTTAGTCCATATAGGGCCTTTATTAACTTATAGACCTTGTGAGGTGCATTTTTCAACTCAAACCCTCAGGCTACTCAACATATACTTCTTCATCAAGCACACCATTTAGAAAAGCTGACTTAACATCCAATTGAAACAATTTCCAACCTTTTTGTGTTGCAAGTGCAATGAGAGTTCGAATTGTGTCTAACCTTGCCACTAGTGAAAAGGTTTCATTGTAGTCTATGACAGGTTTTTGTGTATTGCCTTTTGCCACAAGCCTAGCCTTGTGCTTTTGAACAGTCCCATCTAAATTGAGTTTACTTTTGAACGCATGTTTCACACCTATAACAGGTTTATCAGTAGGCCTCTCAACAAGATCCCAAGTATCATTTTTCTCAATCATTTCCAACTCTACATTAATAGCTTTTTGCCAAGCTATGTCACTTGCTACTTCTTGGTAGTTCTCTGGTTCTATGATACACATGTGGCATCTTGAATGTATATCTTCCAGAGTCTTCAATTTCACTGGAGTGGAGCTAGGAGCGGAACTTTGACTATGACTCCCACTACTGTTCTCAATGACCTCATCAATATTGGTGTTTGAATGAGAGCCTCCAACATTGTCAAATTGAGTTACATCAATTGATTCTTCTGTAGATTCATCTTCTGCATCATTTTCTTCAAGATCGAAGGGTATTGAGAGAGTCTCCACTTGGTTGTTTTCCCACTTCCATGACTTGTCTTCACTGAATATTACACTCCTTGAGAGTACAATCTTCTTGGATTGCAGATCATATACTCTATAACCCTTCTCACAACTTTCATATCCCATGAAGATTCCCTTTATAGTTCTTTCATCAAGTTTCTGCCTCAGTGGTGATGGAACATGAACATTATAGATACAACCAAATACTTTGAGATGTTTGATTCCAGGCTTCTTACCTGTGAAGGCTTCAAAATGTATTTTGTCCATCACAGATATTGTAAAACATCTATTCTGCAAATACACAGAAGTACTCACAAATTCTGCCTAGAAAACCACATGAATTCCTTTCTCAGCCATCATGGACCTTGCCATCTCATAAATTATTCTGTTACTTCTCTCAACAACTTCATTTTGCTGAGGAGAGTAAGAAATAATCAATTGCCTTTCCATTCCCATGCTTGCACAGTAATCCAGGAACTCATGTGAGGTGTATTATCCACCTCTGTCACTCCTTAGCTTCTTCAAAATGAAACCACTTTGTAATTCAACAAAAGCTTTAAACTTTTTGAACACATTAAAGGTATCAGATTTGTTTATGAGAAAGTATACCTAACACATTCTTGAAAAATCGTGAATGAAAGTGATGAAATACCTATTTCCACCAATAGACTCATTTTGCATTGGTCCACACACATCTATATGTACCAACTCAAGTGGATAGCTTGCTCTCCACACTTTGTCCTTGTCAAATGGCTCTCAATGATGTTTCCCAAATACACAACCTTCACACACATCTTTCATTTGTCAATTTAGGTAGTCCAAGTACCTTCCCCTTTTGTTGCATCTTCTTCATAATACCAAAACTCAAATGCCCAAGTTTTCTATACCAAACAGAAGAGTCCTCAATCACAGATACTTTTTGTGCTGCAAGAGTTATAGATTCTAGTGAAAGAGGAAAACATATGTTTCCTACCATTTTCACTCTTGCTATAACATTGTCAAGGTTGTTATCATCACAAATTACTACCATATTACCTCCAAGTAGCACATAGTATCCATATTCCATCATTTGACCTACACTCAGTAGATTTTCATCTAAACCTGGAACCAGCAATACTTCATTTATATACCTTTTCTCATGTTCAGTTTCAACCACTAGAGTGCCTTTCCCAATAGCTTGTACAAGATCTCTAGTGCTCATTTTTACCTTACATGTCACTGTTTTGTCAAGATTTATCAGAATAGACTCCTGAGAAGTCATATGGTTGCTACATGCACTGTTCACAAACCACACAGACCTATCTTGTGCAATTGAAGCTGAGTGACAAGCATAGAACATGGTTCTTGTGGTCACTTCTTCTTCTTTTGCATAGTTTACCACTTTTTTGTGGTTATCACAGTCCTTTGCAACATAACCAAAACGATTACACTTTCCACACTTGGCTTTTCCTTTGTACCAGCACACACCAAAATGATACTTCTCACATACTTAACATTGTGGTTTTACACCACTTTGGCTACTACTCCCTTGCTTGTTTTGAGAGTTAACCCTATTGTTCCAACTTCCTCCATAGTTGTTGTTCTAGTTTGTACCATTGTTATTGTTCCAATTTCCACCTTGAGACCAATTTTTTCCTTTCTTGTATTGCCCTTGCCAATTCTGGTTTTGCTTATTTTGTGCTCCTTTGTAAGCTCCAGCGACACTGTTGTTGCCAGCTTTGAAACTGCTAAATCCTCTCTTAGTTCTTGTCATCTTGTCCCTCTCATCATGCAAATCTTCTCTCTTATCATAAACTTTAACAGATGCCATAACCTCTTCAATTCTAATAGTGTTAAGGTATTTAGTTTCCTATATGATATACACAATAGACTTCTATGTTCTACTTAAATTCATCAACATTTTTTGTACAATTCTTTTTTCAAGTACATCTTCACCAAGTGACTTCAGGTTATTCACACTTTCAAAAAACCTAGCCATGTAATCATCTAGTGTTTCACCTTCTATCATTCTCAAATACTTAAATCCAGCCCTAACGACTTTAAGTTTTACAACTCTTATCTTTTTGTCAACTCTATACTCTCTTCTCAGAATGTCCCAGGCCCCCTTTGCAGTCTTCTCATTTCTGATGCAAGGAAATAACTTATCTGTTATTGCTCTTTGAATGAGACTTAATGCCTTGGCATTTTTTATTCTGTCTTTTTTTTTTAAATTGTGGGTGCTTCAACTGGACTTGTTATGTCTCACTTTCTTCACACTCAGTATTTTCTTCTTCTTTGAGAATCTGTTGCGGTTGTATTCCAAGTTCTACCACATCCCATAGATTGTGTGCTATGAGGATGGTCTCCATCTTGACGATCCAAAAATCGTAGTTTGTGCCATTGAACTGTGGAGTTTGTAAATCTCCACAAGAAGAACTCGATCCCACCATCTTTAAGTGATTATCAGTGAACCAACCACAAAAAGAACCACTTTCATCTCTTCTGGGAATTTCAGGAAGAACCTCACTCGCAGTTTACGCCCCCTTCTTCTTTGAATCAGACCTAAGACTCTGATACCATGTTAAATGGTATCATCCATATAGGTGTTTAGGTTGATTAACAAATAAAGATCAAGGCTTTATTACAGAAAAAATGGTAATGAAGGATGATCACAGAGAGTAGAAAAATCTGAGTATATGCTATAGTAGAAAAATCTGAGTATATGCTATATATGAAATCGAAGAAGAAGAATACAAGGTTATAACCCCAGAAAACAGTCAAATGCTCAAATCCTACATTTTAGGGAGCAATGACACGTCTCCAACCATTCAGACCATCGGAGGCTATGATCCTTCCACTTGGGAAAGGATCGAATGGCACAGTACAATCTGAAAGGATAGGAATAACAGTTGTGCTACTTACTAAAAAAAGAAACTAAAACTAGTCGTTACAAATTTGAGTCTAACGGTTATTTCTAAAAATAGCAAGCTCTTCATTCCTTCAATTTCTTCGCTCTCTTCAATTCTAGCTACAAGGTTGTCATCTACAGATTGGATTTAAGCTAGTATGCAGCTTAATTCTCAACATCTAGTGCCGGGTACTTGTCGTTCACATCGCAGTTGCTACTGTAAACGGGGGCGAGTGAGGTGGAGGAGGGGCAGCCGAAGGAGGAGGTTCTGGGATTTGGAATTGGGAATGATCGGTAGATAACGACAATGTGGGTGTGCGGAGTAGGTGGGGTGAGTGTATATGAAAAGCAAAGGGTAGAGGAAATAGAGGGGGTACAATGTGTAATTAGGGATGGACAAAACACCCACAAGTATGGGTAACCACGGTTACCCGCCAATTTAAAACTCACGGTTATGGTTATGGGTAATCATATACATAAATAAACGGTTATGGGTATAATCGTTTATCTGTGAAATTTAAATGGACGGTTATAGGTATTATCCGCAGTTATAAATGGGTACTCATTTCACTGTTTATTTTAATAAATATAAGATTAAAAAAAACATTAATTTCTAGCTAAGTTTAGTATCTCAAGACATAATTGGTTATAAACGGGTCATATATATATGTGTGTGTGTGTGTGTGTGTGTGTGTGTGTAGTTAATATAAACGGCCATATGTTTAATATATGTGATTGAATGTGCTAAAGCATTAGAGTGTTCGAAAGTTTTGTTTTGGAGTATTTTGGAGCTTTGAATCATCTAGTATTCAAGATAATGAATACCTTGAGCCTTTAGAAGCATGTTATTGTCGGCTGATGCGTACTTCTATATATATATATATATATATATATATATTAATTTAATTGGCCTTGAGTTTTCAATAAATATTTGACCCAAAAATTAGAAACCGATTAAACGGCCTAGATCGATGAACATATTTTTCTAAATAAAAATCCAAATATTTATCAAGTTAGCTTATTAGCATACTGATGCGTAGTTACATATAGAAGAATATTAATTAACCTACAACCATGCATGATTCTTGCAATAGATTGACCATCAAATAATTGGGAGACATCACATATATTCATAAATAATATGGTTAATACGAAAATGCATGTTAAATGCACTTATAATGGTGTTTAATTGTTAGAAAAAGAAATTATGACAAATTTCTTTTTTAATTTTCAAGTTGTAAAAAAAAATAGGTAGACGGGTAAAAAAGAGAGTAAATGGGTTAAAAACGGGTAAACGAATACACGATTATGGTTAAATGGGTATGCGATTGTGAGTATGATTAACCGTTTATAAATGATTGTGGGTATGAGTGTATGTTTATGGAAATACTCAACGGGTAAACCGTTATGCGGGTAAGAGCTTAAACGGTTATAAGTAAATAACCGCAGTTACCCGTTTGGCATAACTATTGCCCATCCCTATGTATAATGGAGGTGGTGGGGAGAGACAATTTAGCCCCTATAGGTGTGTGTTTAGGTGTGGAGGGGGGTTGTGTTAATGTTTTTTGGGGTTTAGATAAGTCTCTTTTTTTTTGGTATTTAATTTATGTTGTTCATGAATGGTTGTGCACTTAATTAGAAATTTAGTAGTAATCTACATATTAAGCTGTACATGTTCAACTAAAAAGGAATAATAGGATCCTCTTTATGAGGATCCTGAAGATCCTCAAATTGTATATGTTCATCGTATATCGTGTGACCAGTTTTCATCAAGTACTGTTCATATTTAATTTAAAATAAAAGTATTTAAAATGATTTATGGCCGCACGATGTACGATGAACGGACATGATGTGAGGATACCCAGGATCCTCACAAAGAGGATCCTCATAGTGAATGAAGGAAGGGGATCCTTTCCGGACCCCTTGCACCTAATCCCCCTCATCAAACAATCCGGACCCTTAAAATTTGATCCAACGGCTACAAACACAGGCTCACTTTAAAAGTTATAATAACTTTAGCCGTTAGATCAAATTTCAAGAGTCTTGATTGTTTGATGAGGAAGATTAGGTGGAATGGATCCGGAGATGATCTCTTTCCGTGAATGAGGATGTCTTTTGGATTAAATATTGGGTAAATATTCAATTGGATTGAGTATGATGTACTTTGACTACTTCGAGTTCGGATCTGCTGTGCCTAGATTACCTCTGCCCAGCCTATGACATCCTTCTCCTTTTGACACATGTCCATAAGCTTAACACGTAAGATACAGCCACACTGTCACCAGGGACCATCTTCCCTGCATAGGCAAAGCTCACCTCTCTCTCTCTCTCTCTCTCTCTCTCTCTCTCTCTCCAATTTCTCATCGACCGTCTTAAACACAGAATACCTTTGAATCTCAAATTTCAATTTCCAAAATATTTCCAAAATCCAACACAAAAATCCACAAGAATCACGCAATCGCATCGCATATGATAACCTGATCAAATATCTGCATCCAAAATGAGAATGGCTTTTCTGTAACCGTAATTATAAACCGACACATTAAGTTTTGTAAGAAACCGAATTGGACTCAACTAAATTGTATAAGAAATGCAGTTGCTGGTGGGAGTTGTAAATGTGTAAAACTGCTTCCTATAATCAAGGAATATGTGGTGATTGTGATCAGGAACAACTTGCAATTTGAAACTGCAAATAACTGTAATGAACCAACACTCCACGACAGATGGAAGTTGGCAAAGGTTATACTTGTAAAAAGACTCCCTGCTCACAAAGAAAAGATTCTAAGTTAAGGGTTCTATCACCATCAGAACATTAAGTCTTGAGTGAGTAGAAGACTTCTGTATTGATAGTGATCTAGATAGCATGCTAACATGATTTGGGTTGAGTCTTGCAAGTTTCTGATAATAAATTAAGAAAATTTAAGTTTATTCATATGATAATGGGTTGGTTGAAAGCTGTTGCGTTTTTTGCTTTTTTAGTACTTATTAGCACGTATTTTATTTTTCAACTTCTATGAAATTAACGGCGTTATGTTAGTTATTAAACGAGAAGGAACTCACAGGCCGGGCAGAGGTAATCTGGCCACTCGACTACTTAAGGAGGAGGGTCCATGGTCGGAGTTGGATCCTCCGATCCTTTTGCCATCTTCAATCTCAAGAAAATTGTGTTCACCTACCGTTGTGTTCGATCAAATCATTTCAATGACGAAACGAAACATATTGAAACGAAAAGCAGAAAAACAAAAGTTCATAATCTTCTGATGTTGCAAATACTACTGCATCATTACTCACGGAAATGTATAAATACTTGACTATGACCAAAAAACAATGATACCCATGATTAAGTGTCGCCGTCTGCCAAAGAACAAGAAGCAAAGAGTCGATATATCTTCTAAGCGTGTTTCTAACTACTAATCTGTACCAGAAGCAAACTCTGCATTCAATCTTATATTTCGCCAATGGCAAAGAAGCACGTAAATTGAGTACCCACAAAAAAATGACCTAAACAATGGCGGAGCTGTCCATTTTAGTTGAAAAACTCACCTGCTGCATATTTTGTCATATCGACGCAGATACTGGCCAGAACTTTTTCCAATTCAGTTGGAACTTGGAACCCACCGGCTGCAAACTTGTCATATTCGCTCAAATACACGCGCTTATACAACACCTTGCATGAAACTGCAAACCGTGATGGTAAGAACTAAACACATACATTCATGAAAGATTGTCGCATTAATCTTACATTCAAAACAGGGAAACTAAGTGGTGAAACAGTATAAAAACGGTATGATTATGAATAAGCAGTCTCAGTATACAAAATATCGTAAACCTGACATTGGCAATAGACTGAATTCCAATAAATCCCACTTCTGCTATGGTAAGAAAAACATTCAGAAAATAATCCATACAAAGAAAAGTTATTCATCAACCAGTTTCATGTGTATAACATAAAACAGATCAACGGTACAAGATAAATGACTGAAGCTTATCAAAACCTTAGTTCCCGCCACTATGTCCAACAAAAATCCTGAACTTAACCATCTTCTAGATACTCAAGTAACTCCTCTCCATCTCTCTATATGTCTATAGACAGCATCGCATTTTTCCGCAATATAATCTTGCTTTCCATTTCACGATACCTGCCAATTATGCACAATTATTGCATATGCCGTGAAGCGTACATTTTACTTGTGTTCATTTAAAGTATAGAATATTTTCCTCGACACCGACATTCATTTCGAGTATCTTTTATTCTTTTCTTTTTCCAGAGATAATTTATTTCAGGTATTTAACATATCTTTGTACATTCCAAATCTAAAGGAACAACCAAGTTGCTAGTGAAGAAAACAATAAGCAAAAAGCTCACAAAGATTCAACAAAACCATTTTAAATTTGTTTTCCGAAATGTATAAATTCATTATTGTATTGTAACTGGTTTGCTCCAAAAATATTGTACGGTACTAGCATGCAACAACAAAAATCACACATGCAAGCAACCATAATTATAGTAAATTTAGAAAAGGAAAAAAAATGGACAAAGAAACTAACTTGCTCTTACGATGAGATAATCCAGCCTGGATGGACATTAGAAGAGCAAAAATAAGAGTATGTGAGGTCCTGAACCAAGGACTACAGGATTTAAACAGCAGCAGTATCAACAATATGAGGGAGACATGTGCTGAATGCCATAAAGGCCATCCAAACATTCCTAATGTTTATTCCCAAATATCCGCCATTTTTTCTTTTTTTTGTTCTCATATGAGGTTGTGCCTGAAATAAAACCAAAACCATAAGTCATGCATTACTTTTACAGAGATATGTAAAACCCAAGGCATGCATGCAGGCACTACTGTCAGACAACCAAAGAGCCTTTTTGGAAAATCAGATAAAGAGCTATTACGGCGTTCTGCTTTAATTTCTCACTCCCCATCGCACAGTTAGTATTATACACACAGATCCCAAAAGAAAAAGAGACTGTAAGTATTATCATTCAAAAACTGTTGGGTAATGATGCAACATTATTGCTCGAACTGGTTGCATTCAGCTGAACGAGTCATCCCAAAGCCAGGTTTTGTTTTACTCCAAACCACTTTGTACTCTACATATGAGCATAAGAGAGAAAAAAAGTTACCTCCTTGAGGATAAATTGAGTTGTAATGCACCTCTGCCCAGAAACTCAAATAAATAACTGCACAAGACATAATAGCATCTGTAAATCTTAATGGAGAACGAAAAACTAATATTTAGGATATCACAACTAATAGCTTAAACATTAAGCAAAGTTTGACGAAATCTATTTTTAATTAGTACAATGATGAGACTAACATTGAACCGGGAGATTGTAATAAAAAAATCATAATTAGGTGATAAATTTGTTCATCATAAGAGAAGTGAAATGAAAGAAAAGGACGGCAACATGTAGAATATGGAAACTGTAATCAAATTTCAGCATACAGATAATTAAATACTTAAAAAAATCAATTATCTCTGCCCACAACAAAAACCAAGAGCTTAACAAGCTACCTTGTTTTGAAGATTGAATATTAGGAAGAATCTCTATGCAACAGTTATCCTTAAAAGAAGTCAGGACAAAAATTTTCACTCCGTACTGCAACAAATTATTCACACAAGTATCAGTTTCTATATAAATTACTGTCCAAATGTTGGAAAAATCCAGATGTGCACGCTTCAATGTAAAAGATCTTTCATACCGAATCAGCAGCTGCCTGTAATGAGACATGGTCACCCCACTCACCATCCCTGGTTTCATTCAGATTGATAAGTATTAATTAAGGCCAACATTAATTGACAGGAAAACAAGAAAAACTATGAGTTCAAGTCATACTTGGACATCTTCTCCAAATAATCATCATATGCCATAGGAACATATCCCTCGTAAATCTCTGGATGAGACTTAAGCTGATAGCAGTAAACCATCAGAAGGATAAACCAGAATCCATGGAAGATAGTTGATAATACACAAAACTTCATGGTGATAAAGTTCAGTATAACAAATAGGTATTTCCAGGAGAGCAAACCTGATTTACGACTTGCTTTCTCACATACTCGTGGTTGTCAGGTGATTGATACAATTGGTCTGATAAAGCATGGAACTGGAAAAATAAAGCAAAGCGTGAGATTAACATGTCTAATTTGAAAAATTCTAATATCAATATCCAGTCAGTCATAAATAGAAAACTAATACATCAATATCCAGTCATCAACAACAGAAACAAGACACAGCTACAAAAGGACTAACCTGGCAGTTGCCATCTCCTGCTACCTTATGTTCAACAAAGCCATATAATTGAAGCCTAAATGAAAAAGGCAATAAATACTTTTACAAACCCAAATCCAATATCAGACCCCAAGTCAAAAAACACGTAAAGATGGATTCTGCTAGCTAGGCAAATTATTGAATTACAGACTGATGTTACTTCACTCCTAGAAAGGAAATGGGCAGGTCGTACCTGTCAACTAGCCTTTGATGGTCTGAAGTCGCTTCATCAATTGAAGGAATTTCTCCATTGATTCTAGGAATGTGCTAGACCATATAAAGGGAACAAAGTTAATACCTGACAATGCAAATCATGCCATGTGTAGCAATCCAAATACAAATACACTAGTCACAAATTTGTAAACTGTGGATTTTAAATTATTTTAAGAGGGGGGAGGGCGGGAATTCACATGAATAATCAAAATCCTGTTGACATGTCTTTTTGAGTTTCCAATCTACATTCCTAAGTCTCAACATCAGATTATTACCTAATGTGTATTATACAATGTGCTAATAAATTTTCAAAAGTCAATTATGACAAATCCTTCAAACTGTTTAATAACAAAAACATGACAAAGCATTTGAGGTTGCAACATGGTGAAAATGCTAAACAATGTGAGAAACGAACTTTGAACAACATAAACTTACAGGAACAGGATTCCAGCCCCAGCCTACTTCCCCATCAAGAGAACATTCATCAGTTAGCTCCAAATGATCATCCGGGCTAGAACATAAGCTAGAAGGCACCACAATAGCAGCTTCTTCCTGGCTGTAATCATGGTCTGCATGGTGCACAAAAAATGCCTATCAAGATAATTAAATGATATAGGTTAATTTAACTTCTATAAAAAGAAGGTGCAAACAGCAATTTTTCAGATGCCTGAGCAAAAATCTCTTGTAGATTGACCATGCCACACATCTGCATGAAACGAAGCTTGTGGCTGTGCTTCACCTGCATGCGAGTATTCATAGGCTTCTGTTACAGATAGTCGCGAATATTCTTCTTGAAGAGTATGTGCAATGATTTCATCATTTTCTACATTGTTTGATTCTGTATCATAATGACTCCTGATATGCTCATAATGGTAGATATCATTAGCATATTGTTGTATCATGTCACTGCCGTAGTAGTATGAAGAATTATAAACTGGATCCCCATCAAGAAGACGAAGACCCCACTGAACAATATCTGAATCATACTCACTGGAAGCCATCTCCTTAAAAATGCATATGTGGAATTAGAATGCTCAAGATGCTTCCAAGAGCAATGATGGAATCCCTCAGAAGTTCAGGGAATAGTAATACCTGCGAAAAAGCGACCAATAAAGTTTAAAAAAAACCTTCAAAGCTTTGACATGCTTTAACCCCGACTATAATTTGCACAAGAATGTTCAGCTGCCAAATCTAAACTGAATAGCAGCATGAAATAATTGCCCTAAATTAAGTATAGGGCTCCCGATTGCAAGGCAAAGCTAAGGATTTTTAACGTAAATCCTTAATATAATAAAGCAGTTGACTTTTTTACAGAACTGGACAATATATAGTAGAGGGTATGCACAATTGATTAGACATCTAAGCATATAATAAATTAGAATAAGAAAACTTGTGAAAATGATGCATACCCCAAGTAATCATAATTTAAGACTTTGCTAAGGTCAAGTATGTTTATTATTAACTATGTTAAAATTAAAATTGTGGTGATATCAGCAAGGGTTCAAACCCCAAAATCCCTCCCCCGCGCGCGTAAAAAAATATGGAAAAAACAGATAATTGCAAGTCTAGAATGACCGCCTGCAGACTTTAATTATCCTAATAACATTATGAAGTGACAAACCTGTTAACCAAACAACGTGTGCTTACGCATTCCCAGTATGTCTAAATAAAATATCACGAAGACGATAACGACCTTAAACCAGCCCGCCTGCTTTTGCAATTTTAAACTAGATCATTGCTAATAAACAAGTAACTCCTATAAGGAACATGAAGGATCAACAATAATGTGGAGAGCTAAATATTCTTAACAGTTAAACCTTTTACCTCACATGCCTAGGGAAAAAATCCAAGAAATTAAGGGCCTGTTTGGTACTCGACTTGAATCCAACTTTTTAAACTCAAATTCTCTTTCTCTCTCCTTTTTTTTTTTTACCTTTTTCGTCTCTCCTCTAATCCGCTTTCTTCATTTTCTCGGTTCTTTCTTTCACTCCTCTTCCTCTCTATCTCGTCCAATCCTCTCTCTTCTTTCTCTTTCCTTTAATCATCTCTTGCTTTTTTTCCTCATCTCTCCTCTTTCTCCCTCTCCTGTGACCCTCTTTTTAGATTTCTTTGTCTAGTTTAAGTCATAAGATTTAAAAAATTTAAATCACAAACCAATCAAGTTTTTTAGTCTTAAAGAAAATTGTTTTCAAGAAATGTTTTGAGAAATGATAAAAAATTTCAAATAGGATACCAAACAGGCTCTAAATAAACTTAACCCAAAAAAGTTAATCTTCACTGTAACAAATCAAAATTTCATATGACCTTTACTATATATACCAAAGATAATGAATCAGTTCGAACTCACATCCCCCTTAAGATTAAAGTAGTTTAGAATATCGTCTTGTCAAAAGAAAAACAACACAACTGCTACATGCATATCCATGATCAAACCCATAAACTACCAACAATCAAACAGAACCCAGAAAAGCTTAAGATTTTGCAATACATCTCAATCAGCAGTAAAATCTCATCAATAATACAAACAAAAAACAAACCCAAATTTCTTCAGCAATCAATAGAACAAACCAACAAAGTAAACAGATTTAAAACCGTAGAAATCAAGAGATTAAGAACTCACCCAATCAGCTTCTCCTCAGAGCCAATAGAAAAACAAAAGCTTTGAAAGCTATCGTTTTCGCAAGAGGAAAACTTAGGGTGAAAGTTAGAGAGAGAGAGAGAGAGAGTTGGGAGCAAAACACTCTGTGTGTTGTAATACGACCATACGAATTGCATTGGATGACGATCGAAGCACTGAAAAAATCGACCAGAAAATGCAACAAATTGGGGTGCACTTTCACCCCCATTATATACGGTTTGCCTGGGACGTTAAAGGTCGAGCAAGTTATACATCGTACGGACCCAATGGACGGTTCAGATTTATTTGTCATTCCTTGAACGGCTTCTTATTCAATATTTCAATTAATTAATTAATTGACTAGTTTATGATTTTATATTTTTATTCCTTCTAGTAGTTTTATTTTTTAATTTTCTAAAAAAAAAGCAATTATTATTTTAAGCTTCATTATAGAAAGGATTGAATATAAACAATTGAAGAAGAAATCATAATTATCAAGACAATCCACCATTGCAATCTTTTTCATAATTTATATTTGTAGCTTAACAATTTTTCCAAATAGTATAATTTCATTAAATTTTATTAACCTAATAAGCAAATGAGAGGTATGTTTGTGTACATTGAGTTTTAGATGTGTAAATGACTTTCACTTGGTGCTAATCCTGTCAAACAATTTTGGTAACGTTAGGCGAAGGTATTGAAATTGTAACAATTGGTAAACTATAAAGGTTGATTATATATCAACTCTTAAATTTATCGATTTTTTAAATATATTCGAAACATAGTATACACCAAAATTAAAAATCATTAAAAAAGTTAACCTAATAAAAAAATATGTGTCACTATTTAAAAAATCTCTATCTAGCGTCGTTTACGCTCCGATTAGTTTCGACGCGTTTGAAAAGTAAAAAAATGCACCTAGACCTGCTTAAGCATTTGTGTAGCCCTTCTAAAACCATCTAGACCGCCTAGGCTGCGACTCTCACTTAGACAAAACATCAATAACTTTCATTTTTGCGTTTTAATTTTTCAATAAAATGTAAGAAACTTATTAATACTAAGATGAACACTCGTTATATGCTTGTTCCCCATATTTTCAATATGTCCTAAACTTTATAATTTATACATCATTTTATTTTGCAATTTATGCATCCTAATATAATTATGTGGGTTTTTTTTTTTAAAGTATAAATATGCACTTATTTTTACAATATATGATAAATTTACTTAAATACGCATGGGTCCCCGCCTAAATGCTAATCCGTAGCTCACCGCATGATTAGCACTTAACGTCTTGTTGAACCTTTATACGTCTTATACACTCTCACAAAATTATAACCGGGCCAACTTTTGGCATGGATTTGAAAGAGATTGATAGGAACTAAGATATGACGGTGTAGGTAGGTTCTGATGAGAATATGAGAAATTGAAGGTTGAGATTGGTTTGAACTGAGGTTTGGGGAATCGAACGGCTGTTAATGAAGAGATTTGGTACCAATTTTGTTTTTTTTCTTTTGAAACAGATTTGGTACCAATGGTTGATGCCGTCTGAAAGCTGAAAAAGTCCTATGCGAGGCTTTCTATTAAAGGAGGTTTTTTTTTTCTTAATTTTAATTGGGCAGAAAGTTTAAGTTTCAATTAACGGCCGAAAGGTCAACACGTGAGGCCGGTGGGACGTGTCACTCGTAAGTCCTACTATTTTATAATGGATAACATTGATTGTCTAAGGCCATCTTTAATCAAATGAGGGTCGGAGAGCTCCCTTTAGCTCTATAACCCTCCAAGAAATTAATACTTCAATTAACAGTATTAGACCATATGTCTTATTATCTCCAACCAAGAGGCCAAATGGTCATAAGCCAAACATAGCCTTTTGACAAAAAATCATCTCCAACTGAGGGTGCCAAAAGGCCATAAGCCAAACATAATTTATTATTTTAATTCAATTAATATGGTTACTTCAATTAAACTACCTCTATAATTTTTCGATATGTAATCTCCATAATTTTTCGCATAGGATTTCGAATGACATGTGTCGATATGTGAGTAACCTTGCAGATTTCTTGTTGATATGGAATCTCAATAATATTACATCTCGGATTTCAAGTGTCACATGCCGATATGTGTCCAACTTTGCAGATTTCTTGTTGATATGGAATCTCAAAAATTTTGTCTCAGATTTCGAGTGTCACGTGTCGATATGTGAGTAACTCTCCAAATTTCTTGTCGATATGTAATCTCAATAATTTTTTGGATAGAATTTCGAGTGCCATGTGTCGAAATGTAATTGGTTGTGGAAATTTTAGATAGGATTTTTATCTGCGTGACACTTCTTATCTTCAGCTTCCAATGTCCATAAATAGGGTGGATATTAGGCCATAATTCACACACATTCAACTTTGCCCTCTCCAATATCTCTCTCAATTCATGTTTGCAATGAATTCCAACTTTGGATCCTCTTCGGACTCCAACTGGAGGTCTTCGTTCAATTCCAAATTGGAAGAAAAATGGGTGCAGATGAGACAAGAAGGTGAGGAGCCCGATGAAGAAGATGAAGCATGGCGTAACATATCATATATGGCAACCATGGCTGGGGTCATGACGTGTGAGCTAACTAAAGAACAACCTCAATGGGGTGACTCTGTTGCTGGTCACTCTTACAAACCACAAAATAGAGAGATGGCGCATGAGAATCTGATGAACAACTACTTCAACCCTAACTCGGTGTACATAGAAGAGGATTTCAGACGTCGCTTCCGAATAAGGTGTCATGTCTTTAAGCATTTACTTCATGATGTCCAACATGTCAATCCATACTTTCAACAGAAGCTAGACAAAGCAGGCTGTCCTGGTGTCCTGGTTTCTCACCTCATTAGAATGTTACTATTGCACTCCGAATGTTGGCATATACCTCCCCAGCTGATGCAATGGATGATACATATGGTATGTCTGACTCTACATGTCTTCATAATCTTGCTGAATTATGTCACACAATTGTTCAGCTTTACAAAGAAGAGTACCTCCGTGAACCAAATCAACAGATCTGGATCAGCTCATTCGCAAAGCTGAATAATGTGGCTTTCCGGGCATGATAGGGTCATTAGATTGCATGCATTGGCAGTGGAAGAACTGTCCCACCGGATGACAATGAGGCTTTAGCGGAAGATCGAGAAAGCCAACTATTGTGTTAAAGGTAGACGCCTCGTTTGACACATGGATCTGACATGCTTTCTTTAGAGTCCCAGGATCCCAAAATGACATTACAGTTCTTGGGCGTTCACCCCTCTTCAATAACTTGATGGAGGGTCAATCACCACAACTTAACTACTACATTAACGACCGTCAGTACAATATAAAGTATTACTTGGCAGATTGCATCTACCTAAAGTGGGCGACACTTGTCCAAGCAATGCCAAACCCTATGGATGACACCCAAATGTGGTTTACTTTACACCAAGAGGCATATCGGAAAGATGTTGAGAGAGCTTTCGGTATTCTACAAGCACAGTGGAAGATTATCAAAGAACTGACAAGAAGGTGAAGTCGAGTAAATTGAACTCCATCATGATGTCGTGCATCATATTACACAACATAATTGTGGAGGATGAGTGCGATGGCTATATTGATGGAGAATCTGATGACAACCAAGATGATTCAAATAGGTTAAGGAAGGCTCGTACAAAAATATATATTCAGTACAAGAACTGGTAATATTTCGTTAAATGAGTACATGAGGCACAATAGGATGATACGTTTGCGTGCCACAAACAAGTACCTACAATAGGATCTTATTGCACATATTTGGGCCAAAAGAATCATGGAGTAGGCGTTTAAGTTTGTGTTCTTTAATGTTATTTAAGTTTAATGTTATTAATGTTGTTTAATGTTGTTTAATATTGTTTAATGTTGTTTAATGTTATTTAATGTTGTTTAATGGCTTAGGTAGTTATAAAAAAAATAGAATTTTAATTTTTTTTTTTAAAATTGTGAAAAAAAAAAATTCAAATCCAACAACTACCTAGCGTCAACTAGCCATTACTAGCAGGTATCATGCTGACGCTAGGTAGCCGCTGGGCTTGAATTGCTGGACCAGCCCAGGGCTAGCTGGTTTGAGCCAACCGGTTGGCCCAATTGTACAATTGTGGCTTGGTAAGGCCCACGAGTTCTTTGGCCTAGCCTTCGATCCTATGGCCTTCTGGTTGGATCGGTTGAAAAAGGCCTAAGTTTCTGACCATCTAATTGTGGACCGTTGAATTTAAAACACCTGTCAGATTAAACTCTCCCCAAACTCCTATTATCTTTCTAACCAAACACATGATTTTTTTCTCTTTTACTAGTTTCCAAACATCCATCTTCTCTCTCACTAAGAACACAGCTGCCATACCTCCACCAACCACCTCTCTCCCCTTTATCCCAAAGCCATAGCAACTCTACCCCAAAAATTTCACCACCCTATGATAGATCATATCCATCTTACTAATATTATGAAGGAAATTTCACCTAGGAGAAAAATTATGAAGGAGGTTTTTATTTGGGGTAATGCTAAAGAGACTAAATTTGCAAACTATCACTAATAGGAATGAGTACATTTATCAACGCTTAAGTAATAAACCGATAATAAACTTTCATGTCCTTTAGTTTCCAACATTTAGTTTACAAATTTAGTATCTCTAGCATTATCCTTTTATTTGGGGAACTTTGGGCTTTTGTACTGCCATGAATTCCATGACGGAGAAGTCCGACGACGACAATGGAATGCTGCCATGGCTTCCACGATAAAGAATAGGAGGATTTTGGGTCGGGGTCGACAAAGAGAGGTTGGAGGATAAGTGGTTGGCACTGATGGAGGGGACGAGGTTACCGGAAGCTGTGGGGAGGACAAGGTTTCTGGCTATGAGACCATCGCAGAAGCAAGGAGGAGTAAGGCTGGAAGAGGGAGGCATTGAGGAAGAAAAGGGATGTTTGGATGTGAGGTTAATATTGTGTTTGGTTACAGGTTTATAAATTAAAGTTGTAACATGTGTTTTGTTCTAATTGGGCCACTGCATGTGGTTAGTATTCAGGGTACTGACTATTCAATACCCAAGTATTGTCCTTTTATAATTGCAAACACATATCATACTCTTGCAAATAACGTATTTACACTATACAAATGTATAATCAAAACTATTCAACTTCTGAATATTAATTGAAGACCATCCTTATAGAAAATCATCCCAATCGAAAATTGCTTAGTCCTCTAAATGCATCAAATAAAATGAACAGATCATCTTGGAGTATCACTTTGTACTCACACCGTCTATTTGTTTAATACATTTAAATAATCTCTTAATCGAATGATTTTTTGTAGGAATAACATTTTGTTTAATAAAAGACACAAGAATTAAATTGTTCTTTTAATAGATTTATACATTGAAGATACATTATGTGTAACAAAGTGAAATATATGCATTCTTCAAGTGAGGATGCAAGTATCATGCTTTACATTATGAGTTTAGAGATTTAGACTAAGTCGCGCAATAACAAGCCATTGTGTCAAACTTACTTTTTATGAAAGTCAAACTTAAAGTCTCTCATTTATAAAAGGATAGAACATCGCTTGACGGCAACAAGCATAAATACGTTAATATTATCATAATCCATGTAATACTAGTGAAAAGGATAACAATGACATGTCCATTGCACAAAGGATTCTCTCATTTAATTGTTGAACAAATTTTCCAAGCTACTGTTCCTTCCTCATGCATGTCCAAGCTCCAAGTAATTTTATATAATAAGGGATCCGATTAATTCAAAGAATGATGTCATTGAAAGTAAAATTTGGCTAAATTTAAAATCAATTAACATATATTAAGCATTCAACAATTAAAGAGCGGAAGCTAGTACATATGCGCTTAAAACAAATTTTAACCAAGAAATTTAAAGCTAGTATTGTAGTGAACCAAGACTCAATTCAAATCACGAGTAAGAGTTGAGAATTCATTATACCTTTGTAGATTTCTCTTTACATGGGAAAAGGCTAATCACCTAAGAAACGGTCTTCATCCATTTGCATCTTTCTCCATGAATTCTTTGGCTTCTTGGGTTTGATGGATGAATAGAAGTCTCCCAAGCTTCCAATAAGTCTCCACACCAAGGTAGGATGGTTGAAGAGAGGACGAGTAACCAATAGAGAGGAAAATGCTAGTGTTCTTCTCCTTTGGTAGTTGACCTCCAAGAGAGAAAAGAAAGAGTTGTGTTCTCTCATTTTCCCTCATAAAAGCCCTAAACGAGGATGAAGTTATAATGCCTCTTTTAGTCTATCAAGTGAGTGACTTAAAGAAAACCCTGACTCATCCTTTCTCTATGTATAGTCAGGCTCCTAAAGTCATTGGGATTTTGAGCCCTTTAATTTTTAAGTTGTCATACAACTTAAGTTAATGGGTTTGATGGTTCGAAGCTCATTAGGCCTTGAGGCCCAATACTAACTCAAGGTCTAAAACGAATTTATTCATTTGAATAATCAATCCTAATTATAAATAGTTAAACTATTTAATTGTCTTTATTAATCTTCAATCTTATCTTACATGGTGTACGATCCATTAGGTTCTAGTTATCGGGACAATGGGCAATTAGAACTCTTACTAATCAATTGTGAATTGAAACTATCTTTCAATTATCCCTTTTATAAAGATTAGTGATTGTAAACTTTCAAGGCTTTCCCAAGCTATGAGTGACACCTAGTAATATGTCATAACTACCCAAGCTAAGTTGAAGACGTAGAGAACCTATATCTATATTAAAACTCTTGATCACATAGTTTGGTTCATAGTTTATTCATGTCTACCATTCAATATGACTTGACGTGGTAGAAACTAACACACAAATTAAACCCTATAAATTATGCAATCGTAGTACGAGTATCAACACAAATTATACTTGTAAAACTAAAAACTAAGTTAAAATAACTACAAAACAAGACTAGGGGGATTTTGGATGAATTTAATTAAAACAAAAGTAAAATGTAGCAAGTAAATTAAGTTGTGAATGAAATATGGATGAAAGGATAGCTAAAGGATTCTTCTCCACACATGAAACATATGCATACAAATCGATTTCCAGTTATTCTTCCTATAAACCATGAATGACAATGCCCCAAATTAATTGTGAACAATACTAATTAACTCTCAGATTTTCCTAAATTCATTGAATTGGACTCAGCGACGCAACCAAATTATTCTTCTCAAGTTCCCTAACTATGAAAAGCATGATACTCCTGCCAAGAATTTACTTAACTCAATCATGACTAGTGACTTTTACTACTTGCAAATATAAGTTCATAACGATTAGGTGAAATTCCCTTATATTCTAGCATCAAATCCCTGCATGCAAATTAAGTGTGCACCCTTAATAAGCATACAAGAATAAGTTCTCTATAAAGTAGATAAGTAAATCACATTCATGTCTTACGAAACAATAACTGGATGTAATCAATTTATATAAAGCATACTATCATGGCTTCGAATTCACCTCTAGCTAAAAAGAAACTTAGTTACACATGTTCATCATAAATGAAAAACAATCTAAAATAAACATTGAATCTTAAAACAAAGATAGAAAGAACTCTGAAAATTCCAACAACTTCAATGGATGAATGGTAGGCATGGCACCCCTAAATCTCTGCAGGAATTCCATATATATAGGGGGAAATGGCTGAATCCAAGGAGGAAAGGGTTTTGGAGTATTTGAGTTATTTTAGGACTCTAAAAATAAGGTAGAAAGTGTTGGAATGTGATTAGAATTCCTCCTTGCAGCTGAAGATAAGATAAAATAATGTTGGATAAGATAGGATAAGATAAGATAAGATAGGATAGGATAAGATAATGTTCCTCTCCGATTAGGTTTCCTCTTTCTTGTGTAATTCCTTGCCTTCCAAGCCTCAACTTTAATTTCTCCAGATTTTAGCAAATGTCTAGCACCATTTAAACACCAAAAATGTTCAACCCATATGCTATCCACGCATTCTATCCAATCCAAGTCCAAAACTGCTCCAAATTGCTCGATTTAGCTATTTATTGTCATCTTTACCAACTGGACCTACAATAATACGAAAATAACATAAATTACTAAAATAAATGGAAATTAACTAAATAAATGCAAAGAAATAAGATAACAAAGTTGCATAAATATGCTCCTATCAAATTCCCCCACACTTAGTTTTTGCTAGTCCCCGAGCAAAACAAAGAAAACAAAGCAAAACCTAAACCTTCCAACAATTACCTCAGGGATTTCCAATGAAACATGACTTGTTAAAAATCACTACTCATATAGATTTTAGCCATCCTTACTCTTGAGCTTATACTTAACCGCAGTAACCCCTCACTAGCTCGCATTTAATCAATTAAAACAACATTTGGAAATAGTAAACATGCCTTAGAGAATTCACTCAATTCCTTCACTCAATTTCTAACCGGATATACTCTCTATTTTCACATAGATTTTTTTACTACACTCCCTATACTAAGTATATGTGAGAAGATTGATGTAAACATGTAGACTAGCACTCACATATGTTATAACATAGAAGGCACTTTCTGAATTTTATTAATACAAACATGTATGATCTCATGAACAGAATGCACTACTTTGAAGCGAGAACCAGAGATTCCATATGCTCGTACCAATTTCAAACTCCACATATTGAATCACATAACAATCAAGATAAAAGTGTAAGGGTTCTAATAGGGCTAAGGTATTGGCTAACAAAGAAAGGTTAAGGATAAACAAAGGTTCTTAAAGTGATAGTAAGCAAAGTAATGAAATTAATACTTAGAATTCAACTTTTGATTGCAACACCCAACTATAAACACAAAAGGGAGATTCATACAACTTTAGGGTCAGATTCACATTTTTGGACCCTTCTTCAACAACCAATACTTATGAACTCATTCTCACTTCTTTTCAACCTCTTTTTTTTTCTCCTTTTTTTTCAACGTTTTTCTTCTTCTTCTTTTTTTCCTATTTTCTTTGAAACATAAAACATAAGAACTACTTCACTGGATTCGAAAGAACAAATCCTTCCCCCACACTTATTTTTCTGCAAATCATAAATCAAAACGAATTTCCAACAAGTCATGCTTCACTATTCTTTGAGAACAAGGGTATGGATATTTCTATGCTAGGCTAGGTGGAGATAATGCAGGCTAACAAAGAAAATAGGCTAAATAAGGCTCAAAGGTGTTAAACCTACAATACATATGCAAGGGATATGGCTTTTTGGCTCTGGTGGTAACTAAACAACTTTATCTTGTTACTTGTCAAGCAATCAATTTTATGCTTTGAATGAAACGGGCATGAGTTCTAGTATTTGGAACTAAAATGATGAAAAAACATTCAAAGTAGCAACCAAGCAAAGAAATAATGAGATCATACAACGACTTTAGATAACAAGAATATCACAGATTCATAACTCTCCAAACAAAGAATAGTCTCAAGTCTCATAGGGTTGTAGCATTTGTTTGAGTTTCTTCCTTCAAGCATGTTACAAAAACAGATTTTTTTTCTTGTGATTACATGTGAATTCATAAATGACAACTACAACTAAGTATTAACTAAAGAGCATATCAAACTTCCACCCATGTTTGTAACTTTCTTTAACAGTCATGCAATTAAAAACCAAATCTTCATCATTGTGTTGGAAGGTACCCTAAGACACAAAAAAGCAACAAAAATGACTCTTTTTTGTTTTTTTCTCAAGCTTTTTTTTTTTTTTTAAATTTGTTTTTATGACACCTAATAAAACACTTTAAAACAGTGAATAACAACATTAGTAGTAATAGGTGGTGAAATTCGAAGAGAAATCATGAAAAACAATCTGTTTAACCCCCCCAACACTTAAACCAAACATTGTCTTCAATGTTTCAAAAATAAACTCAAACAAGAAAGCAATAAAAGATAACTAGCAAACAAGACAATCATGGCAAAGTAAAAAACAATAGAGTGAAGGGTAAAAGAGAGCAAATATCGTTGTAGGAGCTGGAAATTCCAATGTCTCTTTGTTTGAATACATGGGTTGCCTCCCAAGAAACGCTTGCTTTAACGTCTTCCAGCCGGACGACACCTCTAATTAATCCTCATTAGGACCAGTGGCATAGAGTTGATCTTTAAATGGAAGGTGATACTTGAAATGATCCAGAAATGGTTTAAATTCTAGAGTGGGTGCCTGAATCATTGAAATCAACATGTTAGTAGAAAAAGAAATTGAAATTTGAGGAGGTGGCTTACCTGTGTGCTGCGACAAGAACTCAAGGACAAAGTCTACTTTGAAAGTTTTGGAATGTTGCACTCGGCCATATTTGGTGTGAGTGCAGTGACTTGTCCTGTGTTATAAAATCCAACTTCTTCGGGGATGGTTGTCTTAAGTACATCCTCTTTGATGAATTCTAGATATTCCTCAGCCATTTATTTATCTTGAATCTGTCTTCTTGTTGTAAAAAACTCTTTAAAAAATTCAGCACATTCTGGAACTTGCTTTATTGTATCAAGAATCGGGATATTAACTTACACCTTTGGAAAGGTTTAGAAGATGTCTTTCTCTCTCTCATCTTTCTTGGATTGCAAGAACCTGCAAGGAATAGGGACATTTGGTGGAATAAGGTTAGAAAGAATTGAATTCGGAACAAACTTACTAGAATTGGATGGTGGTGAAGCTAGGGTAGTTGCGGCAATAGGATTAGAAATGATTAGGTGATGCGGCAAGGCTTCTTCTAAGCTTGCCATGGCTGAGTCTTCCTCCTCCTTTTTGGACAGCTCTTCTTTGTCTACTTCTAGGCTATGGCTGGACACCTTCAAATCACCTGCAACCTCCATACCACTTCTCAAAGTGATAGCTTTAGCGATTTCAAAATCTCCCAACAAATTGACACTGGTTGAGCTAGAAAGTTTGCTTTGTTCTTGAATTTGTCCCATGAGTTTTGCCATCTGTCCAATTTGATTCTTCATGTCGCCCATCTCTTTAGTTTGGTCTTGTAAACCCTGAGTCAAAGAAGTTAGTGTTTGAAGAATTTTATCATATTCCATTGATGAACCTAAATTTGGTTGGGATTGTTGTGGGGGAGGCTGTGGTGGCTGCATATTACTTGAATAGAACTCCTCAGATGGCTGTCAATATCCTTTTTGTTGAACTTGTTGAGGTTCCCTCCACATAAAATTTAAATGATCACTCCTACCTGGATTGTATATGTTGGAAAACAAGTCGTTCCTTGATTAATTATGGCCAAGATAACCCCAAGCATTGACACTATCCCAAACTCCATTCTCAATTAATTGAGGATGTTGATTAGTTTGATATCCTTGCCTATAGGACACACCAAATGTACCTACACTTTGCATTCTGGACCTTTCGATACTGTGACATAAGATAAGTAAGATTCGCCATTTGAGCTTGAAGATTAGCAATTGCCATGTCTTGCTTATCTAGTACGTGAAATCTAGGAAATAAAACTAAATCAAATATCAAAAGAAAAATAAATAAAAAAACAGAAGGATTAGCAATTTTACTAATCCCTGACAACGGTGCCAAAATTTGATGTGGTAGAAACTAACACACAAATTAAACCCTATAAATTATACAATCGTAGTACGAGTAAGTATGGATCGTTCTATTCCGGAGATTAGAAGGGATGCTAATCAACACAAATTAAACTTGTAAAACTGAAAACTAAGTTAAACTAACTACAAAACAAGACTAGGGGGATTTTGGACAAATTTAATTAAAACAAAAGTAAAGTGCAGCAAGTAAATTAAGTTGTGAATGAAATATGGATGAAATGATAGCTAAAGGATTCTTCTCCACACATGAAACATATGCATACAAATCGATTTTCGATTATTTTTCCTAAAAACCATGAATGACAATGCCCTAAATTAATTGTGGACAACACTAATTAACTCTCAGATTTTCCTAAGTTCATTGAATTGGACTCAGCGACGCAACCAAATTATTCTTCTCAAGTTCCCTAACTATGAAAAGCATGATAGAGATACATCTCAAAAATCATTAAGTTCTGTGAAAATAATAAACATTGACAAAGCATTCGTAACTATGAAAAACATGATACTCCTATCAAGGATTTACTTAACTCAATCATGACTAGTGCCTTTTACTACTTGCAAATATAAGTTCATAACGATTAGGTGAAATTCCCTATATTCTAGCATCAAATCCCTGCATGCAAACTAAGTGTGCACCCTTAATAAACATACAAGAATAAGTTCTCTATAAACCATATAAGTAAATCACAGTCATGTCTTATGAAACAATAACTGGATGTAATCAATTTATATAAAGCATTTGATCATGGCTTCGAATTCACCTCTAGCTAAAAAGAAACTTAGTTACACATGTTCATCATAAATGAAAAACAATCTAAAATAAATATTGAAACTTAAAACAAAGATAAAAAGAACTCTGAAAATTCCAGCAACTTCAATGGATGAATGGTAGGCATGGCACCCCTAAATCTCTGCAGGAATTTCATATATATATGGAAAATGGTTGAATCCAAGGAGGAAAGGGTTTTGGTGTTTTTGAGTTGTTTTAGGACTCTAAAAATCAGGTAGAAAGTGTTGGAATGTGATTAGAATTCCTCCTTACAGCTGGAGATAAGATAAGATAATGTTGGATAAGATAGGATAGGACAGGATAGGATAGGATAAGATAATGTTCCTCTCCAATTAGGATTCCTCTTTCTTGTGTAATTCATTGCCTTCCAAGCCTCAACTTTAATTTCTCCAGATTTTAGCACCACATGTGTAGCACCATTTAAACACCAAAAACATTCAGCCCATATGCTATCCATGCATGCTATCCAATATAAGTCCAAAACTGCTCCAAATTGCTCGATTTAGCTATTTATTGTCATCCTTACTAACTAGACCTACAATAATACGAAACTAACATAAATTACCAAAATAAATGGAAATTAACTAAGTAAATGCAAAGAAATAAGATAACAAAGTCGCATAAATATGCTCCTATCATGACTCTCTTGTCTAAATGATTATTGTGAATGTGATATGAAACGTACTTCCTAAATCATGTGCATGTTCTTTAGGCAGAGGCTCTTGAATCATATTATAGAGTATTTTCCTTCAACGAATCAAAGGTTAGAGATCATTTGTTGTACACTCACATGCCTCCGTGGATAAATTAACGATCCCAACAATGCACGGAGTAAACAATGAGGTTGATGCATTGTCAAATGATCAAAGACAAGTCCACTACACTTCTCAAAGGAATACTTTGCATTATCCCGATTAGTGAGTTCTCAAATGTCATAAGTATGAGAACTTATGTTTAGTCGTGTTCAATGATCTAACTGTCATGCCTCGATCCTGAGATATGCTCAAAATCGAACCTGACGATAGGACAGTGGTAGTACAACATATAATATATAGAGTCATAGAGACTCATCCACATAATATACATCAGAGCTTTAGTGGAAACAACTTATAATAAAGGGTAATAATCCCTACTCTCGAGTGCACTGCACACATCAGCTACACCTATACCACTTGAAATTCTCTACAAAACAATCTTGCGTTGTGGGAATGGCATACCAGGCAATGCTAAACCTGGGTAAGATGTGAAGCTCGTTTGAGTAATAATAATATGACATATGGAACTATAAGTAAAATCATAGTTTTAAAACACAATTACGTTTTTCCCAACACCTTTTTCATAAAGTATAAAGTATAATATAAAAGGCCAATTGTGCCTACATAGGGTTTTTCTTTGAATACTTGCTCAATCTGTTGATCTGATCAACATCATTATCATTCCATCATTCTTCTTTGGATTGTGACCCCACACTTGCCTTTCATCTCCAATCAGTTCAGTTTTTTTGTCAAAACCGAAACCAAACCAAATTTTCGGTTTGGTTAAAAAAAAATTCTTTTTGTTTGGTTCGGTTTAATTTTGGTTCGATATTTTTTGGTCCTCTTTCAATTCGGTTTCGGTTTTTTGTTTTAAACAATACAAATCCTTTAAATTTTATGTCCATAGGTTCATGTAGAAAACCTGAATGCTTACTGGACACCTATCATTGCAGCTTGCAAATAAGAGCAACTTAACGACTTTACTACACAATGAACTTAAGTTGGCTTATAATAATTCAAATTGCCAGTTCAAATATGAAAATCCCTCAATGCAAACCCTAATAAAGATCTAACTGGACAAGAATCAAGTTTCAAGCAATTAATCAAGTAGAAATAGTTCTTTACATGATTAATTAATTAATATAAATCAATTATTTCATTAGTACATATATATAATACACTCACTTCCATTCCATGATGGAATTTGAACCATACATAATTAAATGGATCCACATACATCTTCAAGCTTAAGCTGGTATTAAGTTCCATATTCTAACCATTTAAGCAATATAATTCGTACAAAGAGAGGAGTTCCTTTCCAAAATAGTAAACCTAACAAACAAAACCAAAATGGAAAGCCTTACTAATACACGAAATCTAAAGTTCTTCACACAAACAAAGCATGTAAAGAAATTTGAAAATTTGAGATATGTTTTCTGTATGTGGAAGACAAATGCATACCTAAGCCAAGTGTAGAATGGTTGAGTAAAATTGCAAAATGATGTTGTTTTATAATCTTGATTCGGTTCAGTTCAAGTCAGTTTCTAAACTATAGAACCCGAAACCGAACCAACCAATTTTGGTTCGGTTCAGTTTTCTTTCAGTTTTTGGTTTTTCGGTTTCAGTTCGATCTTTCTTATTTTTCAAACCCACCCATACTTTCATTGTTTTTCAAATGATCATGAAGATTCAGTCTCCACTTATTTATATAACTTAACCATCATATGCCTTAGTATATACATAGAGGAATTGTCTCTCTATTCTAGATATTTTGAATCTCACCACGTCTTTCAGGATAACAATTAGTCATCACACAACTCAAAGTTGTGTAGGAATGACACGTTATCTATGTTACATTCACGTGCAGGAATGAGATCGGTATCTATTTCATCATTGCATCTATTTTGTATCAAGTAGGAATGATTCACATCCGAATTTGTTCACTTTAGATACATTGTCATATATATTGTTTGATTCAATCGTTTCTTTCTAGATTGAGTCACACAAGCCTTCAATCTCTTCTTTTTCCACATAATAGGGCTATAAACAGACACAGTTCGTCGGAAAACTATAATATGTAACCGAATAGGAAGTGGAAGTGGTCCCCCTATGCGAATTAACCAAGTATAACCACTTTTAAAAATATTGGTAGACAGTAATTACCCATTGTGGATTAACCAAGTATGTTTACCCCTAAAGTACGTATACCCATACCTAAGTAATAAGGTCGCCCATAACGTATTAATCAAGCACAATCTTATAGTTGCCCAATGCGGATTAAGCAAGCACAACTTTTTAATAGTATGGTCCATCAATGCATATTAACTGAGCATCAGTGCACCACACTGCTACATAATGGCAACTTGATGCCATGCGATCCCATGACACTGGTTAGCAATCTTCTACTAGCCATCTGATTACACAATCATTTGAAACATAAAATAGGTATATAGTAGCATAAATTTCTATAAAATCATTTGTAAATGCGTTTGGTATGTACATAGTTTATAACACGGTTGTTTTTATGGGTAATAACCGTATCATATAATGTTAAAGTCATTCACCAGAGTCATACTCCTTCAAATTCACCAACACTGCTCCTAGGAACCTAATACATTACACAATACCCCTCTTAGGAACTTAGTAAGACCGACATGCAAAACAAGATCAAATACCACTTGCATGTGAATCGAGCGCATGCCAGCCAAAATGATGTGTTCATAAAGACAAGTCCACTACACTTCTCCAACCATAACATATGACAAATTTACAATGATCCAATGGTTGGATCTCTGCCAATCCTACAAATGAGTGACGGTCTAATTTGATCACCATACCAAACAATTGAATCTCGAAAAACTGAGCTAGACACAGGTTCACAAGATCACTAGAAGGTCTTTGGTACTTAGGAAAACTTCATGATTGACTGCACGCAGTTGTGGTTGTGGGTTTTAATAAACCCAAATTTCAACCTTATCCAAATGAGCTCAAATTCATGGGGCAGCTAGAGCTTAACAAGGGAAACACTTTTCATCGCTAGGCCGATGATTAATTGTAGCCAGAAATTGGCCAAATTATCAGAGAAAATCGGATTTCTAGGGTTCTAAACACTTAACTTTCAAATAACTACCAATATACGAATAAACCATACCAACTTTAAGATTATGAAGAGTAGATGAAGTTTTATACCTTATTCGATGTAAATGGTTGTTGAAATCAATGCAAAAGAAAATGAGAAAACCGCCAAAAAAACCCTTGGGACTTTGAGTTCGTTAAGAACATTCCATAGACACTAAGATCCCCTCAAACGGAGATGGGACGGAGGAGAAATGACCTGGCCAAATTAAGCGGGCCGCAGGTTGAAATTGCCCCCAAAATAAGTCTGAAACCAAACTTTCCTGTTTTGGAAAGTTTTTAGAATTTTTTGAAAGTTCACCCCTATATATAGATGTTTGGAAAATTACAAAAATACCGCTAATTTCACTTTTCTCAAAACCGGAGAATTTAAAGAACTAACATCAAATAAAATCTCCACAATATCAGCGTCCGTTGAAGTGCAAAGGTACATAGACCATTGCTCTGATACCACTAAAAGTTGTGCGACCCAATCTAGGATACGCCTCGAACTGACACCTAACAGTAGGACTGTAGTAGTACAACATATTTAATACATCGAGTCATTTAGACTCATACAAACAATATACACCAAAGCATCAACGAAAATAATGTACAATCGATAAGTTCATTTTTATATATATTTTACATCAAGTTCACTTGTCTTTTCTTAGTTAGTTCCTTATATTTTTGAGTTATTTACTTTGTTTTTGTGTTTTGTGGGATTTGTCAAGCAAAGAAAAGAAAAATAGAACAAGTGGGATTTTAAGTAACAAATTCGTCAAAACTGCATGTGCCGATCAGCTGACTTTGGAAGCAAGTTGCGAACAGCTCAGAATTAATTAGAGAACAAGCCTTATATTCTTGGAAAGCTACGGATGTCTATTTTCTGGAGCATTTTGCGGATTGTTAATATCATTTGTCTAGAAGAAGTTATGGCCATATTAACACTGAAAGGTTACCAAGAGGCTGAGCAGTTTGTAACTGCAATGAAAGCAATAAACCCAATAAATCTAGCAGCCAAAACTGATGCAGCCAAGAACAAGCCAGCTGACACTTATTCAAATATAAAAGGGAATGGAATTAAAGATGAGGATTAAGAGGGAGTAATTGGCATAAAGGTTACCCAAAGAGTTACAATTGTTTTACCATTTCCTCTCACACTATTGTCATCACTGAATGGCTATTAGTGGGTGAGTTAAGGAGAAGAAAATGATGCAGCAAGAATTGGTTTAAAAGCAATGTTGGGGAAGGAAGGAAAGAGGAGGAGGCCTTAGTCGATTTCTTTCCGTTCTATCTTCTCAAACTCATGTCTATCTTTTGTTTTAACTTAAGGTTTATGTGTAACTAAATTTTTAGTAGTTAGGGGCTGTTTTGAAGCCCCGATTATGATTGCAAGTTTGTTATGACATTTTGTTTGAATTACTTTTATGAATGGATGAAAATTGGTTCACTAGTTGTCTCATTGATGAATTCTTTATGTGTTTTCTATGGATGCATACTTAGTAAGCATATCTAGGATTCTAATGCTATGTATATGTGTGTGTCTGCCCTTGTTGAATGAGGACCTACATATGTTCTAGAGTAGTACTTGTTAATTGCGATTAACATGTGAACCAATTTCTAGGATAAGTAAGACAACACCAATACTTACGATGCCTTGTGATGACTAAACTCTTTTCGTTCTTAATGATTTCTACTTGTTAAATCTATGAACACGCCATTCTAGATTGCATGCTAGGGACTAAGTTAAGTTGAAAATGCCATTCTCTTAACATACTACATAAGAAAGAGTAATAGGTTGAGTTCTAACATTGAGCCAACTTGAGCATCTTCATCTGGAAATAAAAGGAATTTGAATGAAACATAACATGTTTACATGATTATTTGGTGGTGGATGGCAATTCCCCTAACTCGTTTTTCTTAATTTGTGAACTACTTAAAATATGTTTCTTTCCTGTTTTTATTTGATTTAATTTAAATAGCAAATCAACTCCAAAATCCCAAAAATTTGTGTGAGTGTATCTCTGTGTGTCTTGTGTCTTCATATAAAATTTGTAGACTTTAGATAAGTGTAAGTCGATCGAATAATTATGTTTCGGTGGCCGGTCAGTAGGGACAACAAACCAGTTTTTGTGACATTTTAACTAGTTAGATAAAACAATCTTCTGCGGGAAAAACCCTTATTTTCATATGGTACAATTGACAAATCTTAGTGTTAATAAGGAAAATCAATAGGACATTTGTGTGCTACTTTGTCGTGTGCTACTTTGTCGTGTGCTTTTAATCTTATCAACAATAAAGGGTAACGATCTCTATATTCGAGTGCACTACCCACATCGTCGACACCAATTGAAATTCTTTTCTCTAACCACTACCTGTTATTCTGAAAAACAACTGTGCGCTGTAGGAGTGGCACACCGGACAAAGGAAAATCTAGACAAGGTGCGAAGCTCATATGACTGACAATAATACAACATATGTGGTTATAAGTAAAATCATAGTTTTAAGCGCAATCACAATTATTCCAACACCTTTATAACAAGGATAAAGTATAATATAAAAGTACTAGTTGTGCTCACACAAGGCTTTTCTTTGAATACTTCCTCAATCTATCGATCTAATCACCATCATTATCATTCCATCATTCTTCTTCAAGTTGTGATCCACCACTCGCCTTTCATCTTTTCCAAATGATCACAAAGATGTAGTTGCTACTTATTTATATTACTTAACCACTATAAGCCTCAGTAAATACATATAGGAATGGCTCCTCTATTCTGGATATCCTGAAACTCACCACAAGTCTTTTGAAAAAATAATCAATCATCACACAAACCAAAGTTGTATAGGAATAATGTGCCATCAATATTACATCCATGTGTAAGAATGAGATCATCATCTCTTTCATCATTGCATCTCTTTTTGTATCGAGTAGAAATGAGTCACATCTGAATTCATACACTTTAGATACACTATCATGTAAACCGTTTAATTCAATCATCTCTATCTATATTGAGCCACACATGCTTCAATCTATTCTTTATATCTGTAACAACATACTATGGTTATACACAGATGCAATTCAGTCGAAGCCAATAATAGGTAATCGAATAGGAAAAAGTCCCCCAATGCAGATTAACCAAGTAAAACCACTCCAAAGAAAACTAGTAAGCATGATCACCTAATGCGGATTAACCAAGCATGATCACCCGTGAAGTACGTATGACCATATCTAAGTAATGAAGATCATCCATCAACGATTAACCAAGCACAATCCTAGGGTTGCCAATGCGGATTAACCAAGCAGGACCATCCATGTACCACACTGTTACATGGTGCAAACTCGATGCCGCATAACCCCATGACACTGTTTAGAGGTCCTCTACTAGCCCTCTCATTTCACAAACATTTGAAACATAATTTTGGTATATAGAGCACACATTTCAATAAAACCAGATATAAATCCATGTTATATCCACAAAATATATAACAAGGGAGTTTTCACGAGTAATACCATATCACATAATATTATAGTCACTCACATGAGTTCTTTGCATTTCCAATTTCACCAACACTGCTACAAAGAACCTAATACATTTCATAATACCCCACTTGGGAAACTTAGTAATACCAACATGCAAAACGAGACCATACGTCACTTGCACATGAACTGATGTACCTTAACTGTAATGTCACGTCTATAAAGATAAGTCCATTATGCTCTCTCAACTATCAAACTACATAATATAACATGTTGACAACGGTCTGACAATTGAATCTTCGCCAATTATAAAAACGAGCGACGGTCTAATTTGGTCAACACACCAAATAATTGAATATGAAAATCGAACTAGATACAAGTTCCTAAGATCACTACAAGGTCTCTGGTACTTAGGGAAACTTATGACTGGCTGCACGCATTGACACGTGTGATGATGGCCGTGTTGATGGGGTTTAAGAACACGCGTGATGGCAACCGTGTTGATCGGATTTCTAGGGTTGTCAACACCTAACTCTAAAACAACTACCAATGCACGAGTAAATCATACAAACTCGAAGATCGTGAAGAGTAGATGAAATTTCATACCTCACTCGATGGAAATAGTTGCTGGAAATTTAAAAAAAAAAGAAAAAAAATTCCAGAAAACCTTAGGGACTTTGTGGCTTCAGTTTGGAAATATGGGGAAATCGAGCAATCTAACACTAGGATGTTCGATTTGTCAAGAGCTTACCATAGACACCAAGATCACCCCAAACAGAGGTCGGACGAAGGAGAAACAACCGTGTCAAATTAACCTAGTTACTGATCCATTTCGCCCCTGAAACGAGTCTGAAACCAGACTTTCCTATTTCGTAAAGTTTATGGAATTTTCTAGAATTATGCCCCTATATGTAGATGTTTGGAAAATTACCAAAATATCCCAAATTTCACTTTTCTCAAAACTGGAAAATTTAACGAACTAAGTTCAATTAAATTTCCAAATACTTTAATATGATGTAAGTCAATAAAATTCAGGAGTGGATATCACCGTCACTCTCTATTTAACATCTATACACTTGCTTTAGTGTTGTTATTCACACCATGACTCAAGACTAGTCACTCTCTAAAGAGAGAAGACATCGTATGTACTAGTCTTATCGGATTGTCAATGTCCAATTAACAATTTTATGAACAGGAACATTTAATATATGTGTATGAGAGAGAAGGGTCTCATGAATCTAACTTCCTTAAATTACATTCTATATATTACATATTTCTGTTTGGACCCAAAATGACATTTTTGGGCTGAGCCAATAATCACCTCAGCCCAATGTATGGGATATCAAGAATCTCATAATATTCTCAAGAAGAGCCCAGCTCAATAAAGTTTGGCTAAATCCTATCAAAATTCAATCTTATTTGAATAAAAGAGTCGGCCGAATCCTAGTATAACAAGGAGTCCTTAGATGCCAATTATGCCTCGAATAAGAAAAGATGCCAAGTATCAAGGGTTGAATCTAGAGGATAATAGGGCTGGATTCAGAAACCAGGATTAGCCGAAGCCTATTCGGATTTGATTAAGGAATTGTAGTCCGAGTGAGATTCTACTTCTGCCATGTGGGAATTGCTATTATAAATAAAGATGGAAGTGCATCATTCAAGCCTCCCTTCAAATCAACCCACAAAACTGCTTACGCAAACTCTTGCTTTACGTAAAACCTTTCAAACATCTTGAGATTTTTATTTTACCCTTTTTTTTCCTGCCAACATACCTTCAGTTTGGACAAACAACACTATATTGGCAACCTGCAACATCTTCAGTTTGGATAAACAACACTAGAGCCGTAGAATTAGTCAACCGAGGAACACCATTAGTTTGGATAAAAAGCACTACTTCGAGACTAACTAGTTATCTATCCAAGTTTCGGTCAGCAATGATTTTCTGAGTCCTTGTTGGAAGAGCTTTCTCAGCAAAGTAAGGTGTTACCAGGTTACTTGACATTCGGCACATTGAAAATCTAAGTTGATATTTTATGACTGGATATTCACAAGTGCATTTCAGAGTTCGACACTCAGACGGCCGAACCATATTTACAATCAAGACACACATCTCCTTCGAGTACTTTTGTCCTTATAATCTGGAACCGATTCGACACACCTATATTCTCACAATTATAATTACAGTCGCCAAACCCAGTGCCGACGATTCGTGAACTTTACAAAAACTAGTAGCCTTGTCTTCAAGCTCTAGAACCCAAAGGCCGAGACATGTTCCTTCCTTAGCCGTAGTAAGATTCATAAGTCACCAGCGTGCCCAATGCCACATCAACATTCATTCACTCCCCGGCTGAGCTTGGTCGACGAGTAGGCATGCCCCTCATTTGACCGAATGACGTAATTAGCTTATTAGCTATTCAACATGCACACCACGTAGGCTAAGTAGTTTTTAGGGTCAACAATTCCTTGGACTTATTGTTTAGGTGTACAACATGTAATGAGACAGCTTTAAACGATAATATTTACTCTTAAATTAAATTCAATTAGTTTTGTTTATGCACAAAACCGGAGGGGTCTCGGAACAACATAAATGCGACCGTGAATCTGCAAGAAAGTAAAGAACACAAAATGTATCGTGGTTCACCCCAATGTTTGGGCTACATCCACACTAATATTGTATTTCTCTGTTTGTGAGAGGATTGTGAGGGAGAGAGAGGTCGAATATGAGAGTGAGGCTTTGTTCTGAATCTCAAAGCTTAAGTATTGTGAGGGTGATGAGGCTTTTTTATAGACTAAGGGCTCCTCCTCTTTTTACATATTTGCCTCTTTATTTATTACAAAATTACACTTGAGTCCCCCCGAGTATTTATACGAGATCTAAATACGGAGGCCCTAAGTATGGTACAAACAGTAGTCCCCCAAGTCTTCAGTCAAGAGAGTCTTTTGGCTGGAGACTTACAATTCAGTCCATGTGTGGGCTGAAGTAACTAGATGTCGTCTAGAACTGAATACTTGATATGAGGCGGTGCTCAATGTGAAATGATGCTCAATTAGAAGTAGCACATGTTGCGAGGCTACTCGGCTTGTGGCTTATGTTGCCTTGGTTGGCTCGGCTTGTGGCGTTGAAGGTGAGGGGGTCCCTTTTATAGAATAAGGGCTCGCCCCTCAATACATAAATGATGGGCTAGAGTTGATGCTCGCGACGAGGTGGTTACTCAGTAAGCGGCGATGCTCTCTAATGATGGTGAAAGAGTCCCTTTTATAGAATAAGGGCTCGCTCTTCAATACATAAGTGATAGGCTAGAGTTGATGCTCGCGGCGAGGTGGTTGCTCAGCAGGCGGCGATGCTCTCTAATGATGGTGAGAGAGTCCCTTTTATAGAATAAGGGCTCGTTCCTCAATACATAAGTGATGGGTTAGGAGTGATGCTCACGGTGAGGCGGTTGCTCAGCTGGCGGCGATGCTCTCTAATGAAGGTGAGGGAGTCATTTTTATAGAATAAAGGCTCGCTCCTCAGTACATAAATAATGGGTGCTCTCTAATGAAAGTGAGGGAGTCCCTTTTATAGAATAAGGGTTCGCTCCTCAATACATGAATAATGGGCTAAGTCCCCTAATTATTTTTTATGATGCCCAATATATGGTACATAGTGTAGTCCCTCAAGTCTTCAGTCAATAGAGTCTGTTGGCTAGAGACTTCAAATTGAATCCATATATGGGTCGAAGTGGCGGTTGTTCAGATGCGATATTTGTATACCCTGCACTAAACCTTTGTAGGTGAAGCCTTGCAAGTGAAGCTTTGAAGCTGGAGCTTTTATAAATAAAGCTTTTGAAGCTGGAGCTCTCGAAGCTGGAGCTTAGTAAATGAAGTTTTCGAAGTTGATTGACATGAGTGATGCTCATGAATGTTTATGTTGATTGTCGTGAGTGATGCTCATGGATGTTGACATGAGTGATGCTCATGAATGTTGACATGAGTGATGCTCATGAATGTTTATGTTGATTGACGTGAGTGATGCTCATGGATGTTGACATGAGTGATGCTCATGAATGTTGACATGAGTGATGCTCATGAATGTTGATATGAATGATGGTCATGAATGTTTATGTATGATTATCATGAGTGATGCTCATGAATGTTTATGTATGATTGACATGAATGATACTCATGTATAATTTTGGAGTACTGGACGTACTTTTGATCACCTAGTGGGTGATAATAGCAGCAGGCTGCCGAATAATTTTGGAGTACTAGACGTACTTTTGATCACCTAGTGGGTGATAATAGCGGCAGGCTGCCAAATAATTTTGGAGTACTAGACGTACTTTTGATCACCTGGTTGGTGATAATAGCAGCAGGCTGCCGAATAATTTTTTGTAGTACTAGACGTACTTTTGATCACCTGGTGGATGATAATAGCGGCAAGGTGTTGAATAAATTTGGAGCCATAGGGCTTGGCTCTTTTGGGCATATGGATCTTGGCCCTCCACATAACATTCCAGCCCATTATTTTGGGCTTGCCGTTTTTTCTTTTTTTAATTACCCTTTGATAGAGTTATACAGATGTCTCCGAAAGATAAGAAAAATAAATTACATCATTCAGAAATAAATCCGACCCTCTGCTCAATGGGTCACGCCCATAATGCCATCACTACCGCAATTATGTTTGCTTTTTTATCTTCTTTTGCTTTCTACTTTTGCTTTCTGCTTTTACTTTCTGCTTTCTGCTTTTGTTTTTCTTGATCTCTTTCCACTGCGCCTCTCTCTTTGTTTATGTCTCTGCGCTGCTGTCATGCATGTGCACCCAATTAATATCTTCTTTACAGTTTGTCTCTGCGCTGAGATGAATGAGTAGAAGGGAATCCGAAGAAAGTGAGAACAATGGATGGGAAAGCTTCTTTCAGCTGGATCTCTCAAAGGGAAGATGACCCATAAATGCTTTTCCTTTTTTCTTTTTTTTTTATCTTCTTTTGCACCAAACTCGCCAACAGAGAGGACCCTCTTGGATCCGGGTCGGATTCTTGTCTACCCGGGTTGTGGGAGGAGCTGCAACTTGCCATTCTTTCTCTCTGTCTGTTTTTGTATGTAAGAAGAAGAAGAGTTGGCACCATAAATTGGCAACCTGTTGACTAACCTTTGATAAACCTCTTCGTCGTTGTCTCTAGTAACGGTGGTGGCCGACATGCTCTCGCTCAGGCTGAAAATCTCCGACACCTCCGAGATCTTTCTTCTGTCGTCGCCATTGTTGCTTCCTATAGGTTCTTTTTCAGCTCTTCCCTGTCCTTGTTGTAAACTTCTTCCTCTTCGGCTTCGACCGCGGCGCGGTTGCTAGAAACTCGATTAGGCTTGCGGCAGAACTCAATGAGGCGCTCGAGGACCTGATCGACGCTGCGCTTGTGAATGTAGAAGGCAGAGATGGCCATGAGAAAGGCGCCGATGAAGGCCGCCATGGCTAAGTGCACAGAGGAAGTTGATGGAGCTGAGGATGCGGAGGACGAGTCCATCAAAACTTGGAATGCGGACTCTGCGCGCGTTTTGTTCTAATAAAGCTTCTCAGGTGGGAGTTAAGGCCGAAGGAGTAGTGTGCAAAAACAGCTTCTCATCCATTCTTTTCGACTCCGTTGTCTATTAGGAGGAATAGTCCCAGCGCAACAATAATCACAGAAGCAACATGGAATTTCGAGGAGGCCTCCATTGTTTGAAAACTGAGGAATTGTTGAACGTGTTATCATGGTAGTATGATGTTGACAGGTGTGGTAGTCAGAGATTCCCTTGGGACTCGCCGTGCCGCATTAGGATTATCCGCTTCGGTAGAACTAGCTATAATCTGCTCTTGCAATTTTGTTGCTGCATTTTAAAATCTCTCTCTCTCTTCTGTCTCTCTTTCTCCGTAGATTAAATGGGTGTGTCTCTGAGTGTGGGTGTTGGGTTGTTTGGTTCTTGGGTTTTTGCAGATTCATGGTGGAGGTGAAAAATTGAAAGAGAACCGACATAACTTTTCGTGTCGATTCCCACAGACGGCGCCAAATGTTGATGCACAAAACCGGAGGGGTCTTGGAACAACGTAAATCCGACCGTGAATCTGCAAGAAAGTAAAGAACACAAAATGTATCGTGGTTCACCCCAATGTTTGGACTACGTCCACACTGATATTGTATTTCTCTGTTTGTGAGAGGATTGTGAGGGAGAGAGAGCTCGAATATGAGAGTGAGGCTTTGCTCTGAATCTCAGAGCTTGAGGATTGTGAGGGTGAGGAGGCCCTTTTATAGACTAAGGGTTCCTCCCCTTTTTACATGTTTGCCCCTTCATTTATTACATAATTACATTTGAGTCCCCCCAGTATTTATACGAGATCTAAATACGGAGCCCCTAAGTATGGTACAAACAAGTTTAATATGTGAAATGTTCGTACAATATCATCTCATGATTGGATTTAAAACACTACCAACGTCATGCGATCTCTAATTATACTGTATTTATTCAACACTTTGTCTTCAATGAAAATAACAAAAGATGATTGTTGCAGACTATTTTTACAACGTTATAATTCACCAAAAAGGAGTTATTAGCGGATCAGCTACAATTAGATATCAAAGTGATAACAAATATGCTTAGTTTCACATGCATTTGAGTCAAATTTGTGACATATTTCGACAGTATTCCGAGCGGAATATCATCAAAAAATCTTCAAGTCAATTTTGAAAGGGAAGTAAGATTGTGTTCTTGTTTCATCCATGTACTTTTGTGTCTTAATTACCGTTTCATTTGAGTCAAATTTGTGACATATTTCCAGCTTCTTTACTTGGTTATTTTCTGTAAAAGTTTTCCTCTGTCATCCTGCAGCTTTTATTGTTGGAGAAAATATAATAGGAATACTTGGTTTCGAAAACTAATAAAGCCCTAGATGTAGCAGACCTGTTCTCCTAGACCTCACGGTTTAAGGAAAGTGATCGCTAATTGTTCAATCTTAATCCAACGGTAAGTGGTCATAAATTTTTGATATTATACTTTTTCCTCTGTCGTTGAATTTAAATTAGACGGTGAATTGCGACAATTTTTTTTGTACCATGAACTCTAAGAGAAGAAGACTCCTAAATGTAGATGATTGTGGGATGGGATACATGCTTTTCTCTCACTTGGCCAAATCCTTAATTTTTTTTTTTTATAGAATTAAGCATGCAAGTATCACCTGTTGTATGTTGGCCAAAAGTTTACATCAAGCTCCTATAAAATAACTACATAATTAGCTTTCGCTAACCTTACTTTGAGAGAGGATCCTTGCTGGATCCTCTTTGTGAGGATTCTGGGATCCTTCAATCATATTCATTCATCGTATATTGTGCGATCAGTTTTCGTCAGATATTGTTTATATTTAATTTTAAATACAAAAATTACAATAATTTCTGATCGCACGATATATAATGAACATATATGATTTGAGAATTTCCGAAATCTTCACAAAGAAGATCCGGCAAGGATCCTCTCTCCCTTACTTTAAGTTTAAAAGCACAAAATTGCTTTTATCGATCGGCAATTTTCTTTGCGCGTTTCATAACTTTTCTGTGAGTTTTTTATTCCAAAAAAGAAAAGAGAACAGTTCATTTTGCTAAACTACGTACTAACAAAGTCAATAATCACCTTTAGGCTTTTTATAAGCATCTTCATGAATAAGTTACTAACAAAGTCAGTAATCACTTTCGGACTAAGCGTTTTTTTAGCATTGCTAGGCTAATAACCAGACAACGTCCGCTGGCAAAACTTTTTTTCCTGCACTCAAATTATCTTGCGTAATGTGGAATATCACTTGTATAAACTAAAATAAAAATAAATAACAAAAAGTTGCAAAATGTTTGTACGCATTTGAGAGAGCGTTCTATATTAGATTTGCTAAACCAATATATATATTTCTTCCTTATTATGTATTAAGAAAATATAACACATCCCATACACTAATCAAAGACGAGAAAACATTCATCCTCAAAATGCTTCGTAGCTGATTTACATAATTTTGTGTTTACAATCAAAACCGTTAATATTGTAATTGTTATATGTAGATTATCTCTACAAAATTTCAATTAAAACAAAGGCCGTTTGGTCAATAAACTGTAGCAGACAGGTATACAGTTCGTAATACTTTTACTGATTCCAACCATCTGTTTTTATACACTTCAATAAATAAAATTTCATTATTTAAAGATGATTTTTAGAAATTAATTTATAATGTGCATAATTGTTATCATAAGTACGAAATTCTGTGGATCAACCACATAATGTTTTGAGGACCCAAATTGTCAATCGCTTACTTGTGATATTCAAAAGCCAATTTAGGTGGCTGCTGGCTTGGCAGACTTAACTTTTAAAAGTAAGTTGGTTTTGTAAAATAGGAACCGGATCCCCTCCGGACCGGAAGTTGAAGTTGAGCAATAGTAAGCTAATCTATATAAGTGTTATAGTCAATTGTGGCTCGTCAATTAGGCACCACAGTTGAAGTTGAAGATAGATACATATACATATACATATACATACATATATATCTATATATATATATTCCAATTTCTATACGTGTGAGGTCTTCAAAAGCCAGTTGTTTTATGAATTCAGTAAAGAATGTTGGCTTCTGATTCTGGGATGTGCAATGACTTGGTTTACACGTAACAAACAATTAATCATAAGAGCAACTCCACCCATGGAGCCCTCCCCCCTGGCAATCCACTATTGAATCCACCATTTTGAACAGTAACTGCCTTTAATGAATAATAACTGCCATTAATGAACAGTAATTGCCATTTGCATCTCCACCCTTGGAGCCCTCCCCCCAGGCAATAGGCAATAAAATATTAGTTTTTTTTTGTTTGTTGAAATAATACAAAATAAAATTATTTGTAATTTCGGATAAGATTTTTTAAATCGTTCTCGTTGTACCACATGTCATTTTATAAAAAAAACAATTATTTAGTGATGGATTTCGATAAGATTTTTATCCAATGTCATCGTGCCACGTGTCGTTATCTTTTGAAAATCTTTGACGATAGATTTCGATCAGATTTTAACTCGTTCAAAATTGCGTCACATGTCCTTATCCGAAAAGATAATTATTGGAGATCGATTTCGATAAAATATTTATCCAATACGATCGTGCCACGTGTCATTATCTTTGAGGATAGATTTCGATCAGATTTTTAACGAATGACAGCATGCCACGTGGCCTTATCTACAATCCAATCCTTTCTGAATCGTCCATATAATCCACCATCCATCCTCACAAATCTCACACCAATTTTCTCAACATCTCTATCTCATTATTCATAGTTTCTGCTTCTTCTTCACCATCCATCATTACAATGTCTTCTTCTTCATCAAGGATGATGTGGGAAATCGATCAGCAAGAGGAAGAATTGTTTAACCAATCTGAAGGAATGTTCAACCTTCAGATGGCCGAAAATGAGATGAAAGAGGATGAGGAGCGTAGTAGGAGAGATGACGAAACAAGAATGGCCAGAGCCTCACATTCCCGTCGAGTCATCCAGACTGTTGCTCAGATATGCAGGCCCAACCGTTCAAGAAACCTTGATAGAAGCAGACAACGACGAGGTGAAGAGCTGTTGGACAATTACTTTGTCTATAACAATGCATTTCCTGATACATACTTCAGACGTCGTTTTAGTATCGAACGACATTTGTTCAACAAAATCATGACTGATGTTTGCAACCATGATTCTTACTTTGTGCAAAAGAAGGATGCTTGTGGTGTTATGGGTCTCCTGCCTGAGCAAAAAATCACTGCTGCAATGCAGATGCTTGCGTATGGAGCATCTGCAGACCAAGTGGATGAAATAACGAGGATGGGGAAATCAACCATTCTTGAGGCCCTGATGAGGTTTTGCGGAGCAGTCGAATCTTTGTACACCGCAGAGTACCTCCGAAAACCTACTCATAGGGACTTGCAAAGGCTTCCAAAGAAGGGCGAGATGCGAGGTTTTCCTGGGATGATAGGAAGCATCGATTGTATGCACTGGACGTGGAAAAACTATCCAAGTGCATGGCAAGGCGCATATGGGGACAGAAAAGGATCAAAATCTATCATTTTGGAGGCAGTGGCATCTTTTGATACATGGATATGGCACGCCTTTTTCGGGGTTCCGGGGGCTCAAAATGATTTCAACGTCCTTGCCCAATCCCCAGTGTTCAACGACATCCTACAAGGAAAAGCACCAAAAGTCATGTACGTCGTCAACAGACGTAGGTACGACGGGGCATACTACTTAACTGACGGCATTTACCCATGGTGGGAAACATTTGTCAAAATAGTGCCACGTCCGCGAAGTGCAAAGGAAAAACACTTTGCAAGCTGTCAAGAGGGGTGCAGGAAGGATGTGGAGCGTTGTTTTGGTATCCTTCAAGCTCGTTGGGCGATCGTCAGGGGTGCTGCCAGAATGTTCGATGTAGAGTCACTTCGATCCATCATGATGACGTGCGTCATTCTTCACAACATGATTGTGGAAGATGAGTTCGATTATGATGCGGTTGATGAATATGAGCCATAGCCAAACACGATGAACAATTCAAGAACACGGATATATTGTGCGCATGATGCCACCGAAGAACCCGTGCAACACGAGCCATTAGAAAGGGATGGACGTTACAATGAAAGGGTCATTCAACGATATACTGCACTTCAAAGGTCATCTATGCACAATGATCGACAAATTGACTTGGTAGAGCACCAGTGGGCATTGAAACAAGCTGAAGATACTTAAGTTTATTTAGTATGTTTGTTTGTATTTGGTGTGTTTATGTAATTTTATTTGGTGTGTTTTTTGTAGTGAGTTTTTTATTATTTCGTATGTTTATGTAATTTTATTTGGTGTGAATTATTTGGTATGTTTATGTAATTTTATTTGGTGTGTTTTTTGTAGTGAGTTTTTTATTATTTCGTATGTTTATGTAATTCCAATTGGTGAGTTTTTTAGTTTTATTTGGTGTGTTTTATAATTACGTCATTATACGTGAACAATTTGATGAATAAAGATTCTATTATTAGGATAAATATATTACGAAATTAAATACATGTACTCTCACTTTAAATAAAGTACTAACTTCAATAAAATGGAAACAACATAAATAATAAATTACAACCCAAAGTGATTGGAAAACTATGGGCTCCGATTACAAAAGTACCCTATTCATCACCACTTAACCAATCTGTGGTGCTAGGATCATCTTGTCTTGTTGTGCTAGGACCATCTTGTCTTGATCTCACTTCTCTTGCACGCCTCCTTTGCACCACATCCGCTTTCTCCGACTGCCAAAAATATTTAGAATTTGGAGACATCCCTTCTAAATGCGTGTTTATAATGTCACGATCTCGTTGTGCAATTCTTTCTTCTTTAAGCAACTCCCTTTCTTGCCTAAGTAGCTCTCTTTCCCTCTGTTCAGCTTGAAATGCTTGTTGAATAGCTGCAGCTTTTGCCTCATCTCTAGCCTTTTCAGCCTCATATTTCGCCAATTCCCATGCCAACGTCAATTCACCTTGACGAGCAAGTTATTGCATGTACTTTCCATAATCATTCTTGGAAGCACTCCCTTTCCTCTTTGAAGCCTTCTTACCTAGAGGCCTAATTGGATAACGGGTCGACCCCGACGCTTGTTCAGGAATGGGCGTTTCAGGCACTTCTTCTCCATCTTCTTCATCAACATGGGAGCCATGATCGGGTGTAGAGTGTGGAGGAGTGCTGTGTACAAAGGTGCTGTGTAGAGGGGTGTTGTTCATGCATACTTCTGGACCAACAGGCACAACTTTGAATTTAGGACAATCTTTAACAATATTCCAACATTCCCATCGGTGGAATGATTTGTTTCTTGATTTGATTTTGGCAGCATACTATGCTTGTGCTTGAAGTTGCTACAAATGAATAATAATGAAAGTATTAGGTAACAAATAAATAATACAAACAAATAATAATAATGAAATTATTATTAGGTAACAAATAAATAATACAAACAAATAATAATAATTAAATTATTAGGTAACAAATAAATAATACAAACAAATCATTATAATATATTCTTACCTGATCCGCATAATTTGCCCCACTTCGAACATTACTACTAGCTTGTGTCAAGGCATCTCTCCACGTACTAAAGGAATGACAAAGTATTTTCCAACGACTGGACATCGATTCTTTGGTTCTTTTTCCACCTATTTGCTCAAGAAATTTGGTATGAATTAAACTCCACATTTCTCGCAACTGCATCTCATTACCCGTAAGGGAATTATGAGTAATTTCAACCCAGCTAGTGCACACCGCAACATCTTCAAGAAGCGACCAATTCGTACCTGCATCAGTAGTCATTTTGTGGAAAAAAATTGGATTGAAACTTTGAGAGAAAGATAGGAATTTGATCGAAAGTAGTTGAGAAAATATGAAATTGTGGTATAAGGTAGATGGAGAAGAAGTGGTATTTATAGAAAAGTAAAAACAATTATTTACAAATTTTTTTCAGATTTTTTACAATTTTTTCAGATTTTTTTAAATTTTTATTCAAAAAATTAATCTCTGCTGTTGGATTTAAAAAAATTTGAATTCCAACACTCCAGATTGTGCCACGTGTCACAACAGTAACTTTTCTTAATTTTAAAACTATTTTTTCTTTTTTTTTTAATTTATAAAGCAGATTAATATCTACTTTTGATCTCAGATCGAACGGTTGATATAAAATCAGCTTTTTTTTTTATTACCGTTGCAAATCGGACGGTTCTTATTAAAGAACCATTGGGATCGAACGGACCGTGGGAAGCCACGTGGCTTCCCAACGGTAACTGGGATGTCTAAGCGCGCAAGCCCTCCCCCCTGAAATCCTGTCGGGCGACGCGCCCCCACTCGCGAGTGAGGGGCACGCGCCTGACACAAAAAAAATAAAAAAAAGGCCGGACCCAGCCCTGGCGTCAGCGTGACGTCACAAGGCTCGGGGACCAGGCCTGTCAATTTTCCACGGGCCTGCAACTCGGGCTCCCACCCTCACTCGGGCCCTTCACAGCTGGACCTCCTCCCACCGGCCCTCAGGCCCTTTCCTGGAGCCTGTCCCCCGAGCAACAAGGATGGCTGGAGTTGCTCTAATGGTCCAAAACTGCGTCAATAATTCAGTCATTTTCTGGGCCCAAGTTTGTTTTATAGTTGACTTGGTTTGTAATTTCTCGTTATATGTACATGTTACTCTAACTTGAATCTTCTCCCAACGAAGTAGAGACAATTATGGATAGATCCAAAGTTAGTTGGTCCATCCCTGAATATGTCGACGAATGAGTTGAGTAACATGACTTTTCTGTTTTGAGTCTGAAAAAACATTTGTGCGATAATTGAGCACTGTGGCAAGTATCGATAGTGCCAATGTACTTTTAATAAATGAGAGCAGCTTGTATAAAACGAGTTCACAGTTGCTGTATCGACTCGATCCAATAATACATCGTCATATGAAAAAGAAACTTACACATGACTATACATTATTAGACTGAGACGCCACACAACAATGAACCAATTTCATGTAAGTCCTAATCATAGTCTGAAATATCGACGAAATATCGAGGATATTTCGGAAGGGATTTGAACCCCTCCCATTTTACTCCTCCAACGCTGTAACCACCATATATCACTTGTGTTTTAGTGATAATATGCTAAAATATTTATATTTATATGAGTGACATGTCAACAATTACATGCAAAACTATTTTGAGGATTTATCATTTGATGAATACTCTTCACAATAAATTTACTCTACACATAGAGATGATGAAGATAGTGAAAATTTTGAACTTCATAGGAACTTTATGTGGTACTAAATCACTCATGTATCTTATCATGCAATGTATAAAGTGTAAAATATTGTAGTAAATCATTATATATAAATAATTATGATGTGTTTAATCTTTTTTTTCATTAATTACTACATATTTTCTACACTCACAAGTTTGCCAACTCGCTGTATAATCAACTTAAATCAGTTAAATCCATCATGTAATGCATTTCCTTATAATTTTTTTTATAAACTAATAGATAATTGACTAAATAAACATTCTCCAAAGTTTCAATAAAAATTTCCAAGTTTTTCTTACAATTTCCGTGGTTTTTATTCAATTTTTATCGATATCGATAATATCTCAATATTTTCATCGAAATTTCCATGTTTTTGAACTACCGATATTTCCGATATCATCGATATTTTATACCATGGTCCTAATCACACTAGGACCAGATTGCTAAAATGCACTTACAATCAGCTTGTCCTTAAAAGTTTTGGTGTCCACGAGCAAGACAACCATCCAGTTTCTCTCCTCCTCAAATCCATATTTCTTCTCTTGTCCATTGTTTCAACATCCCGGCAAGTTTCTATTGGTGCCAAATTCTTAGGGGGCAGTTGCTGACTTTCCGTTCCTGTTGGTGTCTTCATAAACTTGTTTTGGCTTGATGGTGCCTCCCTTATTTTCTTTTCGATTGAGGGTACCTCCATAGTTTTCCTTTGGCCTGATGGAGCCTCTATAATTTGATTTACCATCTCCAATACCTCGCTCATCTTTGGACGATTCTTGGGGAGTCTGACCAAGCATTTGTTGGCTACAATTGCAAGCTTTTGAGCTGATTTGAGGGGGTATTTACCTTCAAGCTTAGAGTCTATTATTAGCCGGAACTTCTTCACGTCTGACAGGTAAGGCTTTACCCACTCTAAGAGCTTCTGCTCATTCTTAGGGCGGTTTCGATCTAGAGGACGCCTACCTGTGATGAGTTCATAAAGGAAGACCCCATAGCTCCACACATCATTCTTAGATGTTAGACGTCCGGTCTGGATATACTCAGGTGCTGCGTATCCCATGGTTCCAACAACCTGATTAAAAATCCCCAGCCACGTGAGCGCAAGAGTGTAGCACATGGTTTGAAGGATAATGAATTATGTAATGGGTGGTAATTATCATAAGATCATTTGTATAAAATCATACCGCTGTTGAGACGTGGGTTAATCCTTCTGACGGGCCCAACCTAGCCATTCCGAAATCTGATAGCTTTGCATTCCATTGATCATCCAGAAGAATATTTGAAGATTTAAAATCCCTGAAAATGATCTAGAACAAAAACATAGAAAAATGTCAGCACACAAACTTATTCCCTCTCCCCTCCTCTTTTCATTTCTTAACTTTTAAAACAAATATCTAATGCATAAAAAGGGACACTGTTACAAAATGAAAACGAAAACAAAATTTAAAAGTACCTGAAAGTCCATTTCTTCATGTAAGTATGCCAAGCCACGAGCAGCATCTTGTGCTATTCTCAATCTCATGGCCCATGAAAGAGGATCTAAACGACTGGCTAAATGGTTCTCTACACTTCCATTAGGCATGTATTCATAAATTAGAAGTCGTTGGATTCCTCGTTCATCATCCTCAGCACAGTAACCCACTAGTTTGACAAGGTTTGGATGCTCGACCACCCCAAGAACATTAACTTCTGTCACCCATTCCTTGTGCCCCTGGTAGCAAAAAGGCGGAATCTTTAGATTAGACCGAATTTGTTTTTTTTCACATACATGGAAACAAGGCATCTTATTAGACTTTATATCAGTTTGATTAACAAACTCGGAGATAAGGATAAAACTACATTACCAGTAAGTGCAGGACAATGTTTTATTCCAAATTAGGAAGAAGCAAAACTAGTAAATGATGAAAGAAAGGACTCAGTCTGCTAATAACCAATAAAAGAAACAAGAAAGCAATGTCTCTGTGTGAATGCATCCTTACAATGTTTATATCATTCAGAGTCATTAGGATTCTTTTTAATCAAACTTAATGAGTGACACAGTACCTTATTCAGTATATATCTAGTAACTATCGATAATAATCTCCTTTGATGTGGAACCGACATTTAAATCACAAAAAAAGTTTAACGCAGAATTGCAGATAATGAAAAAGAATCTGTATAAACTATCAAAGTTATGCCAATTGAAAAACAGTCTTGCCTGCAAGCCTCTTTTACTGAGCTGTTTCACAGCAACTTCAAGTTTTTTAGAAGGATCTTCTTCACTTTTAATCAGTCCTTTATAGACACACCCAAACCCGCCCTCTCCAACCATGACAGAGCGGCTAAAGTTCTTCGTGGCAGACTTCAGCTCCGAAACTGAGAATACTCTGAGGTTGCTGGGTCTCTGAGAGAAACTAGGATATTGGTTCCTCCTCAGGGATTCTGTGCTCGCATCAGAGATATTCTGTGAATCTAACTCAGATCCAGATCTCTTCATATCAACATCGGTAAAAGTTGTATTTGTACTCTTTGGTTCGTCCTTCTTTTCTCCAATGTAGAATGAGAAGCACTTCATATCACCTAACACTGTGAAGTGCTCTAATCCTCGCCTAAGATTCGGTAGCTGAAGAAAGCCTTAGAATTAGGGAGTTCATAAAAAGCAAAATTCAAGAATCAAAACCATTGAAAGTATGATAAGAAAAGACGACATAAAGCAAACACTACAAAATGTCACTCACCAATTCTACAAATGTGATCATTACTATGATGAACAAATATCACACAGCTCAAATTAAAGATTTTAACTTGTTTACTCCTGCTGGTTTTCTTTCCTAGTACAGGTCTTTCGCGAGTACACCCGAGACGATCAGATACAACTATGTAACAACTAACAAGTAATCATATTTTTCCTCATCTAGTAACTTGATCAAAAGTTCAAAACCAATATCTAGTAGTTAAATAAAACCCCAATACCCGTTATTCTCATTCATTTTCTGGTTTTCTTACCAACAATATCCAGTCTAAATTAGAAATCCACTGTGCTTTCTTCATTTTACATAAATCCAACTAATCCTAAAGACCGAGATTTCATCACCAACAAACAACAACAACAAAACATTACCCCTCTAATGGGTCCCGTATGAATTCTAAAATGTCATTGCGCTCGGTTTTACGTCAAGTCTTCCGTTAGCAGATTTCATCACCAACTATGTTAAATAAACCAACTTCATTTATCAATCTTCCTTAGAACCCAAGAAAATTCAAATTCAGATACATTCTCGGTCATTTCCATCATAAACATATCTAACAAAGCAAACTCAAACAAAAGAAATAATAATAATAATAATAATATAACGAAAAAATTGAAATTCTGGGAAAAACAAGTAAATAGAAAGCACCTGTTTTTATGATCTCAGTCTGATTGCACAGAAATAAGTCCTCTGGCTGGTAAAGTTCACAAATTTCTAACAAGTGAGGAGCTTTGAGAGAAACCCACTTAGTTAATTTGCACCGAATGACCTGTGAAGCTAGAGAAAGAGCAGTCCATGGCTTAAACCTGTAAGACCAAAGCCTCCACACGGCACCTTTTGACTTTTGAGCCAGTCTACAGAGTCTGCACGAATCTCAACCAATTTACCAAAATATTATATATACACAAAGAGAAGTGCTAGCAATTTTTCTTTGTTTTTTAAAATAGATATTAGCTGGTGGCTTTGTAATGGTAGTTTACTTTTTTTAGAGATTGAAATGACTTAAACAGGCATTTTAGTTTCTTATGGTCATCATTGTAAGATTCATTGGTAGCAGCAATCGAATTCAAAATGTACTGTGTAAAATATGAGCTTAGAATTCGTTCTCAACCTCAAGATCATCCCGTAGTTAAGTAATAGCAATTTTTCCATTTGAACTTTCTCATCCTATTCTTCGACTTCCCTCCTTTGATGTTAAGCAATCAAGAATGTAAAAGTTTACAAATATATGAACAGGGTGTAAAAGTTTACAATTATCATCCCGCAGCTGGTAAATGATAATTTAAGTGTGAATGGAGGGTTGGAAGGTGAGACGAAAAGGGTATAAGATGGGAACGGGACTGAGTGCTGGTCAACTAGTCCTGCATATGAACTAGGAATTTTATTTCGGAAATGCATTTTAGGCTTTTAGTTAAAATAGTCTTTAATATTTGCAAACTTCTCATTTTGATCTTTGATAATTGAAATTAATATAAGTGGTCTTTGAGATTATCCGCCATCAATCATTTTGACCCTTCCATGAATGGTTATGTTAAATAAATATTAAAATGATAAAACTACCCTCAATTTAATTAATAGGCCAAAATGATTTAACAAAAATTGAGGGTATTTTTATCATTTTATCCTTATTTAATGTAGATTTTTCACAGAATGACCAAAATAATTGATGGTGGACAATCTCAATGACCAATTTTATCAATTTCAAATGTCATGGACCAAAATGAGGAGTTATGCAAATCTCAAAAACTATTTTAGATAAAAAGCCTTTTGGAAAAAGTTAATCTGAGGCTACATTCTTTTATATTTGATTTCTTGTGGTGCTGCTGTCAATAGGAATGCAACTTGGGTTGGGCCAATCCGAACCCGTCCATGTCCAACCCGACTTTAAATCCGAACAAACGGGTTTTTTTATAGTTATAACATGTCCGAACCCAACCAAATTTCAACACGTTCATTAATTGGGTTAAGTTAGGTTGATCATTTGTCTGTCCATTCCCAACCCAACCCGATTAACCAAACCCGACTATAGCCCATATCAATTATTATGTGCTTCTGTGATTATATATTATATATGAGTATCTTCTTCTTCTTTCTGTGATAAACCGCAGAATTCAAACCTGCCATTACTGCTTCAATCTCCGATATTTCCCGAGGAACGTTTGTCATGTTCTTACAACCGTTAGCCGTGACAAGCTACAAAATGAAGAACCAGGTATAAGCACAAATCACCAGTACAGAGAAAATAAGATATGCATGGAATCATAAAGGCTGGAGTGAGATCAGCAGCATGCCAGCATGTAACTATTTTGTTTTGTTCTATATTTAATATTATATTGACTTTCCGAGGAAAAAACTTGAGTTGGGGTACTAACTTTGGTATTTATTGTATTTTAATTCAAACTTTGCACGAATCCAATTAAAACTTAAAAAAATTGGGCAACCCGAACCCAATCCAAGTAAACCCGAACCCGATAAAACCCGAGCCCAAATGAATCCGATTAAAACCCAACCCGAACCCAATCCCGAATTGTAAAAGTTGGGTTAGAATTAGGTTGACCTTCCAACCAGCTCGAGTTGCACCCGTAGCTGTCAATGTCATTGCGGCTAACTGCAACAATGAAGTTGAACATCCAACGTCTCAGGTTCTTAACATTTTCCCTAATGAGAAATTCTTGAGATCGGATTAAGTGGCCATAGGATCCACAGACAAATTATTTCTATCTCACAATTAATGGTGGTACTAGAAATTTTTCACTGGGTGAATTGGCTTAAAGATTTTTTTAAATCTTTATAAACAAAGAAACTTGATATTGTATTTTTCACAGTATCAATTAGCTTAAGAAAATTTTCATTGTTAAGATTCAAACAAATTTAAACTTATACATGTACAAGAAGGATGTAAGAAAAAAAAGATGGTTTGTAAACTGTATTATATAATTTTTATATAATTAAACCAAAAAAATTCGAATCAGTGACTAAATATATATTAAGTTACATTCGAAAATCACTAAAAATTACATGTAAAATTTTATTTTTTACTAAAAGCTACATGGGCTATAGCCTTGTGTAGCCCTTAACGTGGCCGGGGCTCACTGTCACTGATTTTTCCATGTTCACCAGCTTCATGGTGTTCCACTCCTCTCTCACATAACACAGAAGAACCTACCACCAATTATGGCCGCACCCAAAACCTTTCCCTTAACAAGGCAAAGAAATGGTCATCCGTCTATTAATCAAGAGGATAAAGAGCATGTTGGTAGTTGGATAGTTCTTTAAGATGATGAAAAAAATAAAATCGACGTTGACCCAAACAAAAAAGTCGATTAGAGTAGAAAATAGTATAGGAAATGTGTTTTTTATTGAATAGGAAATGTTTAATATCATAAAAACTCTCAAGTCGGGAAATAAGGTAGGAAAAACTCAGAGAGTTAATATAATATGACTAAATCATTGGTACGATTCATGTACATATTTCATTGTATAAAACTCTCATTTTGTGGAGGATAATTATTGTTAGCATTCTAGAAATCTAATTATGTATTTTTTTTTATAAAAATATGTTTTTTAGATATAAAAAATTTGCCGTGCACGATTAAATTTTTGGAGTCTCGATAATACTTCCCTTGAAAGAACTTGCGCTACAGGTGATTTACCGGATTTTAATTTCTTTAAGACATTTTGTCTTACTTCTTTTTTTAGACTATTAGAATCTCTTGCAATTTCTGACACACCCCATCCTGGGAATGCTCTCGCCCGAACTCGCTTAACTTCGGAGTTCCAATGGAATTCGAAGTCAATGAGTCCCCAAAAGGCCTCGTGTTATATGGAGGTGTGCATGTACATATAAGGCACATCACCCTTTCTCCGTTGGTTAATGTGGGATGTTACAATCCACCCCCCTTAGGGGCCCGACGTCCTCATCGGCACACTCGCACCACACGGCAGAGTGGCTATGATATCATTATGTCACATCCCAGCCTCGGCTCCGCCATAGCAAGATATTGTCTGTTTTGGGCCCCGACCACACCCTCATGGTTTTGTTTCTGGGAACTCACACGAGAACTTCCTAGTGGGTCACCCATCTTGGGAATGCTCTCGCCCGAACTCGCTTAACTTCATAGTTCCAATGGAATCTGAAACCCGTGAGTCCCCAAAAGGCCTCGTGCTATATGGAGGTAGGCATGTACATATAAGGCACATCAGCCTCTCTCCGTTGATTGATGTGGGATGTTACAATAGTGATGTGAAAAATGTGAATAAATTTAAACTTAAAAGTGCCTAAATATAATAGTACGCTTGTGAGCGGGAATAAACTCATTTTGTTTATACCATATTTAGGGCCTCGTATTTAGATCTCGTACAAATACTCAGGGGACTTAAATGTAATTATGGGATAAAGGAAGGGGCAAATATGTAATAGAGGAGGAGCCCCTTATTCTATAAAAGGGGACTCCTACCCTCATTCTAGGAGAGGCCTCACTCTCACTCTCGGAGGCCAATTCCTAGGCCTGAGATCCCCTCTCTCATCCTCAGAAGCTCTCAAAAGCTTTCACCCTCTCCCTCTCTATTCCCTCAAATAAATACATAATCAGTGTGGACGTAGCCCAAACCTTGGGGTGAACCACGATAAAATCCTTGTGTTCTTTGTGTTCTTCGTGTTCTTGAGCGTTCTTGCAGATTCACGGTCGGATTTACGTTGTTTCAAGACCGCTCCGGTTTTGTGCATCAACAATGCGCATAGCGCCAGTCTTCATGTGATTGTAGTACTAGAGCATAAATTATTATTACACCCAGTCTTATTCATGTCAGAATACCTCTGCATGAACTCGTGTGTCAGCATGTGTCAATGAGCACTCGATGTGATATATTTATTTATGCGAGATATTGTGATTACTAGAAGTTATATGCTTATTCACGAATTTGTGACGTATTGAAGTCTTGAGATATGGCAGGCTATGGTAAGTATTTTTCATACTATACGTAGTATGTATATTTTGAAAACTATACTTGGTTTACAACGAGGTGTTACTATGTTCTTGAAAAGGTTTTTACAAAACTTTATTTTTAGGCCCACTCATCCTTATTTTTCACCCCTCCAGGTTTTAGTGCTAAGCTTTCGTGTCGACGAGGATTCTTGGCAAATCTTGGTATAGGTGGTTACCTTCAATCGTATAATTCTCATCCTACTTTACTGTACTTTACTTATGCTCTGACATTACGTGTGAAATGTGTTTGTACCATACTTGACCAATCCCGAAACTACCGAGCACCGGCCAACGCTATACTGTCAAGGACCCAGAAGAGTTCCCCTCCGACCAGGAGGCCAATCACTACTCGACACGTGTCAAGATTAGAAGCCAATCAGAGCGCAGCACGTGTCGACATCAAGAACCAATCATAACATGACACATGTCAATGTGACAAAGCTACAAGTTTTTCTATAAATAGGGGTCATTCCCCCACAATATTGGCTAATGCCATTTGTGTTAAATCATTCACAAGAACTCACTAAATTGAGAGCTTGATCCTTTGTACTTGTGTAAGCCCTTCACTACTAATAAGAACTCCTCTACTCCGTGGACGTAGCCAATCTGGGTGAACCACGTACATCCTGTGTTTGCTTCTCTGTCTCTATTCATTTACGTACTTATCCTCACTAGTGACCGAAGCAACCAAGCGAAGGTCATAAAACCTGACACTTTCTGTTGTACCAAAGTCTTCGCTGATTTTGTGCATCAACATTTGGCGCCGTCTGTGGGAAACGACACAAAAAAACTATGTCGGTTTTCTTTCATTTTTTCACTTCCATCGTGAATCTGCAGAATATGCAAATCTGCAAAATCTGCAAAATCCGTTTCAAATCTCCAAACACCACTCAACTCAGCTCAAGAAAACCTCAACTCATCATTGTTTATTTCACAATGAGCTTCTCTGCTACTTCAATCTATGCCGTCCATCACAACATCATTACGGTAATAAACACAAACCCAACAACCTCCTCAATTAGGCATCGACTTCTTCTTCCCCAGAAAGAGACCAAAAATGGCTGTGCTCATTATTCTGTCTGTCGCCGGAGCTAGTATTGGATACCGGCTCTCCGACGACCTCCAAAAGCTGGGTTGTCTCCAACCTAGCCTCTGATTCTCCATAATTTCATGGATCTCGGGATCCGAAACCTGTAATCCCCTATCGAAATTACCCACGCCAGAAAAAGTCCAATTATTTACAGATAAGGAAACGCAACTTCGTCTTCCAAAAACCTTCTTTTCAGCCGCGAGCTCCGAGCTTCCATTTTTCAAATGGCCGTTGGGGTCGGCAACTGCTGCTTCTCTGCGCTCACCTCACCTCCACTGTTAAAATTTGCTCTTCCGTCTCTGTCCAACCCTTCTTCGACACGTGGCTCTGTTCCGGTAGCTACCAGTACCAAGCTCTTAAGCCCGTCAGCCAGGGCATGAGAGAACGAGCTTCCAGTTCGAGAAAGGGCTCACCGTCGTCGCATCTGTCGTCCGCTGATAAATATCAACCGGAGGGAGAAAGCGTTCCTAATAAGTTTAGCAGAAATGGTAGAGGGAAGAAGGAGCAATCCCAATCGGTGGCGTACAGAGGTTCGGAGTGCAACGAAAAGAGCAGAAGAAGTCTGTACTTAATCAGAAAGAGCAGCAGGTTGAATCGAAAAGTCTCCAGGATGCCGATTTTCTCAATGCCGTTGTTAAGGTTTACTGCACCCATACCGCGCCCAACTACTCCCTTCCTTGGCAAAAACGAAGACAATATACAAGTACAGGCAGTGCTTTTATGATTGGTGATGGGTGTTGATGCAGTGTTTTCTCGAACCTGACAGAGGAGACGCGTCATTTGATTACAGGCTCCGAATGCGAAGAGGCGAGAAACCATTGTGATTCCGAGTTTCTAATGCCGCAATCGAAACGTGGAGGAACCGTGGACGACAGTGAGATGGTGAAGGGACCTGTTCTCGATAAGAATGCGAGCCACGCTGCTGGTGGGCCGACAAAGATGGAGAAGATGATGAAGTTACTGTGATGGTGGAGTCTCGTTTGTGTTATTCTCTTTTGTTCTCCTTTGTGTTGTCTGCCACATGCCTAAAGGAATAAGATAAAAAGAAACAGAAACAAAAGCAAAAGTGAAAAGAAAAAAAAAAAGAGAAAAGGGAAAGTAAAAGCAAAAGCAAGTGAGTGTGTCTGGAAGTGGAGAGATCAAAGAGGGAACAAAAAAGAAAAAGGGAGAATCATGGGGAACACATGGTGGGCAACACAAAAAGAGAAAAGAAAAAGGAAGGCTCCCTCGGGAGCACATAGCAAAGCAAAAAAAAGAGAAGAAAAGCAGAAAAGCAATGGGGAACAAAGCAGAAAAGAGAAAGCAAAAAGAAAGTAAAAGTGAGGAATAAACATCCCATCAAAATAATGTGATTTACTTTTGTTATTTCTGAATGATGTAATTTATCTTTCGGAGACATATGTATAAACCCCATCAGAGGGTAATATGTATAAACCCCATCAGAGGGTCAAAAAAAAAAAGAAAGTGGAAAGCAAAAGCAAAGCAAAGTAAAAGAGCAAAGCAGAAAGCATGGCTACCCTTTCAACATGAGATTTGCGGTGGAAAAGAGCAAAGCAGAAAATATGGCTACCCACTGAGATAATTACAAAAGAAAAGTAGAAAAGAAAGAGAAAAACAAAAGTAAGGAATAAACATTCTACCAGAATGATGTAATTTATTATCTTTCGGAGACATATGTATAAACCCCATCCGAGGGTAATATGTATAAACCCCATCAGAGGGTAAAAAAAAAAAAAAAAAAAAAAAAAAAAAAAAAAAAAAAAGAAGAACAACGACAAGCCCAAAATAAATGGGTTGGACTGGAATGTTGTGGAGGGCGAAGGCCCATAAGCCCAAAATCGCTCCAACCAGGCGATCAAAAGTACGCCCAGTATTCCAAATTATACATGAGCATTACTCATGTCATTCATACATAAACATTCATGAGCATCACTCATGACAATCATACATAAACACTCATGACCATCATTCATGTCAACATTCATGAGCATCACTCATGTTAACATTCACGAGCATCACTCATGACAACATTCATGAGCATCACTCATGTCAATCAACATAAACATTCATGAGCATCACTCATGTCAATCAACTTCAAAAGCTTCATTTACAAAGCTCTAGCTTCAAAAGCTTCATTTACAAGAGCTCTAGCTTCAAAGACTTCATTTACAGAGCTCTAGCTTCAAAGCTTCACTTGCAAAGCTTCACCTACAAAGCTTCACCTACAAAGCTTCAGTGCAGGGTATACAAATACCGCCTCCGAACAACCGCCACTTCGGCCCATACATGGATTCAATTTGAAGTCTCCAGCCAACAGACTCTATTGACCGAAGACTTGGGGGACTACATTATGTACCATATATTGGGCCTCAACTGGGCCTCATAAAAGGAACCATTTCTGTTTGAGCGACGGAAATTACAGTGTTGAAGCTCCAAACATGATAGTCGGCTTCTTGCAGATTTCGAAGCTGTTGTGATGTTTCGAAGATCTGGAAATATTTAACCGTTAGTTCATCCTGAATTTTTGATATGTTATGAAAGCGTCGATGAGGAACAACTTCAATGAAGAAAGCATACCGATCTGAACAAGAGAAAATGGAGTTTCGAAGCTCACAACAAATCTGACGGGTTGACAGAAAAATAATAACCAGTCATTCCTCATACCTGGATTTCTGGAGTTATACTGCTCCGAGGGATCTCAAATTTGGATATGTTGTAGTTCACAAGCTGAGGAACAACTTCAATGAAGAAAGCATGCTGATCTGAGCAAGAGAAAATAGAGTTTCAAAGCTCACAACAAATCTGACGGGTTGACAGACAAATGATAAACAGTCACTCATCATACCTGGATTTCTGGAGTTATACTGCTCCGATGGACCTCAAATTTGGATATGTTGTAGTTTACAAGTTAAGGAACAACTTCGATGAAGAAAGTATGTTGATCTGAACAAGAGAAAATGGAGTTTCGAAGCTCACAACAAGTCTGACGGATTAACAGAACATTGATGAACAGTTACTCATCATACTTGAATTTCTGAAGTTGTACTACTCCGATGGATCTCAAATTTGGATATGTTGTAGTTCACAAGATAAGGAAAAACTTTCATGAAGACGACTTTGCAATCTGAGCTATAGAGAAAGGTGTTATCTTGCATCCACTCAGGCTGATTAGTGGAAACGAAAAGCAATTCCACCAAAGAAAAGATGAAAAAGAGAGAAAAGCTACTAATTGCACTTGATCTTGTCTAGTCAATAGCATGCAGCATCAAACACACAAAAGTTGGAAATATTTTTAGATAAAGCATATACGAATGTGTGACATCGAAACAAGGATTCGTTACTTTGACAAATTAGTAACACGCGAGACACCTCATTCGGCAACTCTCTTCGCCTGACGACTTGGGGGACTCCTACTATAGGCTAAATACACCATTCCCGGATGGAGGAAAGGTACTTCCAGAGAAGGGCAGATGAAGATCAGACCACACTTCGGTACTTAGAAGTTTCGTGATTACTCAAGGGATTGGATCTTGCAAGTCCCCAACCGAGGAGTTTCCCTCACTCGGGAACTTAGGGGAGCACTGTTTGTACCATACTTGACCAATCCCGAAACTACCGAGCACCGGCCAACGCTATACTGTCAAGGACCCAGAAGAGTTCCCCTCCGACCAGGAGGCCAATCACTACTCGACACGTGTCAAGATTAGAAGCCAATCAGAGCGCAGCACGTGTCGACATCAAGAACCAATCATAACATGACACATGTCAATGTGACAAAGCTACAAGTTTTTCTATAAATAGGGGTCATTCCCCCACAATATTGGCTAATGCCATTTGTGTTAAATCATTCACAAGAACTCACTAAATTGAGAGCTTGATCCTTTGTACTTGTGTAAGCCCTTCACTACTAATAAGAACTCCTCTACTCCGTGGACGTAGCCAATCTGGGTGAACCACGTACATCCTGTGTTTGCTTCTCTGTCTCTATTCATTTACGTACTTATCCTCACTAGTGACCGAAGCAACCAAGCGAAGGTCATAAAACCTGACACTTTCTGTTGTACCAAAGTCTTCGCTGATTTTGTGCATCAACACGCATCACATACGAATCCTAATCGCCTATAACAATCTAGGACAGGATTGGCACCCATAATTCTAGAACAGTGCAATGTGAACATACACATGAAAGGCTGGCCCTAGCCCGAGCGAGTACAAACACCAGTGTAGCACACCATGAGCAGATAACATAAATGTGGTCATATCACAATAAACCGATAATTCTAGTCAACATAATACTAATCAATAACATATTAATCATGATAGTAAATAAAATCCCATAAGGGTACGCATACATATGGCTCATATAGGATTTAGGATAATTTCGTAAATTCCGTCATTTCGTTAATTCTTATGAACGTTAGTCTAATATAGCCATACGTAGGAAATTCTTTTTCAAATGTATAAATGGAAACTAAATAAATATATGATATTTAAAAGTAAAGACCCACTCACAGATCATGTCGTCAGGTCGAACCTGCATCGTGGGCTTCTGCGTTTCGCCTAGAAATGAAACCATTAACGTAAATATATAACGTACTAACGTATAAACACGTTTTTCGTCCAAAGTACGGCTAATAAAGGAACTATTTTAAAACGGTCGAATTTTAGAAAACGAAGGGCATATTCAGATTCGGCACGTCGAGAAACCTAAGGAGGGACCTCGGGTTCCTCCACGCGCCGCCACAAGGTAGCTGCACAGGTAGCCACGCACCATCACCGCACGATTTCCAAACTTTTGGGCTAACTTTCAGAGCTCAAAACAAGCTCAAATCTCAACCAAATGCAATGATTCAAAAGCCAACTAGAAGCTAGGAATGTGGGGAATAGGTTTATACCAGTTTGAGGTCCAATCGTGGCCGGAGTTGACTGGGGGAATGGCCTAAAAATGACCTGATGGTCATGATCAAATTTTCCACAATCTGGGAATTTCTTCCTCGTGATGTTTCTGCGTCAAATCACATATTTGATGAATTTAGTATAAAGTTGATTGCCAGTGTTTAGAGAATTTGATTTTGTCGTTGGAATAGGTGAGAAAGTCGTGGATAAGACTACTACGAATTCGTCAGGCTTCGAAGTATGAGTTAATAGTTTTTAATCGTCACGAGATTGAGTTGCAAAAATCTACATACGATTCTTAGGTTCGGCCTTTCACCTTCGCTGATAGGTTTGAAATTCCCTAGATAAGGTGTTTGGTTGGATAAATTCCTAATCGGTAATCTTTAGTTACCAAGTTCTCTCAATGATGTAGGACTTGTTCGGAAAGACGCAAGGAAAACTGGTGTAGTATGAGAAAGTGGATCGATGGTATACTTCACCTCACCATTTGGTGATATCCCAGGTAAAATTTTGATAAATGATGCCAAAGGTATTCGTCCTCGAAACGTATCATACTACTTCCTTTCTCCACAACACATACAAATATGTCTTTAAAGCTTTCTCGATACTCAATTTGCTCTTACAGGGGGAATTAATTTGTGCCCCAATTCTAATGTTTGTCTGCGAAAATGACCTCAAGGATGACTGATCGAGAATGTTCGGGTTACCTAAATGGGTAATGTGGTTAAAACAACTACGAGTTTACTATCATCCTACAAGGCTTGCCCTTAAGTTTCCACGATTTTAATTTCTTCGGCTCAGATAGTCATAGTTAATTGATCTATCAGTCGCGCAACTAATTAACGCACATATAATATTTTTGATATTGTTCGCTACCCTGAAACTATGAACCGACGTTCTGGCATAAAGGTATCACTTTTAGATACTAATACTTGCGTCCAGTATCATAAATCATACTGCCTGAATACTGGTTGATAGTCCCTGGATATCGGACATTATAGTCAATTAGCAACGCCACTGTAAGCTGATTACAGGTTAAAGCCCGCTCGAATAGATGGTTTCAGATGATTGGTAAGGGACTGGTCCTGTGAGGTGGTTTCGTTGATTCTAGGATAATAGCACCAAAAGAAATTCTGGAAACTAGTATTGGTTGGAATATCCTAAGGCCGAAAAAAAATAAATTTGCTAATAATCTACTTTAGAATGGACTTAAATGGAAGTCAATCTTCCTCCCGAAGATCTGGAATGATCACTTGTGCGTTTGAAAAGATTAGTGCTATCGGGGGCCAAAAGTGGCTATCCCCCAGATGTTCTTCCGTCAAGTGTTACCACTTTAGCACTACATTGTCACAAGAGACATTTCTGGAAATCTTGATGAAAGTAAACTTTGTAGGAATTCTAATAGATGGTATACTAATGGATATTGCCAAGGAATCAAAACTATTATTGGTTTCCTAACTCGAAAGGGTTGGTAAAGATGACGAGGAAATAATAGTGGGATTGATGAGTAAAGTCTTCGGTGGTACACAATTACCGACACAATAGCCATGCTTCAGGGCCACAAACTCGTCTCAGAATCGGCATTTTCCTTGGCAGTAAGGTTCTTTATTTAAAGTCTAGAGGTGGTCGCCAAAATATTCTTCTAGAAAGTCGATAAGTCGTTTAAGTCACTCAAAACTTAGAACACATTAACACATTTTTTAGTGCTCGACGAGGTGGCAAGATTCGAAAATTAGGCTAAAAAACAAAGAATGCTTACATCACGCATGTGATGAAAGCAATACTGCCCAAACTTATGCTTTGATACTAAACTGACACACCCCGACCCAGAATGTCCACCTGGACTCCGAATCGAGCAGTGTTGGTCGACACTAGGAGGGTGACGAAGCCATAAAGTATAGTGATGTGGAAAATGTGAATAAATTTAAACCTAAAAGTGCCTAAATATAAGAGTGCGCTTGTGAGCAGGAACGAACCCATTTCACACGTAATGTCAGAGTATAAGTAAAGTACAGTAAAGTAAGATCGAAGGTACAGTAAAGTAAGATCGAAGGTAACCACCTATACCAAGATTTGCCAAGAATCTTCGTCAACACGAAAGCTCAGCACTAAAACTTGGAGGGGCCAAAAACAAGGGTGAGTGGGCCTAAAAATAAAGTTTTGTAAAAACCTTTTCTAAAACATAGTAACCCCTCGTTGTAAAACAAGTATAGTTTCCAAAATATACATACTACATATAGTATGAAAAATACTTACCGTAGCCTACAATATCTCATGACTTCAATACGTCACAAATTCGTGAATAAGCATATAACTTCTAGTAATCACAATATCTCGCAGAAATAAATATATCACATCGAGTGCTCATCGACACATGCGAGTTCATACAGAGGTATTCTGACATGAACAGGACTATGTGAAATAATGATTTACGTTCTAGTACTACAATCACATGAAGATTGGCGCTATGCGCATCACATACGAGTCCTAATTGCCTATAGCAATCTAGGATAAGACTGGCACCTACAATGGATCCAAAGTGAGCGTACGATGCGATGTGAGCATACACATGAAAGACTAGCCCTGGCCCGGGCGAGTACAAACACTAATGTAGCACACGATGAGCAGATAATGTAAATGTGGTTGTATCATGATAAACCGATAATTCTAGTCAACATAATACTAATTAATAACATATTAATCATGATCATAAATAAAATCACATAATGGTACGCATACCTATGGCTCCTATAGGATTTAGGATAATTTCATAAATTCCGTCATTTCGCTAATTCTTATAAACGTTAGTCTAATCTAGGCATACGTAGGAAATTCTTTTTCAATGTATAAATGGAAACTAAATAAATATATGATATTTAAAAGCATAGACCCACTCATAGATCATGTCGTCGGGTCAAACCCTCCTCGCGGGCTTCTAAGATCCTTGCGATGCGTTTCACCTAGAAACGAAACCATTAACGTAAATATATAACATACTAATGTATAAATGCGTTTTTCGTCCAAAGTATGGCTAATAAAGGAACTATTTTTTTTAAACGGTCGAATTTTGGAAAACGGAGGGTGGATTCAGATTCGGTACATCGAGAAACCTGAGGAGGGACCTCAGGTTCCTCCACGCACCTCCATAAGGTGGCTGCACAGGCAGCCACACGCGTCATCACCACTCGATTTCCAGACTTTTGCAGGTTTTTTAGCTAACTTTTAGAGCTCAAAACGAGCTCATATCTAAATCAAATGCAATGATTCAAAAGCCAACTAGAAGCTAGGAATGTGGGGAAGAGGTTTATACCATTTTGAGGTCCAGTCGTGGTCGTAGTTGACCGGGGGAACTGCCTAAAAGTGTCTGATGGTCACGGTCAAATTTTCCAGAATCTGGGAATTTCTTCCTCGTGATGTTTCTATGTTAAATCATGTGTACAACTTACATTGAAGCTCATAAATCAACCATTTTAACGAAATGGGAAGAAAGGAAGGGACCCCGAAGCCTACCTTAGTCATGAACAGAGGAAACTCGCCAGGAAACACAGTGAACAGTGCAGCAACACTATGCAGTGTACGATTTTGTTCTTTGATTTTGAGTTCTCAGCTCAAGATCCTAGTTTCTAGGATGAAATATTGTTGAACTCTGTTGAGGTGGCTAGTTTAAGCAGTGATGGTGATGCTGCCGTTGCACCATCTCAGTGTCTGCATGACAATGGAGAGTTTGAATGAGAGAGTTTAAGAGTGTAGGGAGTTGAGTGAGCTGATGATCTGGATTTTTGACGTTCGCCAGAGTGGCCACCATCGTAGGTGGTTGTTGGTGGTGGAGGATCAGTGCACTGTGCACGCATAGAGGGTTTTGAGATGAAGGTGAGAGATGAGAGATAAAAGGGAAATAAAGAAAGAGTGAAAATGAGAGAGAGACCGAGAAATTTGGATGAGGAGGATGATAAGTGAATTTTATATTATATATTTAACCTTATTCTTAGTATATTTTGGTTCATATTTGGAAGAATTTTGATACTTTGAATTGTATTTTCAATATAGGACTTTCGACTTCCTCTGGAGCAAAACATGGCCAAATGGACGAATTTTTGAGTAATTCCAGTTGGAAGACGTTCGTGAGTCACTTAGCTTGATCGTATCAAAATTTGGGATTTTTCTACCAGGCGGTTATTTTCTGGCGATAAAATAAAGGAGAGATGTGCGGTGCTGGAAAATGACTTTTCTGGGCTTGAATTGCGTTTTTGGAGCCCAAGATGACCTCGGATGGATTCGTGGCCTTCTGGAGATGTGTTCAGAACGTCTTGATCTTCAAAAAAGCTATCATGGGCCGGATTTGGAGGATATCTGAGACTAAAACGTGGCTGTACAGTTACTTGGCAGATTCTCTTAGTTTAATTAGAACTTTATTTTCTAAGTTATTTTATTATTATTTAGTTTCCTAGTTGGAAGAAGAAACCTATATCTTAGGGTTTGTGCGAGGGCTAAGCAAATATATTGCTTGCCGTCTACAGTTATTGGGGGGACGCTTATTATTATTCAACTTCAGAGACAAAGAACTTTGCTAGGGTTCTTGGAGATTTTCTACTTTAAGGTGCTTTCATTCCTTTTATTCTTAATAATATTGTCTATGATTTCAATTATGAATATGCGTAACTAGTTCTTCTTGCTAGGGCGAAGCCTTGAGCCTTAGCATGAATATGTAATTTTTATTTAATTGCTTATGATTGATTGCATGCACACTTTGAATTATTGATCACTGTTTTAAACTATCTAATTATCTTGATGACTAGCCACAATTAGGATGTTTAGACAAGTAATCGGATGCAATTCGGTCAGAATATCACCGGAGAATTGAGTATTGCTTCTTGTGATTGATGATTGTAATTTCATCTAAGGCGCATATCACGCTCTTAGGGGTTGCATGGTTCTTCTAAAGGTTTTCATAAAACTTAATGAGTCTTGCATGTTCATATTTGATCTGAATATCATAGATGGATTGCATGTTAGATATACGTTCTTGCTTGAATATCACGAGGAGAATATATATTAGGAAAACCTAACCTTCAAAGTGGCATGTGTAAATCATGAGTAATTGGTAGAAATTCGTAGGATTGCTAGGTGATGGTGGAACCCTAGTGCTATTATAAATTGGTATTTAAAACTCTTTTCTTTTGTCATATTAGTTTTTAATTAAAATCCGTTTTTAATATTACCCAATTTCAGAATCTATTTTCTCAAGTTTTAATTCTAAGTATTTAATTAGGAATTGTTTCTACATAATTTATCCAAATAGTCCTTGAGAAGAACGACCTTGCATGAGCATCTATACTACAACATCCTTGTATTCTTGCAAGTATTTCATGTGATCTTCAAAAAAAGCTATATAGTATCTCATAATAATCAATCCGTCTGTGATATTCAGATCAAATATGAACATGCAATTCGTCTGTGATATTCAGCAAAGGTTATGATAAGTGGTACTACTATCATAACCTTAGACCATATTCAACAACAAAACCATAATGAGAATCCAAAGTTGCTCCACGATCCACCAACTTCGGGAAAGAACACTGCAAGTTTGCAACAAAGAATAAGGCAACAAATTGACATATACCAACGTTACTGACAAAGTTTAAGTCTTCAGAAAGTCCAAATTTAAAATAAACATCACACAAATCAAATAAACCTTCAAGGTTTCATCACTTCATGTCTTGCACAAATAAAATTTTCGAAGTCCTCAAGCTCAAGCTCAACACTTAGGCGGCCTAGGAGACAACATAGCACCTTTCTTTGAGTTTCCACTTGCCATTTCTACATACAAATAAAAAAAGAAACAACATGATGTAAAGCAAGCATGCAACTTAGCATCTAATTAAAATAGTCTAACAAAATCAAATGCAATAAGTAAAATTACCTTTCTCAACTTCTTCACAAAACTCAATCTCCTCAATGGTTGGCTCATGATGTAATGCTACATGAATTGACCTAAGCCAATTTTGTGTACATATCATAGCCTCCACCATTTTTGGACTCATAGAACTACGATATGGATCAATTGTTCTTCCACTTGTGCTAAAGAAGGATTTTGAAGCAATGGTTGATACGGGACTAACTAAAATCTCTTTTGCAACTCGTGCCAAAATAGGATACTGAGAAAGCCCATTCACCCTCCACCAATTCAAGATATCAAAGTTTGCCTTTTCTTCCCCTTCATTAGTATCCGAGAGATACCTATCCAAATCATTGTGCACAATACGGGCTCTCTTTGTTTTTCTCATTTCACTTTTCTCTTTCAACTTTCTTTCAATCTTTGTCATGCTTAATAAAGGATCTCCACTTGTAGTTGCCGATTGAGAACTACCACCACTACTTGTGCTTTGTTGTGTATCAAAAGACAACTCTTCATGAATCTTGTAAAGATCAAACAACAAATCTTTCACCGCATTGGTTGCAATTTCAACTTTTTCCTCGTCCTCGTCATATAGTATCTCATAATAATCAATCACCTTCTCCAATTTAGGGTGAGGATCAAGCACAAGTGCAACAAAACACATATTGATTCATATCCTCAATTGAACCCCAATATTTATCATATTTTTCTTGCATCAACATGGAGATTATAGATAATAATTCATTATCTTTGTTTTCAAGGACACTTTTGATCTTAAACAAATCACCAAAAGTAGTATGAATTGTTCGAGTATTAGAACAACACACTTTTAAAGTGACTTCATAGAAAGGTCTCAAAAATGATGCAACTATTCCCCCCTCACTCCAATCATGAGTCGAAGGTGGCCCCTCCCTTATATTATCATGATTTTTTTTAGTAAAGTAAGGAAGGTAATGATCATCATCTACTTTCAACCTATCAAAAGCCATCTTGAACTTCAAAGCCGATTCCAACATTAAAAATGTGGAATTCCACCTAGTAGGGACATCTAAAATCACAAGCCCTTTGCTTTCTATTCTCACTTTCTCAACACACCTTTTAAAGCTCTCCAACCTTTGAGGGGAAGATCTTACATACCTAACCGCATTACGAATGCTTTGTATGGCGGTCTTCAACATCTTTATCCCATCATTCACCACCAAATTAAGGATATGAGCAACGCACTTCACGTGCAAATATTTTCCATCATGCAAAAGTGCATTAGAAACCCCCACCCACTTATTCAGTGCACCAAATCCCTTAAGCCGGAATCATTTGCCGAAGCATTGTCAACCGTAATAGATAACACCTTCTCTATGCCCCACTCCACCAAACACTCTTCCAAAAGTTGAGCAATGGATTCTCCTTTATGATTTGGAATGACACAAAAGTCCAAAACATTTTTATGTAACATCCAATCATCATCAATAAAATGAGCGGTGATAACCATGTAATTTATTTGTTGCATAGAAGTCCATGTATCTGTTGTTAGACACACCCTAAATGTCTTCAACTGACTTTTCAATTTCTCATTTTCGGAGTAAAACAAGTCAAGTACATCTTTATCTATTGTCTTACGACTAGGTACTCTCCACAAAGGACATGCATGCATGCAAAAATGACGAAAACCAACTCCCTTGACGAAAGAAAAAGGTAACTCGTCTATAATTATCATCTCAACACAAGCCTTAGTAACTTCCACTTAAGAAAAACCAATCGCTTCCAACTTATCTTTTGTGCCGGCAAAGCTTAAGATCTTTTGCCTATTTGCGACAAATATTTCGTTATTAGGACCATAGCTCCTACATCTAGCTAAGTGATTTCTTATACTAGTTGTACCATTTTTATCCGTATCGGCCATATACGATTTGTTGCAATACTTGCACACCCCTTTAACTCTACTCTCTCAATTATCCTATCAAAATGCTCCCAAATTGTAGATCTTGAATGACTTTTTAGTGAATCCAAGAGAGTGTCTTCTTTACTTACTTGATCACTTGAGCCACATTGTTTTAGAGTTGCATCGGATAAATTTGTGGATTCACCATGAGTAAGAGGAGTTTGTTGAGTTGCCACCATGGGGAGTTGAGGTGGAGTTGATTCACCAACAATGTCTTTCAAAAATAAGACAAAGAATCATTACAATTAATTATTAAATAAATTGAGACATCAGAACCATAGAGAAAGTGTAGAGATGACAACTTACTTGCGATGGAGTAGAAGTAGATGAGCTTATTTTTTTCACGGGAGCTATTTGATGATCTCATTGGGTTTGAGCTTGAGCTCGAGGCCTTTGATGCACTTGACTTCATCTAATTAAGATACAAAACATATAATAAGCAAAGGTAGGATGCACATGCAAAAGCTACGAATGCACATAATAAACCGAACCGAAAAAACAGCTTTACAATATTGAGTATATATGAACTTTGGAAAAGATATCAGCATCAAAATATAACGATTACAAATAGTAGATAACAGATTAAAGACTACGGATACAAATATATATATATATATATATATATATTGTCATGAAACCATTAGCTACCAACCATAATGACTCCATATGGTCCTCACAATATTATAAGAACATATTTATAATTAAGTTTTCTGATGCCATTAACATGAATTATAAAACAATCTGTGGCCATGATGCCATCAACAACAGACGACTAACCACCAAAGAATAAAAATTAAAAGAGGGTGTGAGGCTTTGAGATACATGATACTGGCATCTGGCGGGATTTTTCTTTCTTATTAACAGAAATATCAGATCATAACTTGATTAGAGACAAGTAGTACATTTCTTAAACACTAAAATGAGAATATACAGACCGATGAAAAATAATTGAAGAAATGCATAGATAAAGCAAACATGTTTCCTTATATAATATATCATCAGGCATCAATAAACCGAGGCACAAAGACATGCACATAGCAAAACAAGCAAGCATCATTGATCAACTGAAGCTAAAACAAAGAAAACGACAGTAAATGCTGTTCTAAAGACAAAAAGATACGGAAAAGAGTTCACATGTATGAATATTTTAGTTTCCCATCTTGCATATCAAATAATGAGTTGAAAAACTACAGATCAGAACCAATGAATACCCAAAACAAATTGCAGTGCAGAACCAAAATTTCTCACAAATTAATCAAACATCAACTAATAGTCTAATAGTGTTGTTCAGAAATGAAATTACCCGATGTTTATAGCATACCCAATAGAAATGTCTAAAAAATGTCTACAGATCAGAACCAATGTTTATAACCAAAATTAGAAATGTCTGAACAAGGTTATCCAATGTCTATTGCAGAGCATACCCAATGTTTATAAACCAAAATTAAAACAATGGTTATAGCATACCCAATAGAAATGTCTACAGATCAGAACCAATGAAATTGAAAAAAAAAAATCTGCATAACGCATCACAAGGGTGACTGGGTGAGAGACTAACCTTGCAAATGAGGGAATTTGTGGGTCGAGACTCGAGACTTGAAACGGCGAGAGGAAGTCGTGGGTTTCGCGTGGGTCACGGGTCATGGGCAGAGGCGGAGCCACAGTGGGGTCAATGGGGTCGCACGACCCCTTGGAAGCCATGGAAATAACCTTAGAGGTCCCTTGGAGCTGCTGGTGCGACCCCTTAAAACTGTGGGTGCGACCTCTTGGAGCTGCTGCATTTTTCTGGGTTTCTTCTGGTTTTCGTTCGGTTTGGCGGAAGAGGAAGACGAAGACGAAGACTCTCTCTCTTCCTTTCACACCACGTGACCACACACTCCTTATTTAATTTTTTTTCTTAGTTTCTCTCCAATCAGATTTGTACAGCTAGCATCAAATTGCTTGCTTTGTGTAAAAAGCCATAGGCTGTCAGTTCACCATTAAGTCTTGGTGCAGATTGCAAAGTTCCATGCGTCCACATCCACATATTTGACATAAATTAATGGTAATGATGTGTGTGCCCCCTTTCCACATCCACATATTTAACAACTTTATTTCTCTTTATATTCAACATAAATTAATATGATCTCTAAAAAATATTATTATGAACCACCATATTGACATCAGAATTTTATGTTTATTATGAACCATCCAACCCAATTTTATGTTTATTTTTGGTTGTAGGGAAAGTAAAGGCACCTTTCAGTACGGTAACTATCGGCGAGAGGCTGATCACGCTATCCTACCAAGACCTGATGAAATGACGATATGCATGCCGTTTTTGTTAAAAAAAAATTTTGCGCTGCGCGCGCTATTCTTGTTGACCCCCCAAACATTATTTCTTGGATCCGCCACTGGTCATGGGGGTGAGAGATTGAGAGTGAGACGGCGTCGCGTCGACGAGATGTGTGAGACAGGTTGCAGATCATTGGGAAGGAAGAAGACAAAGCGGAAGCGCAACGGAGCTGGGAAGAAGATGGTCCAAAGTGAGAATACAGAGTAGAAGGATAAGGGAAAGGAAGGGAATGGATCAATTGATCGATCTGTTTAGTGTTTAGGGTTTCAAACTGAAGAGAGTGACTGAACGACGCCGTTCAAGGAAAAAAATCATTAATCTATAATTAAATATAAAACGACGTTGTTTTGCCTATACTTCGGTTCGGTTTGGTTCAGTTCAGTACCGAACTGAGCCAGATTCGATTCGGTCCAATTTTACACTTTCGGTTCGATTTTTTTCGGCCTCGGTTCGGTTTTTAGTTTTTCGAACCCACCCCTCATATTTTGTACCAAACAACAGATGGAACATGGGCATTTTAATCATTTTAATCTTTTGATTCTGTTCCGTCCATGTGCTACCAAACGCAGAACGGAACAATCGTCCCGTTCCATCCTGCGCGTACCAAACATAACACGAAACATCTATTCCGTCCCGTCCCGTCTGCGTACCAAACGGTACATAGGGACAAAAAAATGAAACCAGAAGCTGGAGCAATAAGGTATCATTTGGTATGCAGACGGGATGAGACGGAACGGAATGGGACGGGACGGAACGGAACGGAACAGAAAGGGAGCAAAGATTCCCTCGGATGGAAACAAGGAGGAAGAAGAATGAGACGAAGAGGTTATAATTTTGTGGTCCATGAATGTGGAACGAGTTGTTCCAGGGGGTGAGGCGGAACGAAAATTCACCCAAAATTCGTCCCGTGGAACAACGTGTTCCACCTGTTTTAGGCGCACCAAAAGTGGGACGGAACATCTCGTCTCACTCCGTTCCGTCCCGTCCCACGTACCAAACGGTGCCTAGGGGACGCGTGGGCAATCAGGGCAGAAATGTCTTTTTACTGTGGAGAAAGAGCAAAAAGTGACACATAAAGAGGCATTTGAAAGGCGTTTTAGTCCGTTTACTATTAATGAACAATGATTTTGTGTTGGGTTTTAGTATATGTATAATTTTTCTTTAGAATGATCGAACTCTTCCCAATAGTTCTCACGTACAATCTCCTCTTCTCCACGATTTTGTAGCCTCTCATTTTTCCTAAATTCATCTAATAGGGTTTTATCTCTTATGTTTAACTGGTTTTAATTTTTGAGGATATTTAAGACTGTTTAAATGATTTTTCTGTTATATTTGAAAAAAAATGACATTTATGAAATTGGATGTTAAATTTTGTCTATTATGATAAATACTCTTGGATTAATTGAGAAGAGAATAAAAGTGATCCGACGGACGCATGCAATGTAAAAGAAAAGTAAGAAAAATAGAGGCTGAGAGATATTTAGGGCCTGTTTGGTATTGGATTTGAGTCCAAAGTTTTTAACTCAAAAACAATTTTTAAGTTTTAAGGTAAAAAAACTTGTTTGGTAAGCCCATTTTGCAAAACTGGACTCAAAAAATTTAAAAAACAGCCCATTATAATTTGAAAACAACAAAAGTCAGGTTTTAGGGTTTTTTTTTTCACAAATTCGTATCCCTGCGTTGCAACTCGCGATGGAGGTCTGAGAGACCTGCGTCGCAGACCACGCCTTGCGCCTCACCTACGACGAACGACCAAGAGATTCCAGCCAATAGGGTGAAGGTTCCGGTGAATAGCTTTAAGCCTCGAATCTCTGAGTGCTTGATTGGGGACGAAATTGGGCCATTCTTTTCACTGCAAGAAACGATCAAGGTAATGGGTCTGTCTCTTACTATTTTGTTTGGTTCCTTGGAAAATGGAGTAAATGATGGGAAAGTTGATTTATGTGTTTTGTTTGTTGGGTTGTGAGAAATTGAGTTTATATATCTATTGGTATGATTTATTTGTGTACTGTGTGTATATATTAACCTAACTGAGCTCGATCGAGCTCATAGCTTGGTAATTAATCTGAAAACTCTATATTTATGTTTTCTGATGTGCCCATGAGGATTGATTTGTGAACTGAATTTGTTGTGATGTGGGTTTTCTCCGATTTGGGATATTTCAGTCATACTGTCATTTTTGTGGACTGAATTTGGGTTTTCTCCTATATTAAAATTTTACAGAAAAACAAGTTTGCTAGCCGTTTCCGTAGCAAGGGGTGTTCTCATTATGAGGGCCACACTTAGAAACGGCTAGCAAACTTGCTACGGAAACGGCTAGCAAACTTGTTTTTCTGTAAAATTTTAATATAGGTTGTCCACACTTAGAAAATAATATTATATAATGCATATCTATAAAGAAAATACATTATATAATACAATAAATACCTTAATATAAGCTGACCAAACTTCGTCCGATGCTTGAACAGTGTTTGCAACAGGGTCCCAACCCATCCCAGTATGATTAACAAGCTTGGCAAACTCACGATGAATCTTCCGCAATCGATTGTATTTTTGCTTCAATTTTTCACGAGTGTATCTCTTACCATATTTGTCAAACAACTTCATATCAATCGCATCCCACTGGTTCTTTTCTAAAGTGTTGGTTTGCAAGCCTTTTTTTGTCTCTTCATACAACAGACTAATAAAGTAGTCTTCAATAGGTTTTGGCCAATTAGCTTTATCATCAAGGTCATTTTCAAAGTCCTTGTTTGACATCTCTCAGACACGTACTAGAACAATGTAAATAGAAACATCGAAAATTAATACAAAGTTAAAAGCTACATTCACTTACGAATGCTAATGCTAAAGTATAATATTAAAACTTAAGGTATGAATGTACAAAACACAAAAACAACAGAAAACTACACATGAACAAGACAAAGGTTTAACAATAACTGACAACGTATATATTTGGTGTAAAACAGAGACTCAGTTAATTTGGTGATGGTATGAGACTTCATTCAATTGTCTTGACTATTAGGACAGCAGCAAAGAAACAGGATATTCACAAGGGCTCCTATCGAAGTAATTGTTCCTAGTTGTCTCATATTCACAAAGCTTTCTGGTGTTTGAACTGTCTAACTAAAACCTTTATTTTTCCTCTTTGTTGTGGTTTGGGTTGGGGGATGGTGTTTGTCTAAGCATTTAAAAGGTGCTTGATATCCGATGGTTGATATGATATGTGAAATTATTTTGGAGTTCAAATTGGTAGGCTTGAGGATCGATAAGGAAGCCATGTTCCGAAGGTAACTTCAAAAATTGTCACGAAACTACATGCTTGATATCAAATACATTTTTGGTTTATAATGCTTTGGTATTATTTGTTCTACTTCTTCTGTGGATGGAAGCAAATTATCTTAAACTGTATAACTACAATCTTCCTCGACTAATAGGGAATTCTATTTCCTTATCGAGTTGTGGTATTATTTCTTTCAAATATATGGCACCGCTCAACCAGACTACGTAAGCCAACCAAATAATTTTCATGGTAAGAAATGCAAGGACAACTACAATCTAAAGCCAGAATTTCTAAGCAGACTTTCCACGTTACATTCACACACAACTATCAAATCTTTAATGCGAGACCAGCCACATGAGGGTAGATGAACACAATTAGAAAGAAACATGGTAGAAAAGATATCACTTTCTGATATTTTCTAACAGAACTTGCTACTAACTCAAAGAGTGACAGTAAGTAATCAAACTTCAGGTCACAGGGATCAACTACCAAAGGCTATGGACTCAACATAACCACAACACAACACAAGAAGCACCACATGATTATAAGTTACATCCGAAACCAGTCATCGAACCTTAAGTAACATCTCATTCAACCCAAAATCAGTTAGACTTGACAACAAATTCAATCCACAAAAATGACAGTATGACTGAAATATCCCAAATCGGAGAAAACCCACATCACAACAAATTCAGTTCACAAATCAATCCTCATGGGCACATCAGAAAACATAAATATAGAGTTTTCAGATTAATTACCAAGCTATGAGCTCGATCGAGCTCAGTTAGGTTAATATATACACACAGTACACAAATAAATCATACCAATAGATATATAAACTCAATTTCTCACAACCCAACAAACAAAACACATAAATCAACTTTCCCATCATTTCCTCCATTTTCCAAGGAACCAAACAAAATAGTAAGAGACAGACCCATTACCTTGATCGTTTCTTGCAGTGAAAAGAATGGCCCAATTTCGTCCCCAATCAAGCACTCAGAGATTCGAGGCTTAAAGCTATTCACCAGAACCTTCACCCTATTGGCCGGAATCTCTTGGTCGTTCGTCGTAGGTGAGGCGCAAGGCGTGGTCTGCGGCGCAGGTCTCTCAGACCTCCATCGCGAGTTGCAACGCAGGGATACGAATTTGTGAAAAAAAAAACCGTAAAACCTGACTTTTGTTGTTTTCAAATTATAATGGGCTGTTTTAAAAATTTTTGAGTCCAGTTTTGCAAAATGGGCTTACCAAACAAGTTTTTTTACCTTAAAACTTAAAAATTGTTTTTGAGTTAAAAACTTTGGACTCAAATCCAATACCAAACAGGCCCTTATATTTTCCCATGCCCCAAACCCTCCCTCCTAATGTTTTAATGGCGTCGAGTAAGTGATCACCAAGTCCGTGCAGTTGAAAGACATTGCAGGACAAAACACATAACCGAATCTCCCAAATGGGGTAATAGAAAATTTAAAGACAAAAATCGAGGAAGGTGTAAAGCTCGTTTACGAGTGCTTGGAGATACTTAAGGTTCACGGAGTAAGGGATGGGAAGGAGAAATTGATCTTCACAAGGAAGAGAGATTTGTAGCTATTATTTTCCTGAAGATTCTTTTCTGAATTTGGTTTCCTATCCTCTAGTAAATGGGTTTCTACCTCGGTTTATGTTAGATGTTGGTCCATTTGGTTCACATTGCAATTCAAATTTATTACAACTTGTTAATCTGTTCTTTCTCTGTTCGGTGATATTACAATAATAGTGAAATGGGACCTCTGACGGGACACGCATCTGCTTTTATTTGGTTAACATCTTTTTGCTGGACAGTGTCAGTGCTAACTTAGAGCAATTTTTATGTCATATTTCATTCAAAACATCCCATCAATAGAATTTCTAATGTATTTTATTTTCAAATTCCACATGCATATCTCCTAACAATGGGATTTGTAATTGTCGGAGTTTTAAATGATGGGAATCTAATTTCCGTATTGTTTTGCAATTTCATCATCCAAACGTAGTGTGAGGGTTTTTGGCGTGTAGATATCTGTCTTCTCTAGAATAAAAGCCGGTTGGTCTCTGTAGTTTAAACGTTTTATTTTTTACTTCAAACTCTCGCAGACACTGGCTTGATATTGTCATGCTTTTAGTCTTGGAGAGGAGATAATTTATTTTCTGATTGTTCAATTTCTGAGGTAACAGCTGAGTTTTTCACCACTGCTCGTTCTATGCTGGAGCAAGCGCAGGCACGCAACGCTGAGGTTCTTGAGGCTTCTCGGGCGTTCAAAGGACATACATATTCAAATTCCATCTATTATTTAGAGCCTTGGAGTATGCCCGGATTTGTAAGAATTCCTTTCAACCATAGTCCTAATTTATGCTTTCAGTCGATGCGTACACTTTATTCTAATTTGAGCCTCCCTCCTTGCATGTGACCCGGGAGAAGGCTCAAAGAGAGGAAACTGCTGTGGCTTCCGGGATGGCTATGTTGAAGGCTAAGATTGACAGGGGCGAAATTCCTGGCATTGTTAAGGGGCAGGGGAGGTTGGTTGCCATTTCCCTTGTGCACTAGCTTTCTTTATTTTTTGCACCGCTTCAGCAGAACAAGATTTTGCTATATTTAATTGTATTTCTTCCTAAGCGGTTTCAGGATTTTCCTTAAGAAGCGCAGATGCGAGTTCCCAATTCCAGGAGCTGGGGAACTGAGGGAGAAGCGTCCAGATTATGTACCAGTAAGAATGCCACCACGTCAAACATGTTTTAGTTCCTTGCCGTGCATTCATTCAGTGGATATACTACACGTATATAATATGTTCCACATTGAACCTTCATGTAGGTCACTGTGGAGAAAGATGCAAGGAGTAATGGCATTCCTGGCATTAGCATGAAGAAGTTAGTTTCCAATTCCCTTTTAATTAATTTGTTTCGTTTTTCATTTATGCCTTTCGGTATGCGTTTGCAAATCCGACAGAAAAGAGAGAGAAGAAGAGCGAAGATATATGCACAGAAAGCCCCACATACCTGCTACGTTTGTTTTATCGTGCAATTTAAGATTACATGCAGGCCATAGCCATTGGCACACAGATAGGATGTGGTCATGTGTGTTGTTCACTTGTTCGTTTAGATGTATGCATGAATGTATGCGTGTGTTGAAGGCTTCCTGCCAAGTAATTATTGTATGCCATATCAGTGTGTAAGATTTGCACACAGAAAGCAAAACTTATATAACTCCAAAGTGAAGGTTCATTTGTCTGCACCTCTCTTCTCACATCATTTTGGTTGGACCATCTTGGTTTAATTTCCGACTGCAGATATCATGTCCCTGGTGAGATGCCAGTTGGGGAATTTGTTTTTTTTATTCGGCAGCAGATCGCGCTCCCCCTGTCCAAGCCTCTGTTTGTCTTCTTCAAAAACACTGAACCTCCTGCTGGTGAGCCACAAACTCATTTTTATTTTAGGCATAACAATATCGCCTTGTCGCACAGTTAAAGTTGTGGTGGTGATGGTTGTAATGATTCTAACAAATGTAAATGTTACAGATGCCTTGATGTCAGAAGTGGATGGGGAAAATAGGGATGAAGATGGGTTTCTTCACATGTCCTACAGTGGAGAAGCGAATGCCTCTGGATCCATCAATCACGAGCAAGAATGGATGGACAAGGCACTGCCTGGATATCGCCGGTTGCACATGCAAGGTGCTTAGTCATCAAACTTTGATATCCAGAAATCTGTTCCTCTCGTGCCCCCTCCGCAACCTTCGTCTTCAACCTCCACTCTTCCCCTTGTCTCACTTCCCAACATTCCATTTTTCCTTCACTTCCAAGCAACCCATTTGCTCCCTTCTTTCTTCTGGGTCCATCAAACTCAAGAATTTTAGGATCTTAGACCATGTGCAATGGTGTGTGTGTGTGTGTCAAAACCTAACCGAGAAACAACTTTTATCCTCCGATGATTTTGGCTTCAAATTTTAGGCCTGCACGATTAAAGAATATTTGTAGTCTATTTTTCTTTAGGTAACTTTCTTAAATGTAAATTATTATTTTTGAAAGCTATTCGTTGAATGTTCATTACGTCCGGCAATGTACTTGCCTAAGTCACTATTTTCCGCGCCTTCCAATTTCTAGAAAACTAACCTACGGACTACAAATATAGTCAGTGTGTGGCTTAATCTCATGAAGCTGCCACGAGATTTTGTTGTGGCAATTGTGCCTTCTTTTCCCCCATGTTTTCATTCTGTCGCCGAGCTGAGCAATGGAGATTCCGGTGCTAATGTGAAGCGCCTTGAAAGATCAATCACCTCTCAGCAGAGTGCTCAAGGATTTCGAATGATGTTGTGCAGTTGCTTCTGAAGCAAGTGACTGACAGTTGAGTGAAATTTCAAACTCTTGCAACCATTGTATTCTTGTTGCCTGCAGACTCGTCCTATTCCATAAACTTGTGGTGCTGTGGTTGGTATCCATTTCAGATGAAAGAAAATTATGTTGCAGGAATTGTTCGGCCAATTGAGTGGAATTTGGTACTAGTTGCGTCTTGTTTTAGTCGTTGAAGTCGGGCTTCATTTGGCACAACTCTTGCACTTTTTAAGATTTTTCGAGGATTGGAATTGCGATTTTTACAGTTTATGAAGTTTGGCTGCAAGTCTTTTTTCACAAATTGTTTGCATTGTTCCTTGGATTTGAACTTGTTCCAAAGAAAATTTAAGATGCTGTGCTAATATTACTCTTCAAGCTGCCCTAAGTGTAAAGAAATGCAGTGTCATCTCTTCCTATCTTTTACATGCAACCAAGCTCCCTCTCTTTCTTACTCACCTCAACAATACCTCCTCATGTATACTCTCTACATTCCTAATCATTACTGGCAGCTTCAAACAAGTTCCAAATCAAAAGCCAAGAAATTATAGTGAGTGCCACTGAAGAATGATATGGCGAATCAAAGCTACTAAAAATTTTTTTGCCAGCAATCAAACAAACACTTGGACAACCCATATGAGCTCGTGTGCCCCTTAGGCTTCAGACGTGGATGAAAGAAGGTTGAGATTCAACTGTAAAAGCAATTGCTCTTTGATTTTAAGACCAAAACGGACTTGTCCTCCCAATATTTTCTCTTCCATTTTCTAAAGAGAACGACTCTTCATTTTGACCATATTCAAGGGATCTGACTAGATTATGGGGTTATTTCATACACACAAATTAAGAAGCAAATATAATATTTGCTATATTATTTGATTGTTAGTTTAAGCAATGCTATGCATGCGAGGAAACGTGGAGGTTTGAATCCCACGTTCAATTTTTTCCTTTTTTTTTCTTTTCTCCTTTATCATACTAGTCTTTATGCACGCGCCTTACGGGTGCAAAAGGTTTTTTTAACATAACAGCGCACTACGCGCGACATACAGAGTTTTAAGGAAGCTAATAATTTTGAATACACTAAATACCCAGGGCCAGATTTCCATACGCAACATATGTCAACATAGCGCATTCTATCAAGGACTTACAGAGAACTTTTCCATTGTAAGAACTCAATATAAAATTCATTAAGCGGTTACCACAAATTGATCTTGGACTACATTGTCTCTGAAATTTGATGGTTAAATAGTAACAGTGAAAACTGAAATGCATGAAAACTCATCAACCAAAAGCAGGAGGCACATCGGGGTCCTCATCATTACCATCACGTGCTCGCTTGTGCTCCATTTCCGTAGACATGCCAGGTTTCAGTTTGTTATCATCGGTGGATGTTGGCATCAAATGAAACCTTTCTCATCTGACCAACTGTTGAAATCAATTGTCCAACATCGGACAGAGGAAAGGAGAAAGAGTACTTTAAATAGAATTACCGCACTCTAACTAACACCGAGGCCTTTTGTGATAAAACCCCACACCTGAGGATTGTACGGGTGGTTAATTGGGGACAATATCGGTGTTTTTGGAGTGGGCCCTCAGCCCGTCGACTTGAAAAATTCTACATGGTATCAGAGCCAGAGGACGGGCTCGTACTGCCACGTGCTTGGGTGGGTACCCGTTTGGCCTCGCGCGATGGGTGAGTCCCGACATGGCTCCACATAGGTCAAAGATGCCACGTGATTGGGTGGGTCCCCATTTGGCCCCGTGCGATGGATGAGCCCCGACATGGCTCCACGTGGTTGCCGATGTGCGGGGGAGTGTTGAAATCAATTGTCCCACATCGGACAGAGGGAAGGAGAAAAAGTACTTTAAATAGAATTACCCCACTCTAACTAACATCGAGGTTTTTTGTGATAAAACCCCACACCCGAGGATTGTGCAGGTGGTTAAGTGGGGACAGTATCAGTGTTGTTGGAGTTAGCCATTGGCCCGTCGACCTGAAAAATTCTACACCAACAAAGTACATTACACATTATATGCCATCATCATGGCTGCAAAAACCTTTTCGGTTAACACTCATAAATATGAAACAAACTCCAGAAAGTAAAGATTTCAAAAATAGTCAAATAGGTTAAAAAAATTTGAACTTTCAGTCAAATAGTCTACCTTGTCAATTTTTTTTTTTTTTTTTGCATTACTGAAGGGGGAGATTTTTCTGTTTCTTTTGTCCTTTGCAGTGTTTGTTGGAATAAGAATGTGTGCACCTAATGGAATTAGAGCAGGTTTTGTAACCTGCCTCTGGCCATTCTTTCTGCTGCATCTTTCCTTCAACCTTAAGCCATGGTTGAAGAAGATTCAGTAAATATTGGGGGCGACATCTCGCATACCTCTCCTTCAAATTTCTCAGACGTCGAGATTAACACCAATCAACGCTTGTGCTCAGTTATCTTCAATGAGTTTAATTATCTTCCTTAGTCTCGAGTTGTGTCACTAGCTCTCGGAGGCAAAGGGAAATTAGGGTTTGTAAATGGAAGTGTGGAAGCTCCAGTCAGCTTCTCCTCTGCATACGGTGCATGGCTTTGCAAGGATCAACTTGTCATGTCTTTGTTGCTTAACACCATGGAGAAACATGTTGCTGAGATTTTTAGCTACTACAATTCTTCATGTGAGCTTTGGAAAGCCTTGCAAGATATGTATGGAAATCAAAACAACTATGCACATGTCTTTCAACTTAAGAAGGACATTGTTAGTGCCCAACAAGAAGGGAAATCATTTGTTCAATATCTTGGAAGCCTCAAGGCCATGTGGAATGAGTTGGATGTATACCTTCCACATACCACAAATCCTACCATTCTCCTAAAATGAGCCGAGGAAGACAGAATCTACCAGCTGTTGGGGAGTTTGAACTTCGAGTACGAGGATCTAAGGAGTCACATCTTGATGAGTCAAGAGCTTCCCACATTTAACAATGTTTGTACAACTATCCAACGAGAAGAAGCAAGGAAGAAAGTGATGAATGTTGAGCACAGCTCGAGATTAACTGAGACTCGTGCATATGCCTCAAACTACAAGACCTCAGAGGCTAAAGTGTACAAGGGTAGAAATATACTTTTGAAATGCAAATATTGTAATGGCGTTGGCCATGTGGAAGACAAGTGTTGGGAACTTCATCCTGAACTCAAGCCTAAGTTCAGCAAAGATGGAAAAATGATATCAAAGTCCTCACAGCAATTTCAACCTCATTACAAGGCTCAACTTGTTAATGCTTATCCTTCTACTATCTCACAAGGATCCATGGAGTTCACTGCCAACCCATTGTCACTTATCAATGAGTTTGCAGCTTACCTTCAAAGTAAGGGACATGGAGGAGGTTCACAAGCTCAAGGCAACGAAGAGAGCAGTCACACAGCCATGTTGGGATAGTTTGCCGACTTTTTTGCTGGCAATGAGCAAGTTCCAAGGGATGAAGCACCAAGTATACTTAAAGCCTTCACTACTGTCCTATTAACTAGTACTGAAAGTGATTGTTGGATAATTGATTTAGGAGCCACTGATCATATGACAAACAAAGTCACAAATTTGCATCATTTTAAAAGTTTTTCAAGTCCCTCACATGTGTCTGTTGCGAATGGAAAAAATGTCTTAGTTTTGGGAAAAGGAGAAATAAACTTACTCTCACACAAAACACCTTCCACTGCCTTATATGTACCAACTTTTCCTTTCCAACTTTTGTCAATTGGAAAGATCACAAACACCCTAAATTGCCGTGCCATTTTCTCACCAGATAATGTGATGTTTCAGGATGTTCTCACCATGAAGATGATTGGTGAAGGGGTCTTCATAAATGGACTTTACTACCTATGCAAGAATGCCTGTTTTACTCAAGCCCTTCAAGCTCAATCAAAGTCCATAGATGAAAACTAACTTTGGCATAAGAGATTAGCTCACCCCTCTGAAGTTATCTTATCTAAATTGTTTCCAAACTTTTGTAAATCTCATGTTCCTTGTGATACTTGTCAATTTTCTAAGTTTACTATACTACCTTTTGGTAATTCAATGTCTAGGACAAGTAAACTTTTTGAAATGGTGCACACCGATGTATGGGGACCAGCAAATGAATCAATAGAAGGGTTTAAGTACTTTGTACTATTTTATATATATATATATATATATATATATATATATATATATATATATAATAACATAAAGTTAAAGTAATTGCATTGAAATAAAAAAAAAACGAACATAGAAAGATTTCACCTATGCTCTCATAAACGGACCTAGTTGTCCACCTGCTTAATGAACCCAACAATAAGTTATTGATATTACAGTCTGCAGCCCGCAATACCAATAACTCACTGTCATCTTAACAAACAAGTAAGGAATTCCCGATGGTGCAATATTACCATCTTGCCCCTCATTGGGAAATACACATACATCGCCTGAACAAAGCCTCGATCGTGCTCACGCACTACCTTCTCAAGCAACATCTTCAACATCATAAAATTTCTATGTCACAATCTCGATCATTCAATACCTGTTTGCAATAGTCTTCTATAAATGACATACTGCGCATATATATTTATACCATTTCTCAAACGATGCTATGCTCATAACCAGGAATGTAACCGCAGTTACACATAACTCTAACAAGATCTAAGTAACTCGTTTCAGACTAATCCTTAGTCTTAGGGTGGCAATGTGATACTAGACAAAATCTAGTACTTATGACCCTTGGAAAGGCTTCCCAAGGCTTGGAAGTGAAACGTGTAACACAGTGAAATAACAATACATCAAGATGATAATCTGGTCGGGTTTCTGTTTGCCTGAACTCATATAAAAGTCTGGAAGCATCTCTCACATAATGCCATCATTCTCCTAAAGCAAACAGAGAATAAACTGTGGTTGTCCAGGAAGTTTGGACTTTATTTCCTCAAACATCCTTTCTACTCTAACCAAAGGCGGGGCACGCCTAGACTGAGAATTCTCTTCAACCACATCAAATGGAGCCTCAATTTTAATTCCTTTCATATCTCCACATTTTATTAGATCACAAACAAGGGCTTTTAGATCACAGGGTGCCGAGAAATTAATAACAACTCACTTTTCTGGCTTAGTTGGTTTCACAAGTGTCTTGTTGTTGAAATTCCAGCGCCAATTTTAAGGAAAGAAATCATCACCATTTTCGACTTTAAGCTTTGGGGCTAGAAGAACACTGCCTTCCATTTGAGAAAAGCTACCACCAATTAAAACACCACATAAGAGTAACATTGGTTCAACATCATGGCTATTGATTTTCACATTCCCTACATGTACAAAATAGCTCAAATAAGGAGCTTACAGTGATGATTCCCCATCTCCAGTCGGATACAAAAAGTGATTATAATCATTCGAACAATTCTTGATAATTCAGGAGTAATGCTAAATCAATGCTGATGAACTCCAGCTGAAATAGTATAGGAATGGCTGGGAATGTTCAAGGGTAATTATATCTTTTGCGGTGGTAAACAGTAACTAAGTTTGCATAAACGGGATGATATACAATAGTGTAAGAGTAGACGTCTACCGTCTTGGTCAGAAATCTAATTCTATTCAGATGAATATGTGCTTGAGAAATCTAAAGTTGATAAAGATTTTGAACACGTTCTCCACAGAGAAATGTCATTCGATTTTTAAACAAAGATGATAAATGTTGACTCTAAGTCATGAATAGGATGGTTCATTTCAAACGGTTCTAACCATTGAGAGATATAGGCAATTACTCCATCTTGCTACCTCTACATAACTGAAACATCCAAGGAGCCCGTCATCGAAGAGTGTAAAGCGATGGTGAGATGAGACAACAGTTCGATTGCTAGAAACTTTATTCATATCCAACTTTCCAACTAAGCTAACTTTCCTCGGTCAAAAGTGAAGAAGGATACTACATTCGAAAAATCTCTAACCAATTGTCGATAAAACTGACAAGACCAAAGATATCTCGTAATTCCACAATACTTTGTAAGAATTTCAACTTTCTTCCGCTACAACCTTTTTGGGAAAAGAAAATAATCTTGTCCACTGAGATCACGTCTCCCAAGAAGAGTATCAATTTAATCAAAGTTTACAATTGAGGAATCTGGTATAAAGCTAACTAACAGAGCTTAAAGAATTTGGTCTCACTGTCAAGGTAGATAAGAAGATCACCGATAAGACCACTATGAATTCGTCAGACCATGGAAGCAACTCGGGTTACAAAGGTTAGTTGACTAAACCATCAGTTCGAACACCCGATCAAGTTGTTAAAATCTAGGTACAAATCTAGGGTTCAATCTTTCGCCTTCGCAAATAGGTTTGAAGTTCTCTAATCGGTAAGCCGTAATGACTAAGTTCTCCCAATAAGGTAGGACTCGATCGAAAAGTCACAAGGAAACTTATATAGAAGTTGTTTGATAAGAAATAGGGAGAATAGATGTGGTGTTAACAAGGTAAATCATTGATGTATACTACTTCTCGCACTCGATGGCATCCCAAGTAGAACTTTGAGAAATGATGCCAAAGATATACATCCTCGAAACGTACTAAACTACTAACCAACTCTACGACATGAACTAAAAGATCTTTACAATTTTCTCGACACACAAAACATTCTAACAGTGAGATGTCATTTCGTATTTCGATACCACTGTCTGTCTGTGGAAGTGAACGAGAGGTGGCTAGTCGAAGAAGTTTTAATTGCCTAAATAGGTAATATGCTTAACATACTCGTGAGTTTACCGTCTTAAAACAAGGTCTGCTACTAAGTTTCCACAATTTAGTTTCTCCGACTCAAGTAGTCACTGTTAATCAGCCCATCAGTTGCTCCTCTAATTAACGCATATACGATAACTTTAATATTGTTCGCTACTCTGAAACTGTAAACCAGCATTTTGGCACAAGGGTATCACTTCCAGATACTAGCATGTGTCCGATATTAGAAATCATACTGCCTAAATACTGGTTGACATTTCCAAGATATCAAACAGTATTGTCAATTAATAACGCCACCATAGGCTAATTACAGGCTAGAGCCTGCTCGGATAGTTGGTCTTGGACGATTGGTAAGGAATTGATCCTGTGAGGTTGTTCATTAATTCTAGGGAAAAATACTTTCTACTTCGGGGATTTCTACTAACCATAAGTGTAACAACTCGTACACCTGTGCCTATACTCATCGAAATGACGAGTACAACACTAAAAGAAAACTCGGAAACTAGCATTGGCTGGAACGTCCTAAGACCAGAGAAAGAATTTTCTAACATTTTACTAGGGTGTTGGAGGGAGGCATATGGGCTAACAGAGGGATTGTGGATATTAGAGCATATGGAAATGTGCTTGACATGGAGGCCGATATGGTCGCTTATGTTTATCCAGGTTTCACGGAATTCCCTGCACACACATTCCAGTATTGGGTTGACGGGATATACATGACCACACAACAGATTTTAGGTTTGCAGTGGAATGTCATAGATAGGTACTAGCAAAAATGCCTGCGCGTTGCTGCGGGACTTGAATGCACCAACCTTAACCACATGCATAATTTCTACACACAATAATTTAAAAGACGGTGTAGCACCTAAGAACCAATGAAGTGAAATTTTGAAGCAAAAGAAAAAATCCAAAACAAATAAGATGCGATTTTGACACCATAAAACCCTAAAGCGTTGACCGAATGAATGAACGTGTTCTTTCATCATGAATCTGCAAGATAAAAAGGGATGAATATGCAAGATAAAAAAGGATAATTACCCAATGTAGGAGCGATTGGGAGAACCAAAACAAAAATCAAAAGGAATTATTTGCTGACGGCTTATATAACCGTTCCGCTCTGTTTGCAAGAGAGACTTTTCAATGTGACCGGAATACGGGGTGGTACACCACGTGTCATTAAAAAAGTTCTCTGTTTGCAAAGCCAAAGACATAGAGGAAATACTGATGTGGGAGTGGGAAGTTAGGGGAAAAAGCAATGCTATGCGTGCGAGGAAACGTGCAGGTTTGAATCCCACGTTCAATTTTTTTCCTTTTTTTTTCCTTTTCTCCTTTATCATACTAGTTTTTCTGCACACGCCCTGTGGGTGCAAAAGGTTTTTTTAACATAACGGCACACTACGCGCGACATACAGAGTTTTAAGGAAGCTAATAATTTTGAATACACTAAATACCTAGGGCCAGATTCCCATACGCAACATATGTCAACATAGCGCATTCTATGAAGGAATTACAAAGAACTTTTCCATTGTAAGAACTCAATATAAAATTCATTAAGCGGTTACCACAAATTGATCCTGGACTATTTTGTCTCTAAAATTTGATGGTTAAATAGTAACAGTGAAAACTGAAATGCATGAAAACTCATCAACCAAAAGCAAAAAGCACATCGGGGTCCTCATCACTACCATCACGTGCTCGCTTGTGCTCCATTTCCGTAGACATGCCAGGTTCCAGTTTGTTATCATCAGGGGATGTTGGCATCAAATGAAACCTTTCTCATCTGACCAATTGTTGAAACCAAACAGCGGACAAAGGGAAGGAGAAAGAGTACTTTAATTAGAATTACCCCACTCTAACTAACACCGAGGCATTTTGTGATAAAACCCCACACCTGAGGATTGTGCAGGTGGTTAAGTGGGGACAGTATCTATGCTGTTGGAGTGAGCCCTTGACCTGTCGACCTGAAAAATTATACATGGTATCAGAGCTAGGGGACGGGCCCGTACTGCCACGTGCTTGGGTGGGTACCCGTTTGGCCCCGCATGATAGGTGAATCCTGACATGGCTCCACGTAGGCCAAAGATGCCACGTGATTGGGTGGGTCCTCATTTAGCCCCACGCGATGGGTGAGCCCCGACATGTCTCCACATGGTTGCCGATGTGCGGGGGAGTGTTGAAACCAATTGTCCCACATCGGACAGAGGGAAGGAGAAAGAGTACTTTAAATAGAATTACCCCACTCTAACTAACATCGGGGCCTTTTGCAATAAAACCCCACACCGGAGGATTGTGCAGGTGGTTAAGTGGGGACAACATCGGTGTTGTTGGAGTGGGCCCTCGGCCTGTCGACCTGAAAAATTATACACCAACAAAGTACATTACACATTATGTGTCATCATCATGGCTGCAAAAACCTTTTCGGTTAACACTCATAAATATGAAACAAACTCTAGAAAGTAAAGATTTCAAAAATAGTCAAATGGGTTAAAAAAATTTGAACTTTCAGTCAAATAGTCTACCTTGTCAAATTTTTTTTTTTTTTTTTTGCATTACTGAAGGGGGAGATTTTTCTGTTTCTTTTGTCATTTGCAGTGTTTCTTGGAATAAGAGTGTGTGCACCTAATGGAATCTGAGCAGGTTTTGTAACCTGCCTCTGGCCATTCTTTCTGCTGCATCTTTCCTTCAACCTTAAGTCATGGCTGAAGAAGATTCAATAAATATTGGGGGTGACATCTAGCATACCTCTCCTTCAAATTTCTCAGACGTCGAGGTTAACACCAATCCACGCTTGTGCTCAGTTCTCTTGAATAAGTTTAATTATCTTCCTTTGTCTCGAGCTGTGTCACTAGCTCTCGGAGGCAAAGGGAAATTAGGGTTTGTAAATGGAAGTGTGGAAGCTCCAGTTAGCTCGTCCTCTACATAAGGTGCATGCCTTTGCAAGGATCAACTTGTCATGTCTTTGCTGCTCAACACCATGGAGAAACATGTTGCTGAGATTTTTAGCTACTACAATTCTACATGTGAGCTTTAGAAAACCTTGCAGGATATGTATGGAAATCAAAACAACTATGCACTTGTCTTTCAACTTAAGAAGGACATTGTCAGTGCCCAGCAAGAAGGGAAAGCATTTGTTCAACATCTTGGAAGCCTCAAGGCCATGTGGAATGAGTTGGATGTATACCTTCCACATACCACAAATCCTACCATTCTCCTAAAACCAGCCGAGGAAGACAGAATCTACCAAATGTTGGGGAGTTTGAACTCCGAGTATGAGGATCTAAGGAGTCACATCTTGATGAGTCAAGAGCTTCCCACATTTAACAATGTTTGTGCAACTAACCAACAAGAAGAAGCAAGGAAAAAAGTGATGAATGCTGAGCACAGCTCGAGATTGACTAAGACTTGTGCATATGTCTCAAACTACAAGACCTCAGAGGCTAAAGTGTACAAGGGTAGAAATATACATCTGAAATGCAAATATTGCAATGGCGTTAACCATGTGGAAGACAAGTGTTGGAAACTTCATCCTGAACTTAAGCCTAAGTTCAGCAAAGATGGAAAAATGATACCAAGTCCTCACAGCAATTTTAACCTCATTACAAGGCTCAACTTGCTAATGCTCATCCTTCTACTATCTCACAAGGATCCATGGAGTTCACTGTCAACCCATTGTCACTTATCAATGAGTTTGCAACTTACCTTCAAAGTAAGGGACATGAAGGAGGTTCACAAGCTCAAGGCAATGAAGAGAGCAGTTACACAACCATGTTGGGACAGTTTGCCGGCTTTCTTGCTGGCAATGAGCATGTTCCAAGGGATGAAGCACCAGGTATACTCAAAGCCTTCACTACTGCCCTATTAACTAGTACTGAAAGTGATTGTTGGATAATTGATTCAGGAGCCACATATCATAAGACAAACAAAGTCACAAATTTGCATCATTTTAAACGTTTTTTAAGTCCCTCACATGTGTCTATTGCAAGTGGAAAAAATGTCTTAGTTTTGGGAAAAGGAGAAATAAACTTACTCTCACACAAAACACCTTCCACTGCCTTATATGTACCAACTTTTCCTTTCCAACTTCTGTCAATTGGAAAGATCACAAACACCCTAAATTGCCTTGCCATTTTCTCACCAGATAATGTGATGTTTTAGGATGTTATCACCATGAAGATGATTGGTCAAGGGGTTTTCATAAATGGACTTTACTACCTATGCAAGAATGTCTATTTTACTCAAGCCCTTCAAGCTCAATCAAAGTCCATAGATGAAAACCAACTTTGGCATAAAAGATTAGCTCACCCCTCTAAAGTAATCTTGTCTAAACTGTTTCCAAACTTTTGTAAATTTAATGTTACTTGTGATACTTGTCAATTTTCTAAGTTTACTATACTACCTTTTGGTAATTCAATGTCTAGGACAAGTAAACCTTTTGAAATGGTGCATACCGATGTATGGGGACCAGCAACTGAATCAATAGAAGGGTTTAAGTACTTTGTCTTATTTGTTGATGACTTCTCTCGAATGAGTTTTGTGTACCTTATGAAATCAAGGAGTGAAGTTCAAACTATTTTCAAAGACTTTCATATGCATGTTAAAACACAATTTCAATGAGACATTAAGATCCGATAATGGCACTGAATTTCTATCCAACAACATGCTTCAATACATAAGTTCTCAGGGCATAATAGAACAAACCAGCTGTGTAGTGACTCCCCAACAAAATGGAGTAGTCGAGAGAAAAAATAGAGATCTCTTGGAGAAGACTCGTGCCCTCATGCTTGACATGCATGTTCCAAAGAAATTTTGGTCATTTGCCATCCTCACTGCCACTTACCTCATCAACCAACTCCCAAGTCGTGTGCTAGCGTTTAAATCTCCCTATGAAGTACTCAAGGGTAGAAAAATTAATTTGACACACCTCAAGGTATTTGGATGTGTTTGCTTTGTTCACATTCAAGCATTGAACTGTGACAAATTAGATGCCAGGGTAACCGAGTGTGTGTTTGTGGGGTATTCTTCCACCCAAAAGGGATACAAGTGCTACAATCCAGCCACTAAGAAGTTCATTGTGTCAAGGGATGTGAAGTTTGAAGAAGATTGCCCTTATTTTAGTCACAAGGGGAATACTACAAATTAGGGGAGGAACTATTTGAAATGTTTCCACTCCCTCCGAGCATTAATAATCCAGTGTTAGAAGAAAGCTCATTTACTGTGATACCAGATATTTAAGAGGTACAAACTGACTCAATCACTACTAGCCATATTCATGCCAATGAGAGAGACGATGAGTCTCATTCTGATCATTTACAATCCCCTACAGAGTCTCAAGTGATTAGAAGAAATCATCCTCGAACCAGAAAACCTCCAACTAGGTTGCAGGACTATGTTACTTATGCCTCACGGTATCCTATCACTGAATGTATCAGACTTGGTGAGTTCTCAACTTCTCATGCTGCATTTCTCTGTGAATTTGATAAACACAGTGAACTAATAAGCTTTCAAGAGGCATCTATCCTCCCACAATGGAATCAAGCCATGGCAGATGAGCTCCGTGCTTTAGAAGAAAATAAAACTTGGAGCTTGGTCCAATTACCACCAGGAAAAAAGGCTATTGGAGGTCATTGGATCTACAAGATTAAATTCAAGGCTGATGGTTCTGTTGAAAGACACAAGGCCAGGCTTGTTGCTCGAGGTTTCACACAAACCTTTGGGGTAGCTTACAAGGAAACATTTGCACATGTTGCCAAGATGAATTCAGTGAAGGTTCTACTCTCAATTGTAGTCAATTGTGGGTGGACCCTTTATCAAATGGATGTGAAGAATGCTTTCCTTCAAGGAGAGTTACAAGAAGAAGTGTATATATAGCCTCCTCCAGGTTCTAATGGTATTCAAGGAAGTGTGGTTTGTAAGCTGCACAAGGCAATCTATGGATTGAAACAATCCGGAAGAGCTTGGTATGCCAAGCTCAGTTCAGTTCTAGAGAAGGCTGGATTTCTACGAAGTAATGCTGATTCCTCATTGTTTGTAAGAACTAGTACCAGTGGAAAGTTGGTGGTGTTCATTTATGTGGACGATCTCATCATCACAGGAGATAGTGCTACTGAAATTGAGCACTAAAGCTCTCACTACGTCAAACATTTGTTATCAAAGATCTCGGAAGGCTAAAGTATTTTTTGGGCATCGAAATGGCAACCTCTTCAAATGGGATGTTTCCACATCAACGGAAATATGTTTTAGGCCTTCTTTAGGAAGCAAAAATGCTTGATTACAAACCTGCCATCACTCCCATATATTGTAAACTAAGGCTCAACACAGATGGAGAAGCCATGCATGATGTGAGCTACTATCAACGATTAGTGGGTAAGCTTATATATCTCACCATCACACGTCCAGATATCACTTATGCAGTGAGCTTGGCAAGTCAATTTATGCATTCTCCCACTGTTGATCATCTTAACATGGTTAAAAGAGTCCTGCGTTATCTCAAGGGTTCGATAGGGCAAGGAATCATCATGCGTAACAATAAGTCCACTGCCATACGTGGCTGCACAGATGCAGATTGGGCAGGAAATGCACTTGATAGGAAATCTACCACGGGCTATTTGAAGGATTATTTTGTGAAAACATGTTCATTTGAGCAACATCATATAGCATGCAATTAACAATTAAAGGCGGAATCATGCTTACATGCACTCAAAAACAAAACATTACCCATGAAATTCAAAGCCTAGTAGATTGGTGAACCAAGACTCAACTCAAATCAAAGTGAGTTGAGAAATATATACCTTTGTAGATTCCTCTTTGCATAAGCAAAGGCTAATCACCCAAAGAGAGGGCCTTCATTCCTTGCATCTAAAATCTATGGATTTGGATGGATGAAAAGGTTTCTCCAAGTTCCCAAAATTGAGAACCTCTAAGTCTCCACACCAAGGAGAGATTGGAGAAGAAAATGAGTGACCTTGGAGGAGTAGTATTGCTAGCTACACCCTCCAAGGGGGCCGGCCTCCTAGAGAGAAAAATGAGAGAAATGTTCTCACCAATTTCCTCAAAAGAAACCCTAAATGAATTTTGGCTATAAAGTCATATTTATACCTTAATTCATTGGAGTGGCAAACTTGTAAATAAGTCCAAAACCCACTCCAAAACCAAATGGCCGGCCATGGGATATTATTGGCCTAATTGGGCCTTTGTGAATCATTATTCTTTAAGTTGTCATACAACTTAAGTCAATGGACTTGACGTTCGAAGCCCATTGGGCCTTAAGGTCCAAAACTATCCCGAGGTCTTTAACGAACTTTATTCGTTTGATTAATTAACATATTAATTAATCCTTGCCATAAATAATTAAACCATTTAATTATTCTTACTCATCTCTGTTGTTTCTTCAATCTCTACCTTACACGGTGTACGATCCATTAGGTTCCTTTTAGCGAGGCAGTGGGCGATTCAAACTCTTTCAAATCGATTGTGAATTGAAACTTACTTTCAATTCTCCCTTTAGTGTTTTTACACGTCTAGGGCTTCCACAAACCATGAGTGACACCTAGCAGCATATCATGGTTACCCAAGCTAATCAGAAGAGGTGGAGAACCTATTCAGTTTAGGATTACAAATGCAATACGGTCTTTCTCTAATACAATACTCTTGACCACATTGTTTGGTTTGATAGTTTATTTATTCATGTCTACTATCCAATGTGATTCATGTGCTTATATGATTACCTTGAATGTGATTTGGAACGCTTTCCTAAATCTCATTCATACTCTGGCCAAAGGTTCTAAATCATATCATAGAGTATTCTCCCTCAAACGGTTTGAAGGTTAGAGATCCCTTGTTGCGCATTCACTTGTCTCCATGACTAAGTGGCTTAACCCCAATGATGCCGTGGACACCCTCCTGATGGAGTGACTTTGACATAATCAAAGATCAAGGACTTAACCACAAGATAACTATGATGCCTCAGGTCAAAGGACTACTTTGCATTATCCTAACCATGAGTTCTCATGTGACATGAATATGAGAACTCTTCGTTGATCGTGTTCAGTGAACTCATTCTCTATTGAGCACCTACATACTTGTCTTGATGTCACACACACCAATGACTCGAGACTAGTCACTCTTCCTGAGAGAAGACACAGTACGTACTGATCTTAACGGACTGTCAATGCCCAATTGGCAATCCTATGATCAGGAACGTTTAGGATGTGTCTACGAAAGAATGGTCTCATGAATCTAACTTCTTTAGATCGTATTCTCCCAACCACATATTCCTTGGACTTTATCGTTTAAGCATATAACATTTATATGAGACGGCTCAAACAATAATCTATGCCCTTTATAGTTAAACTAGATTAGTTTAACATGTGAAATGTCCGTAAAGTATCATCATATGATTGGTTTTAGGGTACATTTCCAACACTATTACACGTTTGTTGGTGGAAATCTTGTCACTTGGAAGAACAAAAAGCAACATGTAATTGCTCGCTCCAGCGCAGAGGCTGAATATCGAGCCATGATAGCCACTGCCTGTGAACTTATTTGGCTTAAAGGGCTTCTTTCAGATTTAGGGCTTCCCATTACTACTCCCATGTCTCTTATGTACGATAATCAAGCAGCCATGCACATCGAGGCAAATTCCATGAAAGAACGAAACATATTGAAGTGGACTGTCATTTCGTTAGAGCTCAAGTGCAAACTCAAGTCATTAGAACCATCTTCACACGAAGCCATGATCAACTGGCAGATCTGTTTACCAAGGCTTTTGCATTCGCTTCATTTCATCATTTTTTGGGCAAGCTTGGCTCAATTAATCTCCTCGATCCAGCTTGAGGAGGAGTGTTGTTGAAGTGTTCCTTACCAGTCTCTAGAGTTAGCTATCCCTAGGGTAAATCTCTAGGGTAAGGCTCAATGTAATATCTAGGGTAAGGCTCAATGTATTATTGTAAATCAGCTATCCCTTGAATTAAGGGAGGTGACTGATTAGGTGTAATGTCTTTGTGTAAGATTTAGATAAGGTAGGCAACATGCCTTCTTTCTTCTTGTCGGCTGCTTGCAGCAGCCAACCCTCTCATCTCTCATTCCTCTATTTCTTCTCATATATAGGCGGTCTCTTGTACATGGAACATTACCATGAAATATACATGAAAACTTTAAACCAGAAAATCTACATGGTATCTGAGCCAGGGGACGGGCCCGTACTACCACGTGATTGGGTGAGTCCCCGTTTGGCCCCGCACGATGAGTGAGTCCCTACATGGCTCCACGTAGGCCAAAGATGCCTTGGATGGGTCCCCATTTGGCCCCGCGCGATGGGTGAGCCCCGACATGGCTCCACGTGGTTGCCGATGTGTGGATCTCCACATGTGACCCATAAAATTGGGGGTCTCACGTGCGGGGTAATGTTGAAACCAATTGTCCCACATCGGACAGAGGGAAGGAGAAAGAGTACTTTAAATAGAATTACCCCACTCTAACTAACACCGAGGCCTTTTGTAATAAAACCTCACACCTGAGGATTGTGCAGGTGGTTAAGTGGGGATAGTATCGGTGTTGTTGGAGTGGGCCCTCAGCCCGTCGACCAAAAAAATTCTACACCAACAAAGTACATTACACATTATATGCCATCACATGGCTGCAAAAACCTTTTCGGTTAACACTCATAAACATGAAACAAACTCCAGAAAGTGAAGATTTCAAAAATAGTCAAATAGGTTAAAAAAATTTGAACTTTCAGTCAAATAGTGTACCTTGTCAATTTTTTTTTGCATTACTGAAGAGGGAGATTTTTCTGTTTCTTTTGTCCTTTGCAGTGTTTCTTGGAATAAGAGTGTGTGCACCTAATGGAATCACCAACAAAGTGATTCAAACTTTTACAGAGCCTGCAGTTACTCTCTAGAGGCCCCATCATTGTTCGTAATTCTACAAAGAAAGAAGAAAATGAGGATGGTGATTGAAGTACACACATGGACCTTCAGAAAAGTTAGATGGTGATTGAAGGTACACATGAGAACTGAAAGATAGACCACCAAATTATCAAAATCCAGTCAAACATAAATGAGCAAAATAGAATAAAGAAACGAACTCCATCATCAAAATTAAATCCTACCTTTGCATCGCCTACTCATCCACGGGAACAGCGCATAGAAACCTTGCATTGGAATTTTTAGAAGGCATCCTCATCCACCGGAACAACACATAGAACACTCGCAGAAACTATGGGAGTCGCGGGTCAGGTTGCGGGTCTTCAAGAGGACCCGATTCCCTCATTTTCTCCTTCCTCCTTTCCCCTCCTTGCTCTCCTCTCCCATTGGCCGGTTCTATCATTTTTTCTCTCCCGCATTCTCCTCTTCTTTTCATCTCAGCCACACACGTGTCTCATGATCAAAGCTCCAACAAATCTGGAGCCTTCCAGATTAACAACCAATTTACCATTTTGTCCCTAATTTTAAACGTTAATGTCTCCTTCGTTAGAACCCCAAATTACGTTCCGTTTGCGCCCACGCATCTGTAGCGACGAGTACTACAAGGATATGCCAAGAAAACGAATCTTGCGTGACACGACACAACATTTAACAAAAGTCAACGCCTTTGCCTCGAAGGGCACTTTTGTAAATTCACTTATTAAAATTATAAAAACTACAATTTTTAGGGACGGGTCGTTACATAAAATAAGGAAAATTTGATGTTAAAAACATGAACTAGAAGAAAAATGGGAATAAAAACATAAATCGACACTAATATCCACCCTCCAAACCTTCATCCCTACTAATTAGACACCCTCAATTTCACCGGAAACCGTCAGGTCTCGGGTTCCAGCAGTTGGTACCCGAGACCTTATCGGAGACATTTTACGATTATTTTTAGGAGCTTCCAAATTCTTGGAGAGATGGTCATCCCCATCAGCAAGACGACGGCACCGTCGAGACCAGATTGGCTGTTCTGATCACCTGCTCCAATGGATAATGGAATTACAGACACCAGGTTATAGTTCCCCTCGATGTCATCATAGTTCTTTAAACCTTAATTTAGTTTTGAGTGAAAATATTACCAGAATTTTTTTTTAAATACATAAAAACAGTTAAATTAATAGTGCCCAATAAGTCAGAGCGCTTACGCCATGAATCATGCAATGCCACACCATCAAATTAACCATTTCATCTGGTAAAGTCTCCAGCTTGCAACAAAACCCTACAAACACAAAAATTATGACCGCGATTCACAGAGAGAGAGAGAGGTGTGTATGGACATGAGGGTGGTTCTTATAAATGCCCATTGATTCAGCAAACCACTTTTGTAGTTGACGTTGATCAATTTTGTAAAATCTACATGGGCAGACTGTGGGATGAGAATGTGCATGTCTCTGTTATTTATTTTCTTTATTTGTTTTGATAGTATCCGATAACTCCGTCGTGTAAGTTTATCTTACATTGCCGGTCCCAAGCCCGGATAAAGGAGGAGGGGGAGGGCGTCAGGTAGTCGACAGCCGGCACTCCATGATTACGTCGAATCCTTATGAAAATGAATCCAGAACGAAATCGCGCTAAAGCTAGGGCGTCACCCGTAAGTGGCGCGCTGTGTGGCCCGAGCACAGTGATAAGTAAGCAAGGGTCGCTGTATCTCCATCGGCACAAGGATGCAGTGTTAATTGAGCAAGGGGGCTATAGAAACTTCTTTTCGAACGACTCCACTCAAAGTTGTTTGAGAGCATATGCTCCTATCAACTTTACACGGGACACACAAAAGAAGTACTTTGATCCTATTAGACGGGGAAGGGTGAAGAAGCTAGGACAGAAGGGTAGAGTTCAAGAGAGCAAAATGCGTTTAGGAACGTGGAATATAGGAACCTTGATGGGAAAATCTATGGAAGTAGTAGAAGTTATGGTGAGGAGAAGGATAAATATTATGTGCCTACAAGAAACTAAGTGGGTTGGTCGTAAGGCAAAGGATCTAGAAAACTCAGGTTTTAAACTATGGTATTCGGGCACAAATAGAACGAGAAACGGTGTTGGTATCATCGTGGACAAGACCTTGACACAAGATGTTGTAGATGTCAAGAGGGTAGGAGATAGAATCATGGCAATCAAGATTGTAATAGGACAAGAACTTATCAATGTGATTAGTGCGTACGCACCTCAAGTAGGGTTGGATACGAGTTTGAAGGAGAAATTTTGGGAAGACCTTGGAGACTTGGTGCAAGGAATTGCTCAGACGGAGAAGTTATTTATAGGAGGAGATTTAAATGGACACGTGGACAGGGAGACAGGCAACTATGGAGGTTTTCATGGTGGCCATGGTTTTGGGGAGAGAAACGAGGATGGGGGAGCTATCTTGGATTTTGCAATGGCATATGATCTCTTCTTAGCCAACACCTTCTTTAAGAAGAGAGAAGAACATGTGATCACCTACAAGAGTGGGTCGTCAAAAACACAAATAGATTTTCTTCTAATGAGGAAAGGGGATCGTATAACTTGTAAGGATTGCAAAGTTATACCAGGAAAGAGCGTGGCTAATCAACATCGCTTGTTGGTGATGGATGTACATATCAAAAGAGTGAGAAAAAAGAACAAGTTTTGGAAGTGCCCAAGGACTAGATGGTGGAATCTAAAAGAAGAAAAACAAGCCATTTTCAAAGAGAAAGTAATCACCCAGTGTGTGTGGGATAGAGAGGGGGAAGCTAACCAAATGTGGGATTCCATGGCTAGTTGTATCCGAAAAGTAGCAAAAGAGGTATTAGGAGAGTCCAAGGGTTTTGCCCCACACCAAAAGGAATCTTGGTGGTGGAATGAGGAGGTACAAACAAAGGTGAAGGCTAAGAAGGAATGTTGTAAAGCCTTATACAAGGATAGGACCGATGAAAATGGTGAAAGGTATAGAAAAGCGAAGCAAGAGGCGAAGAAAGCTGTGAGAGAAGCTAAGTTAGCGGCTTATGACGATATGTATAAGCGACTAGATACCAAAGAATGAGAGTTGGATATCTATAAACTAGCTAGAGCAAGGGAAAAGAAGACAAGGGACCTAAACCAAGTGAGGTGCATCAAGGATGAGGATGGAAAGGTTCTTGCTACAGAGAACGCGGTTAAAGACAGATGGAAAGGTTATTTTCATAATCTTTTCAATGAAGGACATGAAAGGAGTGCTTCTTTAGGGGAGTTGAGTAACTCAGAAGAGTGTAGAAACTACTCTTTTTATCGTAGAATCCGGAAGGAAGAAGTGGTTGTAGCTTTGAAGAAGATGAAGCATAGAAAAGCAGTAGGCCCAGACAATATACCAATCGAAGTGTGGAAAGTTTTGGGAGAGACAGGTATAACATGGCTCACTGACCTTTTCAATAGGATTTTGAAAACGAAGAAGATGCCAAATGAGTGGCGAACGAGCACTTTGGTGCCTATCTACAAGAATAAGGGCGATGTACAAAATTGCATGAACTATAGGGGTATTAAGCTAATGAGTCATACAATGAAGCTCTGGGAGAGAGTCATTGAGCATAGATTGAGGCAAGAGACACGGGTTTCGGACAACCAATTCGGGTTCATGCCAGGGCGCTCAACCATGGAGGCAATCTATCTCTTACGAAGATTGATGGAAAGATATAGAGATGGGAAAAAGGATTTACACATGGTCTTTATAGATTTGGAAAAAGCGTATGATAGGGTCCCAAGAGACATTCTTTGGAGGATTTTAGAGAAGAAAGGAGTACGAATAGCATATATCCAAGCTATACAGGATATGTATGAAGGAGCAAATACTGCCGTAAGAACTCATGAAGGACAAACCGAAAGCTTTCCCATAACTGTAGGATTACATCAAGGCTCATCCTTAAGTCCTTACCTTTTTGCGTTGGTAATGGATGCGTTAACAGGACATATTCAAGATGATATTCCTTGGTGTATGCTTTTCGCAGACGATATAGTGTTGATAGATGAAACTCAGGAAGGGGTAAATGCAAAGCTTAACCTTTGGAGAGAAGTGTTGGAATCTAAAGGTCTTCGCCTAAGCCGATCAAAGACAGAATATATGGAGTGCAAGTTCAGTGCAAATGGAGGCCAAAACGAGTTAGGGGTGAGGATCGGAGATCAAGAAATACCAAAGAGCGACCGTTTTCGTTACCTAGGATCTATCTTGCAAAAGAACGGAGAATTAGATGGAGATCTCAACCATAGAATACAAGCTTGATGGATGAAGTGGACGAGTGCATCCGGCGTGTTGTGTGACCGCCGTATGCCACTGAAGCTCAAGGGAAAATTTTATAGGACGGCAATAAGGCCGGCGATGCTGTATGGCACAGAATGTTGGGCGGTGAAGCATCAACACGTACACAAAATGGGTGTAGCGGAGATGAGGATGCTTCGTTGGATGTGTGGGCACACGAGAAAGGATAAGATTAGGAATGAGGATATCCGGGGTAAAGTAGGAGTAGCCGAAATTGAAGGAAAGATGAGAGAAAATCGGTTACGGTGGTTTGGACATGTGCAAAGAAGGCCTACTGACGCTCCGATTAGAAGATGCGACTATGGGACAGAGGTTCAGGGCCGAAGGGGTAGAGGAAGACCTAGGAAAACTTTGGAAGAGACCCTAAGAAAAGACTTAGAGTACTTGGATCTAACGGAGGACATGACACAGGAAAGAACACAATGGCGTTCTAAGATTCATATAGCCGATCCCACTCAGTGACTTGGATTTTCCAAGTCTCCAACCGAGAAGTTTTCCTCACTCGGGAAATTAAGGGAACACTACCTCAACCTACATGCTCCACTCACAAAGCTTCAACATACAAGCTTCAACAAAAGAAAATTTAAAGAACTTAACGAAGAAGGCTTTGGTGAATTTAACACAATACGTTGAAATGAAGGAAAGCTTATTTATTGATATCCTCGATAAGTTACAAATATGTACATATACTTGAGTCAAAATAAACAAACAAGAGGAAACCTTCACAAAGGTTGCTTAGGAGAAGTCTCAGCAGTCGGTAGAGCCCCAGAAAGAGAAGGCACCGGAGGGGGATCATTCGGAGCCTCAGTACTGGACAGAACCCTAGAAGGAGAAGGCATCAGAGGTTGATCATTTGGAGCTTCATTACGCGGTACAGCCCCAGAAGACGAAGGCAATAAATGCCTTTGGAACAAACCCACAAATCTCTAATGATCAAGTAAAACCTGATCATCAGATTCCTTCATCTGGTCAAGCTTCCTCTTCATGTTTGTAGCATAGTCATGTGCGAGCCGGTGCAACTGTTTATTCTCATGCTTGAGCCCTCTAATCTCCTGTTTGAGACTCATCACTTCAGCCGCCAATGATTCAACTTGGCGGGTTCGAGCAAATAGGCGTTGGGCCATATTAGACACAGAACCTGCACACTGAACACTGAGAGCCAGAGAATCCTTAACAGCCAACTCATCAGACCGTTTGGAAAGTAGTCTGTTATCTTTGGGAGTGAGAAGCTTCCTGGCGACTACCGCAGCGGTCATATCATTCTTCATCACGGAATCCCCAACGGTAAGAGGACCAGTAGGGGAGACGAATGATGGGCGCCATATGTTGTCTGGAGAAGGCGGGGCTGCCTCTTCAACAAGGTTCAAGTCAAAACGACGGTCGGAGGGGCCAGACATTTTCAAAGGTGTTGAAGAGAGAAGAGGTCGGACAAATCAAGATTTTAGAAGTGCAAGAATGGAGCTTCTACTGGTGGATATTCAAGTGTGTTTTGGAACTTAATGTCAGCCCCTATAAAAATCTGCACTCGACGAAGCTTCAGAAATCGAAGAGGCGCCTGCTTAGAAATCGAAGAGGCGTTTGTTTTCTCAAAAGCTGGGCGGCTCAGAGACCACGAGGGTTGATCTCAGAAATCGAAAAGGCGTTTGCTTTCTCAAAAGCTGGGCTACTCAAAGACCACGAAGGCCGATCTCAGAAATCGAAGAGGCTTGCTTTCTCAAAAGCTGGGCTGCTCAGAGACCACGAGGGCCGATCTCAGAAATCGAAGAGGCACCTACTCTTCCAGCCTTGTCAACACCTGTCACACGCACACTCAGCTTTGTGGAAATTATGGGCATTCTGTCGAAGATTTCTGGCGAAGTAGAAAGAACATGAATCGTACTGTTCAATCACCCACTTCCCACACGCAACAATAGCTCATGGGTACCACAGATAACTTTGCCAAAGTTCTCTGACAAAGTTGAGACACGTGAAGCTTGCAGCTCCCACTACATCGCTCTGACCAAGAAGGGTAAAAGAATAGCAAAGAAACAACACTAACAAAGTTTAGACACATAAATTTTGAAGGTCTAGCTACCATATTATTACCCACAAGGGTAAAGGAACAGTACCACTGCTGGATAATTGGAAAGTCCCGGTGTGTCAACCTCTGTGCTTCGTGCCAAGGTAGACTAGCAAACATGCCCAACCTTTACTCACATTCGAGAAAACACTCCCAACAAGATTGCTTGCTCCAAAATCAAAGAGGCACCGCCCTCCGAATCTCGAGAGCCAGACTCCCAACATGATTACTTTCTCAAAAATCGAAGAGAGGGTAAAGGAACAGTACCACTGCTGGATAATTGGAAAGTCCCGGTGTGTCAACCTCTGTGCTTCGTGGCAAGGTAGACTAGCAAACATGCCCAACCTTTACTCACATTCGAGAAAACACTCCCAACAAGATTGCTTGCTCCAAAATCAAAGAGGCACCGCCCTCCGAATCTCGAGAGCCAGACTCCTAACATGATTACTTTCTCAAAAATCGAAGAGAGGGTAAAGGAACAGTACCACTGTTGGATAATTGGAAAGTCCCTGTGTGTCAACCTCTGTGCTTCGTGCCAAGGTAGACTAGCAAACATGCCCAACCTTTACTCACATTCGAGAAAACACTCCCAACAAGATTGCTTGCTCCAAAATCGAAGAGGCACTGCCCTCCGAATCTCGAGAGCCAGACTCCCAACATGATTACTTTCTCAAAAATCGAAGAGAGGGTAAAGGAACAGTACCACTGCTGGATAATTGGAAAGTCCCTGTGTGTCAACCTCTGTGCTTCGTGGCAAGGTAGACTAGCAAACATGCCCAACCTTTACTCACATTCGAGAAAACACTCCCAACAAGATTGCTTGCTCCAAAATCGAAGAGGCACCGCCCTCCGAATCTCGAGAGCCAAACTCCCAACATGATTACTTTCTCAAAAATCGAAGAGACACCGCTCTCCGAATCTCGAGAGCCAGACCCCCAGCAGGATTGCTTTCTCAAAAATCCAAGAGGCATCGTTCTCCGAATCTCAATAGCCAGATCCCCGACAGGATTGCTTGTTCGAAAACCGAAGAGGCACCACTTTCCCAACTTCAAGAGCTGGATCTTCTTGGATAAAGCTTGTCTGTAATCTTCACACGCAACATCAGCTTTCCAGATACCACAGACCACTTTTTCAAAGTGCTCTGACAGAGTTAAAACATGTGAAGCTGGCAGCTCCCACTACCGTGCTACGACCAAGCAGGGTAAAGGAATAGCATTATTACTTGATGTTAGGGAGACTCCTATATATGTCGACCTCCATCCCCAACGGACAGGCATACCTGCAAAAATGCTCAACCCTTCCTCTTATCTGAGAAGGCACTCCCAACGAAGCCTTTCGAAATATTCAGCTTTTTTTCCCCCCGATAATACCTCTGTAAACAAGCTATACTAGAGCAAGAATATCTCATATCATCAGGGTTAAAAGCAAGAGTATCCCATATCATGCTTTTTCCCTGTCTTTTCCTTTGGCCTTGTTCTTACCTGCAAGACAAGGAGAAAGAGAGCAATCAGTCAGCACTAGGAATCAAGCTTCCAGCCAGGAACTGACTGCCTGGAACCCCTTACCTGATTACTTACCTGGCATTGCTCTCAAGTACTCATCTTCAACATCTTATGCTTCCAGGGAATATACTGCATCTGCCTGAGGAACAGATAGGGCAAGTGAGAAGGATACAAGGAAGCATGTGGAGACAAGCGTAACAGCACACGTGCCGATACATCCACTACTCTGTCAAAAGCAAAAGTATCACATATCAGCAGGGTCGAACGTACTCTAGATTTGATGGACTTGTTTTGACCCTCAAATTCTTCAGTCGGCCTTATACTCTGGAGGAAACCAGAAAACCCTCCAGCCCAGTTCAAGAATAAGCCTGTGGAAAGTTACTTCTTCAAAAGCAAAAGTATCCCATATCATCTCTTCTCATTTTTCTTCTCTTTATCCTTCATGCTGCCTGCAAGATAGGGAGAATGTGAACAATCAGCCGGAGCTCTGATTGCTTACCTTGTCTATCACTTCTTTCAGCAGATCCCCTAGCTCGGCGACTTGGGGGACTCCTACTACATGGTTTGTATCGCACTTGACCAAGCCTGAAACTACAAGTAAGCTTCAAGTGAAATTGATACATTACCTTGTGCATCTCCACCAGTTACAAATACCACCCCTGGATGGAGGAAGAGTACTTCCAGAAAAGATGCCACATCTACCTATGAGACAGAGAAGGCAAGTCAAGACGATACCACACTCCGGTACTTAGAAGTTTCGTGGTTACGAGATCATTCTCCCATAATATTTCCTAATGTCATTTGTACTAAATCATTCACTTGTACTCACTAAATGAGAGCTTAAACCTATGTACTTACTAAAGGAGAGTTTGAACCTATGTACTTGTGTAAACCCTTCACAATTAATGAGAACTCCTCTAATCCGTGGACGTAGCCAATCTGGGTGAACCACGTACATCTTGTGTTTGCTTTCCTATCTCTATCCATTTATATACTTATCCACACTAATGACCGGAGCAATCTAGCGAAGATCACAAAAAGTGACCGTTTTCGCTACCTAGGATCTATCTTGCAAGAGAACGGAGAATTAGATGGAGATCTCAACCATAGAATACAAGCTGGATGGATGAAGTGTAAGAGTGCATCCGGCGTGTTGTGTGACCGTCGTAGGCCACTGAAGCTCAAGGGAAAATTTTATAGGACAGCAATAAGGTCAGCGATGTTGTATGGCACAGAATGTTGGGCGGTGAAGCATCAACACGTACACAAAATGGGTGTAGCGGAGATGAGGATGCTTCGTGGGATGTATGGGCACATGAGAAAGGATAAGATTGAGAATGAGGATATCCGAGGTAAAGTAGGAGTAGCCAAAATTGAAGGAAATATGAGAGAAAATCGGTTCCGGTGGTTTGGACATGTGCAAAGAAGGCTTACTGATGCTCCGGTTCGAAAATGTGACTACGGGACAGAGGTTCAGGGCCGAAGGGGTAGAGGAAGACCTAGGAAAACTTTGGAAGAGACCCTAAGAAAAGACTTGAGTACTTGGATCTAACGGAGGACATGACACAAAACCGAGCGCAATGGCGTTCTAGGATTCATATAGCCGACCCCACTTAGTGGGAAAAGGCTTTGTTGTTGTTGTTGTTGTTGTTGTTGTTTTGATAGTATCCGATCTCTTTTCCAATATTTTTTTTGTTTTAGTTTTTTTTTGTATCTATTTTTTTATGATAAAATTATCCCTGCAAATTTTGTTCTATTATTTTCAGTAAGGTTTGAACTTTTTTTGTTTTAGGGACATTTATATCCAGTTATTTTTGGCGAAGTCTTGAGACACCAAAACTCACTTTTGGCTTTCTAATATTAGAGATTTGTAATTAGTACTATATAACTCGTTGAAATGTGGGGACTGATAGGATTGGATTGCATGTTATTCCTTATTCAAAATCCTTCAATTTTCATCGATCATCATGCGGACATTGTATTGGAATTTTAGCTTGATCTATTGCCTTCAAGAGTTATGTTGATGATGTTTTCAGTAAAGTTTTCCACATCAGAACTCTCTTCCACATAAACTAAGTATAGAAAGACCAAACATTAAAAACCATTCAAATTATGTGAAGTTTAGCAAAATAATTATGAAAAGAAATAAAACAATAGTACTATACCATATAAAAATATATTACCTCCTTTTCCAAATAGCCAATCTTGTGTGCATAACAAAGCTTGAACTGTTTCTAGCAACACTGAACTACGATATTGATCTAGTACTCTACCCCCAATACTAAATAAAGATTCTGATGCAACAGTTGAAGATATTCTCTCTAAGTCTGGAGAGATCAAGAGTGAATGAGAGAGAAGGATAGTCTGGGCTCCAACCTAATGTACAATGGACGGCTGAGATTTAATCTTAGCCAATCCAATGGTCATCAATTTTCTAAATTTAATTATATATATATAGATAACTACATTAATAAAACCAAAAGAGGGTGAAAAGACATCTTTGTCTTCTATCACAACAAAAAAGTTAAGGACAGTAACGTAATTTCACTAGACAAAATTTTGCTGTTTTTTTTAAACCTCACCTACATGTAATTTAATCATCTCTAATTTAAAAATAACAAAATAAAAAAACCTCTCTCCCTCTCTCCTCACTCCACGCTCTCTTCGACTCTCTTCCTCTCTCCTTCAATTTTAACAACAAAAATAAAAAAGTTCACAAACTTTGTGTGTGGGCATATACTAATATATATAATTATTATAATATTTTTAGGGGCATAAAATTATGAAATTAATATATATAATTATTATAGTATTTCAAGGGGTATATAATTATTAAATGGGACACTTTGGATGCGGTCCCTAGTTATCAATATTTTTTTACTGAAACCTTGTCTGTTTTTAGTTTTTTATTGAGGTCCCTGACATTAATGTAATAGTGTAAGTTACTATATTTTTTAAATTAAAAGTTAAAATTTGAAATTTGTTTTTGTTTATATTAATGAGATTTTAAATATAACCCATAATGTCACATCCCGGCCCGGGGTCCACCACATCCCAGGCCTGCTCCACCACCGTAACACGATATTGTCCTCTTTGGGCCCCGACTACGCCCTCACGATTTTGTTTCTGAGAACTCACACGAGAACTTCCCAATGGGTCACCCATCATGAGATTACTCTCGCGTGCTACTCGCTTAACTTCGAAGTTCCAATGGAACCTGAAGCCAGTGAGCTCCCAAAAGGCCTCGTGCTAGGTAAAGATGAGAATATACATATAAGGCTTAGAGGATCCACACCCCTGGGCGATGTGGGATGTTACAATCCACCCCCCTTAGGGGCCCGACGTCCTTGTCGGCACACCACAGCCAGGGTTAGGCTCTGATATCAAATTGTCACATCCCGGCCCGGGTCCACCACATCCCGGGCCCGTTCCACCACCGTAGCACAATATTGTCCACTTTGGGCTTACCATTCCCTCACGGTTTTGTTTTTGGGAACTCACGAGCAACTTCCCAGTGGGTCACCCATCCTGGGAGTGCTTTGGCTTCCTTCTTGCTTAACTTCGGAGTTCCTACGGAACCCGAAGCCAGTGAGTTCCTACTAGGTAGGGATGAGAATATACATATAAGGATCACTCCCTTGGGTGATGTGGGATCTTAACATAATTTGTGGGATTAAAAATAATAAAATATAAATTATACTCTCTATTATATTGTGTGTGTATGTGTGTGTGTGTGCAAATATTAACATTTGAAGACATGTGCTTGCAAATAGAAACATGGCAAGAGAGACAGAGACAGAACCGGTGGGCAATTTCTACCAATGCATGTGACAACACAACCAACAAATTGCCCTTTTACCTTAACAATATCAATGGTAGCGATCATCTTCTCTAGGATTGTTATGCTTGTTCTGATATTCCCCATTACAGAGGAGATAAGATACAAGTTGATTTGCTTTTATTACTACAAGACTCAAGAAGAATGCTAAGGTCAGTTGTTTATGTGTGCGACATTGATAAAATACAAAAAACCCTGAACCGAAACCAAACCAAACAAACCAAGCTCCCTCCCTTTCTTACGCACCTCAAAAATACCTCCTCATATATACTCTCTACATTCCGAATCATTACGGGCAGCTTCAAACAAGTTCCAAATCAAAAGCTATTATGAATTTTTTTGCCAACATTCAAACGAAACATATGGACAAAACATATGAGCTCGTGTGCCAGTTAGGCTTCGGACGTGGACGAAAGAAGGTTGAGATTCAACTGTAAAAGCAATTGCTCTTTGATTTTAAGACCAAAACGAACTTCTCCCAATCTTTTCTCTTCCATTTTCTAAAGGGAACGACTCTTTATTGAGACCATGTTCAAGGGGTCTGACTAGATTATGGGGTTATTTCATACACACACACACACATTAAAAAGAAAATATAATATTTGCTATATTATTTGATAGGTAATGCTAGGGAGGCTATAATTTTAAACTAAATTTGTAAACTAAATGATGTGCCACCAATAAGAAATAAACACGTTAATCAACGTTTAAGTAATAATCCAATCATCAACAACCACATCATTTGGTTTAAAAAATTTGGTCTTCCGCATTATCCTTATTTGATTGTTAGTTTAAGTGATATTTATTGTAAATGCATGATTTGGTACCTCTTATTAACTTCAACATTTCAACTTCTTGTGACTTATGCGTTATATGCATTTGTAATTAGTGCTATGTAAGTCGTTTAAATGTGGGACGGATATGATGGGATGCCTATTTTGGACTGGTTAAGATTGAATTGGTTAGGTTGAGCTTTTCTTGTATTGCTTGGTGTACTGCTTTGGATTGGATTGAAAAGAGCCTTAACCCACCGACTCATAAACAAACCCACGACCGACTCCCTCACTTGCAACCCATGAACCACGACCCACGACCCACTTGCTCATGCTGCAAATCCATCTAGTCGCGTCAAACCCGAATTCGATCTACACTTGTGTTAAGAAAATTGTCGGTCACGATCCGCACTCAATGCTGCTCAAGACCCGAACACGGTGTTGCTTGTGATGACCTACTTAGGGTTGGTTTGGTATTGCTGTGTTTTGAAAAAAAAAACTACTTTTGCTGAGTTGTGAGAATAAGCTGCTGTGAAATAAAGCAGTAGAGTGTTTGGTAAAATTTTTTGTAAAGGTGATTTTGGAAAAAAAAGCAGTATTACTTTTATGTAAAACAGCTGTGACTGTGTGAAATGACCGAAAAATGTATAATACTATATGTGCCATTAATTTAATATTCTTAAGTCTTCCCCCTTTATTTTCTTCATTTGCATCGAGAAGTCTCTACTACCTCACTACTGAACCAGACTTTTCAAAAACCAAAAACATCTTTCTAGAAGTCTCCCCCACAACCCCAATTTTCTCAGTTTTTATGTTTTTTTACTCTGTCTTCTTCTTTTTTATTTTCTACTCCGCTCGAGGAGTTCATTATATACATCAGGCGGGGCCAACGCTCCAGGATGCTGGTTTCTTTCTTCTTCCGGGACTAATCACTTTTTCTTTTTGAAACTGTATAGTGTGAATTTGATCATACGAAGTAGTTTCCTATATTTAATTTTGGATATTTGGAATAATTGAGTTTTGGTGTTCGTTTGGGCAATCTGGGCTTTCCTAATTTGCAGAAATACGAAGATCAGTCGCTTATAAGCGGTGCAATCTGGGAAATACGGGCAAATCTGCGATGCCAAAACCGAATCTAGTCCTCGCCGAAAAAGATGGTGGTATTTTTTGGCGCGATTTTGTTAGGAATGGACAAGAGATGGGAGCAGTGGCGGATTCAGGAAATAATATTAGGGGGTCATTAAGAATAGCGCGCAAATTTTTTTTAACAGAAATTACATGCATATCGTCATTTCATCGAGTCTTGGTAGGCCTGAAGTCATTTGGAAAGGCATATTGCACACCTGTTAATGCCTCATTTGCGTGGGTAACTAACATGTTCCAAGGCTGCTCCCACATGAATACTTAACAAAGAAACACACTTATCTTGAACACACTAACAATGTTTGATATCATTGCATCCCATTAATATGTTTGTCCAAGAATGATGATGCTTTGTTATTCTCTGAGATCACCATTTCATTTACTTTGCATTTTTGGATAGTTTTTTACTTGGTTCTTTTTTTCTGCCTACAATTGTAATCACAACCAACAAACAAGCCATAGGTAAATAACAATGTTTGATATCATTTACTGAAGTTTGGACGGTCAGCACTCAAGTTATCCATGAACATTTACTGAAGTTCGGATGGGGGGTCAGCTGTCCCCTCTGCCACTCAATGCATGGGAGGAAGGGCAGAGGCAGAAACAACATCCTAGACATATATTTTTAGAGTTGTAAGTGAGAAGAGAAAAATGTATAATACTATATGTGCCATTAATTTAATTTTCTTAAGTCTTCCCCCTTTATTTTCTCCATTTGCATCGAGAAGTCTCTCCCACTACCCCACTACTGAACCAGACTTTTCAAAAACCAAAAACATCTTTCTAGAAGTCTCCCCCACAACCCCAATTTTCTCAGTTTTTATGTTTTTTTGCTCCATCTTCTTCCTTTTTATTTTCTGCTCCGTTCCTCAATCTCTCATCTGTCATCTAATTTGCAGTACATACATGGTCTAGCTACTCGAGGAGTTCATTATATACATCAGGCGGGGCCAACGCTCCAGGATGCTGGTTTCTTTCTTCTTCCGGGACTAATCACTTTTTCTTTTTGAAACTATATAGTGTGAATTTGATCATACGAAGTAGTTTCCTATATTTAATTTTGGATATTTGGAATAATAGAATTTTGGTGTTCGTTTGGGCAATCTGGGCTTTCCTAATTTGCAGAAATACGAAGATTAGTCGCTTATAAGCGGTGCAATCTGGGAAATACGGGCAAATCTGCGATGCCAAAACCGAATCTAGTCATCGCCAAAAAAGATGGTGGTATTTCTCGGCGTGATTTTGTTACCAATTGACAAGAGATGGTGATGCGAAATATATAAGCACACAAATTAAACCCTCTTTTTGACAATTGTAGTATGGATGTAAGTAGGGTATCGTTCTAGGCCGGGGATTAGGAGGGATTGCTAATCTATTCTAAATTAATTTAAAAATATTAAACAAGACTTAAGGACACAAAATTAGGCTAAAAACTCTAATAACTCGAAACACACTTAAAATGACTCAAAATAATGAAAACAATTAAATTAAACACTAGGAACTGAAATGGACGGAAATTAAATTAAAAGACTAACAATAAAGAAAACTAACTAAATAATATAATTTAATAATGGATGGGTGTTTGGTTTTGATGAAAAGTAAATTAAACTTAATTAAATTACAGAATTGACAAAAACATAAAATTAAGGTAAAATGATAAATGACGGACTAGCTAGAGGGTTCTTCTCCACACATGACACATATGCAACCTAAATTGATTTTCAGTTGTTCTTTCAATAAATTATTAATTCTCAATGCCCCAAGTTAATTAGGTACGCTTAAATTAACCCTCAGTTTTTCCACAAGTTATTGGGTTGGATGATTGCATACGACAACCCAAAACATTCCCTACAAGTTCCCTACATGAGTTGCATAATAGAGATACAAGCAAGAATCAATAAGTTCTATGAAAAACATAAGCATTGACGAGACACTCGTTACTATGATTTGCATGAAACTTATACCAAGAATTTACTTAACGTGATTGTGACTAGCAACCTTCACTACTTATGAATATAAGTTCATAACGATTAGGTGAAATTCCCTTATATTCTAGCGTCAAATTCATGCATGTAAATTAAGCGTGCACTCTCAACCAACATACACAAATCAGTTTTTATACGAACAGATAAGTAAATTGAAATCACAACTTATGAAATCACAACTGAAGGTAATCAATTCATATTACAAATATAAATCATGGCTTTGAATTAACCTCTAGCCAAAATAAAATTAATTACACATTATTAAAACAAAAATAAAATAGGAGTTTGGAAAGATTAAACCGAAAGAAGGTGATCTGTTGCTGTGCAGCTTCACTGCGTCGTCAGTACGTGCTCTGTCAGTCACTCCTCTCTCCTGCACGTCCTCTCCTTCTTCCTGACCTCCCGCGCCTCACTTGCCCCGTCAGCCTTCCACGCTGACTGCTTTCCTTCTCGCAGCTTCACGCTGCCCAAAGGGCAGCCCTCCCCTCTCGCCTATTCCCCTCTCCTCCTTCCTCGCGCTTCCCGCGTCTTCTCCTTTCTTGCGCCTCCTGCGCACTGCTGCCAAAGCAGCCCCCCCCCCAGTCTCTTCCCGTGTTCTGCGAGCTGCCCAAAGGGCAGCCCCTCTGTCCACCCCGCTCCCAGACCCCCCCCCCAAAATCACCTCCTTTTATATCTCCACTTCTCTTATTTTCATTTATTCTTTCTGGCAGTCACGCCAACCTTATTTTTTTTTTCTTTGCTTTTTATTATCTGCCATGCCTCTTTGTACCACTGACTGCATCATGATGTTGAGCAATTGCTAAAGCATCTGCCAACGAGTCCCTGTTCTGCCTTCTTGTTTCTGTCGGTCTCCCCTTATATTTTTCTTCTTTCCGTCTGTCAGTCCATGTGCCTTCTTTTCAAGGTATAAGCTGGAAAGTATTTTTGGCAGCAAGATTCTTTTGTGCTATTTTTATTTTCTTTGCATAACAAATCCTAGAAACACAAAAATAACGTAAATAGCTCAAAAATATAAGGAACTAACTAAGAAAAGACGAGTGAATTTGAAGTAAAAATATATATAAATATGATCCGATCAAATACCCCCATACTTAGCTTTTGCTAGTCCTCGAGCAAAACAAAGAAAACATGAAAAAGTACTAACATGAAAAACATTAGTTTCCCCCTATGTGACCCTCATAGAGATTCATTCGAGAAAACAAATCATCAAGAACCATAGCTAGCACCAACAAACTAATCCAAGTTCATCTTCCTTATTCAAATATTAGCAGTAATCTTTGAATCATCCTTGAAGTGTAATGTGTGAGATAGCCATGCTAATGCAATTTCAAGTTTTTATTTTTAAGATCATCATATGCAAACTAGCGACCTTCTCACTGGATATGCACTCAATCACACATGTGTTTAGTTTTAATGTGTTTCGCTCAAAGAATCAAATGTGAAATTTCTACCATAAGCTTGCATAAAGATCACTTCTCCACAGTCATAATTGCAAAACTTAAATCAAGAGGACTTTTATTGGATGTAATGAGGTTTAGGGATAGGGTTATTGAAACAAAAGAATAGGAAAACACAAATTCCAAGCTACATTGCAAGCAATTCTTTTCTTTAGATTTATAAGAACTCAAGCTCTCCAACAATTCTTCTAGCACCTCCAACCATACTCTTAAACTGAAACTTTAAAAAAAACTTTTTATTTTCTTTTTATTTTCTTCTTTTTTTTTTTTTTCTTCGTATACAATCTTTCTTTTTCTTTTTCTTTTCTCTCTTTTTTTTTTTTTAATACAAACATGAAATACCCCCACACATAATCTTTTGCTAAACATCTTCACAGTACTTCACAAACGTTTCTCATAAGACAATCTCGCATTGCTCGCTTGGAAAGGGTAAGGAAAAATGTTTCAGGTATAAGGGTAGACATATCTGGTGATAAGAAATAAAAGGCTCAACAAATACGGCTCAAATTGGCAATCTAATGATATCATTTTTCTTTGGGAAACATGGTTATTTGGGCCATAGTGGTAAACCTAATGCCTCTATCATTTCCAAGTTCATGCAATCAATGACAAACATTTCGAAAGATCGTTACGCAAGTTCTAGAGATGTATCTCACATAAGTTCATCACACATGAAAGAATAGGAGTGTATGAAAAATGCACACTTTCAATAGGCTCAAAAACTCACATAGGATGTATATGGTCACTAAATTCACATATGAAGCTTTAAGTCATGCTTTAGTTTCACATCAACAAGGCTATGTGCATTTGGTTTTTTTTTTTTTTTTTTTTTTTTTTTCAAAGATGATCAAACATGTACAAAACTAACAAGAGAATTAGGAATTTCACAAAACACATGTTAACTAAGTTCTTGATGATCATGGTTCAAATTTGATCCAATTATATCATTGGGTATGGAAACTAACAAAAAATCTAATTCAAAACAATAAGGGAAACAAGACAATATTTTTGGATTTTTTAAATTTTCCTATTTTTTTTTTTTTTTATAATTTTTTTTTATAATTTTTTTTTTTTTAAAGAAAACAAAAAGCAACAACACAGAAACAAATGAAATTCTAGAGATTTCTACCCCCACACTTAAACTTGACATTGTCCCCAATGTCAGAAAACACTATAATGCAAATAAAAAAATAAAATAAAATAAATAAATAATAAGAAACAAAATAACGCAATTGGACTGAAAACTTCCCTAATTTGCAGTAAAATCAAGCGATGACCCCCAAGCTAAAATTCTGCAATCAACTTCAAGGGTGGAAATAACCAAAAGTTCCTGCAAAGAAAAGAAATAATTCAGTTAAGTACACAAGAAAATAAAAAAAAATTGCAAACGAAAAATTGAAAATTACGATAAAAGACAATGAATAGAACTAATAAGTGATCATTGGTCGTGCGTGTTGACTTTCCACAGCTTTCCTCTTGAACGGGGTTGGAATTCTGAGCGAGGAATATTAGCGTGCCTTGGTTTCATTTCAGACTTCTTCTGCTGGGATTATTTGATTGTGCAGTCTGCATTCTTCTCTGCTTGTTTCCTCTGCACGGCGGGCAGGCACGAGGTAGAGGTGTTGGTCTGATTCTTTCTTCAATCTTTCCAAGTGCCCACCTCTTGCTCTCTTTCTCCTTGTCCCTAGCTGAGGATGAATCAGCACGTTGTCTCCACATGCTTCGAGGTCTCATTTTCACCTCCCTTACTTGTCCCCCAAGTAGATGTGGTAGACAAAACGGAAGCATAAGATGAAGAAGATGAGTACTCGAGAGCAAGGCTAGGTAAGCAATCAGGAAGGGGTTCCAGGCAGTTGGCTCCAGATTGGAAGATTGATACCAAGTGCTGGCTGATTGCTCTCTTTCTCCTTGTCGGAAAACAAAGACAAGGAGAAGGACATGGAGAAAGCATGATATGAGATACTCTTGCTTTCAACCTTTATGATATGAAATACTTTTGCTCTGGATGGGTTGTTAGCAAGGGTATCCCAGGGAATGAGGAATACAGAGTGACTTAGGAGGATTCTTTGGGAATGCATTTTCGGAGATGAAGAAGTGCTGAGAGGGTGTGCCTTGCTGTGGAAGGTGAAGGTAAATACTTATAGGGCTTTTCTTCACAACCGGAACTGTTCTCTCACTCATTGTCGGCAGCCGGTGGATGGATGAATAGTACAAATTACGCGCTTTCTGACAAAGCTGCCCGTAATTTCCGCAAAGTTACCGGTTGCATGTGACGAGTGACGACACGTCTGGACAAAGTGATCCTTCGAAATCCGGGATTCGGCTCGTGGTTTCTGAGCAAGCCCAATTTTTAAGAAATGAAACGCCTCTTTTGAGAAAAGAATCCGGCTTTTAAGAAAGGAGCGTCCTCTTTTCAGAAAAGAATCCGGCTTTTGAGAAAGGAGCGTCCTCTTTTGAGAAAAGAATCAGGCGTTTGAGAAAGGAGCCCCGACTCTTCGATTTGCGAGAGGACGCTTCTCTGAGGAGCGCCTCTTTGATTTCTTCCTTTTTATAGAGGCGTTAATCTTGCTCCACAACACACTTATCCCTCCAGTAAACACTCCCTTCTTGCACTTCCGAAATCTTAATTTGTCCGATCTTTCTTTCTCAACACCTTCAGAAAATGGCAGGCCCTTCTGATCGACGTTTTGACTTGAACATTCGTGAAGAGGCAGCTCCGCCTTCACCAGACAACATATGGCGCCCTTCCTTCATATCCCCTACTGGTCCCCTTACCGTTGGGGCTTCGGTGATGAAGAACGATATGACAGCTGCGGTGGTGGCCCGGAACCTTGTCACTCCTAAAGATAACAGACTACTTGCTAGACGGTCTGATGAATTGGCGGTTAAGGAGTCTCTGGCCCTTAGCGTGCAGTGTGCGGGTTCTGTATCCAACATGGCCCAACGCCTATATGCTCGAACCCGTCATGTTGAGTCGTTGGTGGCTGAAATACAGAGTCTCAAACAAGAGATTAAAGGGCTCAAGCATGAGAATAAAGAATTGCACAAGCTCGCACACAGTTATGCCACCAGCATGAAGAGAAAGATTGACCAGATGCAGGACACCGATGGTCAAATTTTACTTGATCATCGGAGGTTTGTGGGTTTGTTCCAACAACATCTGCCTTCGTCTTCTGGAGCGGCACCGCGTAGTGAAGCTCCAACTGATCAACCTCTGCCGCCTCCTACTTCTGTGGCCCCGCCGACTGCTAAAGCCCCGCCTACTACTGAAGCACCACCCGACCAATGAATACTATTAGTTTACATCATTGTAAAATTTTAATTTTAATTTTTTTTTTTTTTTTTTTTTTAATTTTATGTTTTTTTTTTTTTTTTTTTTTGATTTTTTAATTGTTTTTTTTTTTTTTTTTTATCATTAATTTTAAATTTTATCTTTTTTTTTTTTTTTTTTTTTAAATATGTAAATTAATGTAAAGAGATTTTGGTTAATCTTCCCCCACACTTAAACTAAATAACACAAACTCACAGAAATCAACCAAATAACACAACTAACTAAACAAAACAAAATGAAAGCAGTAAAGATAAGGATGGAAGAATGCAAAGCTGATTGGGTTAGTGATTCCAAAATCTCCCTTCGTTGAATGCTTGGGTTGCCTCCCAAGAAGCGCTTGATTTAACGTCTTTAGCCGGACGCATCTTTCCTTTAAATTTCCCTCGGCTCCATTTGAACCTAAAATCAAAGAAAGAAAAATAAATCAAAAATCAAAAGTAAAATACACAAACACCAATATAAACATAAACAAAAACAAAAATAAAAGGATTAGCAAAGTTGCTAATCCCCGGCAACGGCGCCAAAATTTGATGCGAAATATATAAGCACACAAATTAAACCCTCTTTTTGACAATTGTAGTATGGATGTAAGTAGGGTATCGTTCTAGGCCGGGGATTAGGAGGGATTGCTAATCTATTCTAAATTAATTTAAAAATATTAAACAAGACTTAAGGACACAAAATTAGGCTAAAAACTCTAATAACTCGAAACACACTTAAAATGACTCAAAATAATGAAAACAATTAAATTAAACACTAGGAACTGAAATGGACGGAAATTAAATTAAAAGACTAACAATAAAGAAAACTAACTAAATAATATAATTTAATAATGGATGGGTGTTTGGTTTTGATGAAAAGTAAATTAAACTTAATTAAATTACAGAATTGACAAAAACATAAAATTAAGGTAAAATGATAAATGACGGACTAGCTAGAGGGTTCTTCTCCACACATGACACATATGCAACCTAAATTGATTTTCAGTTGTTCTTTCAATAAATTATTAATTCTCAATGCCCCAAGTTAATTAGGTACGCTTAAATTAACCCTCAGTTTTTCCACAAGTTATTGGGTTGGATGATTGCATACGACAACCCAAAACATTCCCTACAAGTTCCCTACATGAGTTGCATAATAGAGATACAAGCAAGAATCAATAAGTTCTATGAAAAACATAAGCATTGACGAGACACTCGTTACTATGATTTGCATGAAACTTATGCCAAGAATTTACTTAACGTGATTGTGACTAGCAACCTTCACTACTTATGAATATAAGTTCATAACGATTAGGTGAAATTCCCTTATATTCTAGCGTCAAATTCATGCATGTAAATTAAGCGTGCACTCTCAACCAACATACACAAATCAGTTTTTATACGAACAGATAAGTAAATTGAAATCACAACTTATGAAATCACAACCGAAGGTAATCAATTCATATTACAAATATAAATCATGGCTTTGAATTAACCTCTAGCCAAAATAAAATTAATTACACATTATTAAAACAAAAATAAAATAGGAGTTTGGAAAGATTAAACCGAAAGAAGGTGATCTGTTGCTGTGCAGCTTCACTGCGTCGTCAGTACGTGCTCTGTCAGTCACTCCTCTCTCCTGCACGTCCTCTCCTTCTTCCTGACCTCCCGCGCCTCACTTGCCCCGTCAGCCTTCCACGCTGACTGCTTTCCTTCTCGCAGCTTCACGCTGCCCAAAGGGCAGCCCTCCCCTCTCGCCTATTCCCCTCTCCTCCTTCCTCGCGCTTCCCGCGTCTTCTCCTTTCTTGCGCCTCCTGCGCACTGCTGCCAAAGCAGCCCCCCCCCAGTCTCTTCCCGTGTTCTGCGAGCTGCCCAAAGGGCAGCCCCTCTGTCCACCCCGCTCCCAGACCCCCCCCCAAAATCACCTCCTTTTATATCTCCACTTCTCTTATTTTCATTTATTCTTTCTGGCAGTCACGCCAACCTTATTTTTTTTTTCTTTGCTTTTTATTATCTGCCATGCCTCTTTGTACCACTGACTGCATCATGATGTTGAGCAATTGCTAAAGCATCTGCCAACGAGTCCCTGTTCTGCCTTCTTGTTTCTGTCGGTCTCCCCTTATATTTTTCTTCTTTCCGTCTGTCAGTCCATGTGCCTTCTTTTCAAGGTATAAGCTGGGAAAGTATTTTTGGCAGCAAGATTCTTTTGTGCTATTTTTATTTTCTTTGCATAACAAATCCTAGAAACACAAAAATAACGTAAATAGCTCAAAAATATAAGGAACTAACTAAGAAAAGACGAGTGAATTTGAAGTAAAAATATATATAAATATGATCCGATCAGATGGGAGTAGTGACAGATTCAGGAAATAATATTAAGGGGTCAGTAAGAATAGCGCGCAAATTTTTTTTAACAGAAATTACATGCATATAATCATTTCATCGAGTCTTGGTAGGCCTGAAGTCATTTGGAAAGGCATACTGCACACTTGTTTGAGGTGCTCAAAAGAAAGTCCCAAGATAAAGTACAAGATAGGATATAGGGGTAACCTAGCACTCCAAATCTCTGATAACTGTACCGCTACCCCACCTACGAACCTCTCGAAGCTACTCAGACTTGTTACCTGTAAGATCAGTGCCTACACCATCGAAATGGTGCACCGGCAAACAACAACCCGGATAAGCTACGAACTTATGTGAGCGACAAATAATTCAAAGTATATGATACTAATAAAAAAAACAGTCACCATTCACAATTTGTAAACCTTGAATATAAATCATTCATAAGAAATCGCGACCAAACCTTACCACCTCCAAAGGAGTCACACATACATCCAACAAGTTTTCTAAATCAAAAATTAGAGTTCTCAAAGTCACATTCACATATATATTCAAAACTAGAGTTAGAGAGACGTCGTTCGGCCGAAGCCTACGCAAGTAACCAAATAGGAAATGGCCCCCCAAAGCGGATCAACCAAGTAGAGCCACCCCTGAGAAAGTAACCAAGTAGGTAGTGACCCTCCAATGCGGATTAATCAAGCAGAGTCACCCCTGAGAAAATAACCAAGTAGGTAGTGACCCCCCAATGCGGATTAACCAAGCAGAGTCACCCCTAAGAAAATAACCAAATAGGTAGTGACCCCCCAATACGGATTAACCAAGTAGAGTCACTCCTATAACTATTGGAAGGTGATCACCCAATGCGGATTAACCAAGCATGATCACCTTTAAACGTTTATGGCCATACCTAGGCTATAAGGATCGCCCAATGCGGATTAACCAAGCGCGATCCACAAATAGTATGATCCCCTAACGCGGATAAACCAAGCAGGACCATCCAGGACCATTGCTACGTGGTGCAGACTTAGTGTCACCTAACCCCATGACACTAGGGTAATGGTCCTTCACAATCCATCATTTTTATCATCCATCACATATATATCCCAAAACACAATCCATAACAGTTCAAATATCCAAGTCACCTAATGTTGCATAAGTAGATCGACGACAATTTACTAGAAACAATTATTTAGCATCAGAACTATTTTAAGAATCCATAGTGTAACCACAAAGTTTATTAGCACAAAAGATTTCAAAGCAATAACCATAACACATAGATTATAATCACTCACCTGAGAACCACACTAAAGCACTCAAACACGAGAGTCAAGGCATCACGTTCTATCACCGCCTAACAAGGTACAAACCACATTTAGATTTCCTTCGATAATTCACATACTTAAAACTCTTATATATTTCCCACAACAACATTTAATGAGGAATCGAACTGTCATTCTAAGGTAGGGTCCATGATCTTACGTCACTTATTCCGTAATATCCAATCATTAGATTTTCACTTGTAAGTCCCTAAGGTCCTTAAACATTAACTACCATAGCATACTAAAAGTGGTGTCAATTCAATGGTAAGATCATCAATCGCTAAAGTAATCAAGTGGCGGAGCTTATCGATAAAATACTTAACCAACAACATTTTTATAAATCGAATGTCACACACCAGAAAATTTGACTTTCTCCAAAAATTCTCAAATTTTACAGGAATAAAGATTTCAACAAGTAGAGTAAACTTTATACATGTGGCCGAGTCCAATTTGGCCAGGAAGGCCCTCAAATTGGCTCGCACCCAACGAAACCCTTAGGTGGGTGTCCTTAAATTCGGCTTCCTTGGTGTTCCAATGCCCCAACCACCAGTTGGGTCTTGTTCCTGGGTCCAAGGGAAGTTGATTAAGGGTTATGGTTAGTGGTGATACTCTCCTGAACGACAATTCGTCGTCGAGAACCCCTCGGGTTCTCCTATGGAGTTCTACCCGAATTGGACCTTAAAAACCCTTCATTTTTTATAGAGAGGGAAGGGAGAAGATATTTAAGCAAGTTACAGGTGAAGAAGATAGGAGAATCAGCTGAGAATTGGAGAAACTTACTTGAAATGGCCGGTTTGAAATGGTTTGGTGGTGCTCACGGTTCACCAAGGGGAAGAAAGAAAAATGTCCCCTTTTTCCCTTAGTTTGCCTTTTCTAGCCTCCCCCCCCCCCCCCAAAAACCATCTGATTGTTCTTTTTTATTTTTTATATTATTATTATTTTAAACTAACTTAACTTTTAATTCACACGTGGAAATTAAACAATTCCCACAATCTATAGTTCACATCTTCAAACGTCCGTAACTATATCGTTATAATTCGGATTCGCAAACGGCTTTCGCCTAAGCGTTCAGGGGTTCGAGATCTATTTAAAAACACTAGTTGTAACGTCGAAATATCAACGAAAGATAAAGATTGATTATGAAATTTTCAACTCGATAACTAAACAATTACTAAACTTAAAATTAATGGAATTAAAGATAACTAATAAAGTTAACATAAGCGCGAAATACGAGTTTTAAAATACGAGATACGTAATAATTGGTGAAATTCCGGGGTGGAATTTCACAACAATTGTAATCACAACCAACAAACAAGCCATAGGTAAATAACAATGTTTGATATCATTTACTGAAGTTCGGATGGTCAGCACTCAAGTTATCCCTGGACATTTACTGAAGTTCGAGGGGGTCAGCTGACCCCCCTGCCACTCAATGCATCCGCCCCTGGATGGGAGGAAGGGCAGAGGCAGAAACAACATCCTAGACATATATTTTTAGAGTTGTAAGTGAGAAGAGAATAAGGGTTTGTTTGGTATTGCTGTGCTTTGAAAAAAAACTGCTTCTGCTGTACTGTGAGAATAAGCGGCTGTGAAATAAAGTTGTAGAGTGTTTAGTAAACTTTGTTGTAAAAATTCTTTTGAAAAAAAAAAGCAGTATTATAGTGTTTGATAAATTTTTATGTAAAACAGATGTGAAAAAAAACCGGTTTTTCAAAGTTGGGTTTTGCAGCTTCTTGTTTTTGGCTTTTTTTTCACCCAAAACTGTGAAAAAAAACTGAAGCTGAATGTTTACTAAACACAAAAAAGCTCCCAACTTTTCTTGATACCAACTTTTTTCAGAATCACATCAGTATCAAACCAGGCCTAAAAATGATGCGACGAATACATGTAAAAATAAAAAAAAAGAAAAATAGACGCTGAGATATAATATAAATAGGGAGCCGGAGCCGAAGCCGAAGCAAAACGATTAAAAGGAGTCGGCGCTGGAAAATCAAACTCGGTCAAAAGTAACAGGTCTGTTCGTTCGCTGATATCAAATCCTGAATATGATTTCCCCAAAAATTGAATTGGGAATTTTTCAATTAACGAAAACCCTAATCGATCCCTCTTTTTCGTATTTGCTGTTTTATCTTTGTGGACCTTTAAATCTTTTGAATTCTTGCCATACATTGCTTACTTATAATCATGTTGTTGTTCTCATGTTTGTTTGGTGGGTTTGAATTTTCGCAGACAACGGGCGTAGCCATGGAAGGAAGATTTTCCAGGACTCGCAGACCTTCTGCTCCTCCGGGTAGGGATTTTTTTTTTTTTTAATTTTGTGGTATTTTTTCGGAATTGGAAGTTGCTTTGTTAATATTTTGCAGTAACACTGTGTTTGGATTCGTTAAAATAACTCAGGAATTGAGTAAAACTCGGTAATTGAGCATAGAAATTGTGTTTTCCCTTGTTTTGCAACTATAGTTTTGCCCTCTTTGAATATATAACCCAAAAAATTGAAGCGGGCAATTATATTTTCCCGTGCCCCAAACCCTCCCTCCTAACGTTTTAATGGCGTCGAGTAACCGACCCCACTTAGTAGCCGACCCCACTTAGTGGGAAAAGGCTTTGTTGTTGTTGTTGTTTAAGTGATCACCAAGTCCATGCAGTTGAAAGACATTGCAGGACAAAGCACATAACCGAATCTCCCAAATGGGGTAATAGAAAATTTAAAGACAAAAATCGAGGAAGGTGTAAAGCTCGTTTACGAGTGCTTGAAGATACTTAAGGTTCATGGAGTAAGGGATGGGAAGGAGAAATTGATCTTCACAAGGAAGAGAGATTTGCAGCTATTATTTTCCTGAAGATTCTTTTCTGAATTTGGTTTCCTATCCTCTAGTAAATGGGTTTCTATCTCGGTTTATGTTAGATGTTGGTCCATTTGGTTCACATTAAAATTCAAATTTATTACAATTTGTTAATCTGTTCTTTCTCTGTTCGGTGATATTACAATAGTGAAATGGGACCTCTGACGGGACACGCATCTGCTTTTATTTGGTTAAAATCTTTTTGCTGGACAATGTCAGTGCTAACTTAGAGCAATTTTTATGTCATATTTCATTCAAAACATGAAATATGACATAAAAATTGCTCTAAGTTAGCACTTGGTGCGATGGCAAGTGCCTTCGCCCATGAGCTGTAGGTCTCGGGTTCGAGACTTGGGAGCAGCCTCTCCATAAATGGGGGTAAGGCTAGCCGACATTCACCTCTCCCAGACCCTGCGTAAAGCGGGAGCCTTGTGCACTGGGTACGACCATTTCATTCAAAACATCCCATCAATAGAATTTCTAATGTATTTTATTTTCAAATTCCACATGCATATCTCCTAACAATGGGATTTGTAATTGTCTGAGTTTTAAATGATGGGAATCTAATTTCCGTATTGTTTTGCAATTTCATCATCCAAACGTAGTGTGAGGGTTTTTGGCGTGTAGATATCTTTCTTCTCTAGGATAAAAGCCGGTTGGTCTCTGTAGTTTAAACGTTTTTTTTTTTACTTCAAACTCTCGCAGACACTGGCTTGATATTGTCATGCTTTTAGTCTTGGAGAGGAGATAATTTATTTTCTGATTGTTCAATTTCTGAGGTAACAGCTGAGTTTTTCACCACTGCTCGTTCTATGCTGGAGCAAGCGCAGGCACGCAACGCTGAGGTTCTTGAGGCTTCTCGGGCGTTCAAAGGACATGCATATTCAAATTCCATCTATTATTTAGAGCCTTGGAGTATGCCCGGATTTGTAAGAATTCCTTTCAACCATAGTCCTAATTTATGCTTTCAGTCGATGCGTACACTTTATTCTAATTTGAGCCTCCCTCCTTGCATGTGACCCGGGAGAAGGCTCAAAGAGAGGAAACTGCTGTGGCTTCCGGGATGGCTATGTTGAAGGCTAAGATTGACAGGGGCGAAATTCCTGGCATTGTTAAGGGGCGGGGGAGGTTGGTTGCCATTTCCCTTGTGCACTAGCTTTCTTTATTTTTTGCTATATTTAATTGTATTTCTTCATAAACGGTTTCAGGATTTTCGTTAAGAAGCGCAGATGGGAGTTCCCAATTCCAGGAGCTGGGGAACTGAGGGAGAGGCGTCCAGATTATGTACCAGTAAGAATGCCACCACGTCAAACATGTTTTAGTTCCTTGCCGTGCATTCATTCAGTGGATATACTACACGTATATAATATGTTCCAAATTGAACCTTCATGTAGGTCACTGTGGAGAAAGATGCAAGGAGTAATGGCATTCCTGGCATTAGCATGAAGAAGTTAGTTTCCAATTCCCTTTTAATTAATTTGTTTCGTTTTTCATTTATGCCTTTCGGTATGTGTTTGCAAATCCGACAGAAAAGAGAGAGAAGAAGAGCGAAGATATATGCACAGAAAGCCCCACATGCCTGCTACATTTGTTTTATCGTGCAATTTAAGATTACATGCAGGCCATAGCCTTAGGCACACAGATAGGATGTGGTCATGTGTGTTGTTCACTTGTTCGTTTAGATGTATGCATGAATGTATGCGTGTGTTGAAGGCTTCCTGCCAAGTAATTATTGTATGCCATATCAGTGTGTAAGATTTGCACACAGAAAGCAAAACTTATATAACTCCAAAGTGAAGGTTCATTTGTCTGCACCTCTCTTCTCACATCATTTTGGTTGGACCATCTTGGTTTAATTTCCGACTGCAGATATCATGTCCACGGTGAGATGCCAGTTGGGGAATTTGTTTATTTTATTCGGCATCAGATCGTGCTCCCCATGTCCAAGCCTCTGTTTGTCTTCTTCAAAAACACTGAACCTCCTGCTGGTGAGCCACAAACTCATTTTTATTTTAGGCATAACAATATCGCCTTGTCGCACAGTTAAAGTTGTGGTGGTGATGGTTGTAATGATTCTAACAAATGTAAATGTTACAGATGCCTTGATGTCAGAAGTGGATGGGGAAAATAGGGATGAAGATGGGTTTCTTCACATGTCCTACAGTGGAGAAGCGAATGCCTCTGGATCCATCAATCACGAGCAAGAATGGATGGACAAGGCACTGCCTGGATATCGCCGGTTGTACATGCAAGGTGCTTAGTCATCAAACTTTGATATCCAGAAATGGGAGGGGATCAACAGTACTGGAACTATATTGAAGTTTATGGCATTCCATTCCATGGTTGGAGACTTTAATGCATGTACTTGAAGTATATTTTGAGGACTATGCGTCGGACGGCGTAAATATAATAAACTTTCTTCTGTGTCTAAATAGGGATTTTGTGTGTCTGCATTTTCATGCACTTGGGAATTCCTCATCAATAACGCCTTTTATTCCCATAAAAAAATGCTTAAATTTGAAATTTAGATGTGGGTTTGTTGATGGATTAATTTCGGGAATTCATTTGTTAAAGTATCACATTGAATTTTAAAGAGTGGACTTGAATTGGATTTTGACAGCTAGTGGTATTCCTCTTCACTGATAAGTGAGACGTCTTATGTTCGATTATTGCCAAAGGCGAATTTGAACTGCATTATTGCTAGACTTGGCAGTCTTTGACACGATACGAAAATAACGGGTTTCGGGTCAACACGATAACTTATCGGGTCACTATCGGGTGACCCGTTAAGAACCCGTTAATAACGGGTTCTTAACAGGTATACACGCGGGTAACACGTGGGTAACCCGTTTCGACCCGTTAAGAAAAAAATTATTTTAATAATTTTAAAGTTTAATTACTAAAAGATTTATTATAAAATACAATAGTCATATTAATATATACAATATATTCTATATTAAATATATAGTTTTGTATTATCGTTCTATATAAATTATAAAAAAATAAAAAAAAAGTTTGTCATTATTTATTTTTATTATGAGAGTTCCTTATTATCATTACTAGGATAAATTTTACATAACATATTCTTGTCCAAAATTAAAATATATTAGTATAGTATTTGTATATGCAAGAACTAAGAAGACATACATACAAGTATGAAAAATGTGAAAGAATATATAAACACTTGTGATTTATCATTATTCCTTTACGAATAGATAATTGTTACACTTATATTATCGTTTAGATTTTTAAAATCCTTCAAACCCTCATGAATAATGTTTTTTATTTGAGGGAAAAATTAATAAAATTAATAATAATTATTGTAGAAGTGTAAAAAATGTAAAAATATATATATACAATCACTCATATATAAAAAAATGTAAATGCTTTAAATTAAAAATCAAATTTATTCATTACATTCTTATAGGGTTGAAGAGTGTATATGTACAAAATCATCAAAATCGAAGCTAAAATAACCGTTAAATTGTAATTTTTCGTTTATAATCGTCGAAAACTTTTGTTCCGTTACGTAATCTCTGAATGTTTGTTTTTTACGATTTTTTAAGTTTGCAATCTCGGAATGTGTACAAATAAGTTTGACGGTTGGATCGTTGAAAAAAGTTTCGTAGAATGCATATTGCGTCAAAATGGTATATTAAACAAACACTTAGAGTTAATATTATACTTCTATTAAGTATAAAATAAGTTTTTCCACTAGTGTAAATACTTTAAATTAAAGATCAAATTTATTCATTACATTCTTATAGGGTCAAGGAGTGTATCTGTAAAAAATCATCAAAATCAGAGCTAAAATAACCGTTAAATTGTGATTTTTCGTTTATAATCGTCGAAAACTTTTGTTCCATTACGTAATCTCTGAATGTTTTTTTTTTACGATTTTTTACATATGTGATCTTGGAATGTGTACAAATAAGTTTGACGGTTGGATCGTTGAAATGTTTTTTGTAGAATCCATATTGCGTCAAAACGATAGATTAAACAAACACTTGGAGTTAATATTATACTTTTATTAAGTATAAAATAAGTTTTTGTGGTATCCACTAGTGTAAATACTTTAAATTAAAGATCAAATTTATTCATTACATTCTTATAGGGTCGAGGAGTGTATCTGTAAAAAATCATCAAAATCGGAGCTAAAATAACCGTTAAATTGTGATTTTTCGTTTATAATCGTCGAAAACTTTTGTTCCATTACGTAATCTCTGAATGTTTGTTTTTTATGATTTTTTACGTATGCGATCTCGGAATCTGTACAAATAAGTTTGACGGTTGGATCATTGAAAAAAGTTTTGTAGAATGCATATTGCGTCAAAACAGTAGATTAAACAAACACTTAGAGTTAATATTATACTTCTATTAAGTATAAAATAAGTTTTTGTGGTATCCACTAGTGTAAATACTTTAAATTAAAGATCAAATTTATTCATTACATTCTTATAGGTCGAGGAGTCTATCTGTAAAAAATCATCAAAATCGGAGCTAAAATAACCGTTAAATTGTGATTTTTCGTTTATAACCGTCGAAAACTTTTGTTCCATTACGTAATCTCTTAACGTTTTTTTTTTACGATTTTTTACGTATGCGATCTCGGAATGTGTACAAATAAGTTTGATGGTTGGATCGTTGAAAAAAGTTTCGTAGAATGCATATTGCGTCAAAACGGTAGATTAAACAAACACTTAGAGTTAATATTATACTTCTATTAAGTATAAAATAAGTTTTTGTAGTATCCACTAGTGTAAATACTTTAAATTAAAGATCAATTTTATTCATTACATTCTTATAGGGTCGAGGAGTGTATCTGAAAAAAATTATCAAAATCGGAGATAAAATAACCGTTAAATTGTTATTTTTCATTTATAACCGTCGAAAGGTTTTGTTCCATTACGTAATCTCTGAATGTTTGTTTTTTATTATTTTTTACGTATGCGATCTCGGAATGTGTACAAATAAGTTTGATGGTTGGATCGTTGAAAAAAAATTTGTAGAATGCATATTGCGTCAAAACAGTAGATTAAACAAACACTTAGAGTTAATATTATACTTCTATTAAGTATAAAATAAGTTTTTGTGGTATCCACTTGTGTAAATACTTTAAATTAAAGATCAAATTTATTCATTACATTCTTATAGGGTCGAGGAGTGTATCTGTAAAAAATCATCAAAATCAGAGATAAAATAACCGTTAAATTGTGATTTTTTCGTTTATAACCGTCGAAAACTTTTGTTCCATTACGTAATCTCTGAATGTTTGTTTTTTACGATTTTTACGTATGCGATCTCGGAATGTGTACAAATAAGTTTGACGGTTGGATCATTGAAAAAAGGTTCGTAGAATGCATATTGCGTCAAAACGGTAGATTAAAGAAACACTTAGAGTTAATATTATAATTCTATTAAGTATAAAATAAGTTTTTGTGGTATCCACTAGTGTAAATAATTTAAATTAAAGATCAAATTTATTCATTACATTCTTATAGGGTCGAGGAGTGTATTTGTAAAAAATTATCAAAATCGGAGCTAAAATAACCGTTAAATTGTGATTTTTCATTTATAACTATCGAAAACTTTTGTTCTGTTACGTAATCTTTGAATGTTTGTTTTTTATGATTTTTTACGTATGCGATCTCGGAATGTGTACAAATAAGTTTGACGGTTGGATCGTTGAAATTTTTTTTGTAGAATGCATATTGCGTCAAAACAGTAAATTAAACAAACACTTAGAGTTAATATTATACTTCTATTAAGTATAAAATAAGTTTTTATGGTATCCACTAGTGTACATACTTTAAATTAAAGATCAAATTTATTCATTACATTCTTATAGGTCGAGGAGTCTATCCGTAAAAAAGTATCAAAATTGGAGATAAAATAACCGTTATATTGTGATTTTTCGTTTATAACCGTCGAAAACTTTTGTTCCATTACGTAATCTTCGAATGTTTGTTTTTTATGATTTTTTACGTATGCGATCTCGGAATGTGTACAAATAAGTTTGACGGTTGGATCGTTGAAAAAATTTTCGTAGAATGCATATTGTGTCAAAACGGTAGATTAAACAAACACTTAGAGTTAATATTATACTTCTATTAAGTATAAAATAAGTTTTTATGGTATCCACTATTGTAAATACTTTAAATTAAAGATCAAATTTATTCATTACATTCTTATAGGGTCGAGGAGTGTATATGTAAAAATTCATCAAAATCAGAGCTAAAATAACCGTTAAATTGTGATTTTTCGTTTATAACCGTCGAAAACTTTTGTTCCGTTACGTAATCTTTGAATGTTTGTTTTTTACGATTTTTTACGTATGCAATCTTGGAATGTGTACAAATAAGTTTGACGGTTTGATCGTTGAAAAAAGTTTTTGGACCGCCAGCAATAGATAATTTTGTAGTAGTGAAACCTTAAATTTATTTAACCGCCGATTGTCATTTACGCTTTATTCTTCTTACTGAATTTCATTTTTAAAATTTTATTTTTTTGAAAACATGATCATCTGGCGGATGTAAGAAGATAATATCACGTTTCGATATTTACGGTTAACTGAAATATGAGTCAATGTCATATAATTTGTAGAAACTTTATAAACATCAAGCAATATTTTCACTAACCGTAAAACTCTAAATATAATATCAACGATCCAAATAGTTCATCTACCTGCACCCTCTAATAGATCATGTTTTCAAAAAAGAAAATCTTAAAAAACGAAATTTGATGAGAACAATGAAGCATAAATGTAAACAACAATCAACGGTTAAATTTTGATCTATGAATTATATGACTATAGTGGCGAATTTTGAAGTTAAGCTCTTTATGAAAGTTATAAAGCTTGTCATTACAAGTGTTTATATATTTTTTTCTATATTTTTTTACACTTCTACATTAATTAAAAAACTATTAAAAACTTTAGGTAAGCGAAAATATACTTAAAACAAAATTGTGTTTTAATGTTTTGGATGTGATAATATGGAATGTATATACTTATTTAGTATTATGTTTTTCATTTGATTATTTATTGGTTTAAAATATATTTTCCTTAACGGGTAACAGGTCGGGTCATATTACCTGTTAATATTATCGGGTCGATTTTGGGTCGGGTCAATTTACCCGTTTATTTTAACGGGTGTTACACGACACGACCTGTTAAGATATCAGGTATGACACGAAAACAACACGAACACGAAAAACACGACACGAATGCCAAGTCTAATTATTGCTAGCCCATAGTAAATAAATCACCGAGCTATTAGTTGTGCGAGATTAAATATAGGAATAGGGACAGGCCTAAAAACAGTAGCGGAGTGTTTTGTTAAAACTCTCAATATAATAAGGTTTAGGGTGTGAATAAATCATGAATTTACTAGTAAATAAAGACAGGCCTAACGAGCCACGGAGGCCCAATGTTGGAACAGTAGGCCCTTTTCTCCAAACCATACCGGCCGAATTAGGACCCAAGTAAAAAATAAGGAAAGAGAAAAAAAATAAAGCACGGAACCGACGTCGTTCCTAGTCTCGCGCGATTTGTCCGTCCACAATTTCATTCCGTACAACACAAACAAGTTCAGCAGCCTCGGACAAAACTCTCCGACTCGACGACTAGACAATGGCGTTTTCCACCACCCCCAAAACCCAAATGCCGCTGCCGCCTCCACCGACGCCACCACCACTACCTCCACCTCCACCTCCGGCAGACCATCTGACGGGAGTAGAAGTTGCAGTTCGTCTCTGCCGTGACGCCCAAGGTAACTAAAACGTCACAAACCCCAACTCTCTTCTTATCTTCTTGCTTGTGGGTGCTTGTAGTTTTGATTAGATTCTTTTGGTAAATGTGATGTTTCTTTGGATTATTTTCGTGAGTTTACTTGATGAATAGCCGTTTAAACTAGTTTTTGATATTTTTTGAATGGGTTTATTTTCTTGGTTAATGCAATTGTTGTGCTTTTGATTTTCTTTCTTCTTGGTTAATGCGTGTGTGTGTGTTTCTTTATTTGTTGTTGGATTTTGTGAACGCACAGGTTTATTTCTTAGTTCTGATCTTATTTGGTACTTTCAGGGTATCATCTTCCAAGAAAAACTGGTTCTGGGAATGTCTCGGTGAAGAATTCAATCATCAGCACTCACTTGCAGCGCTTTTGCAACGCGCTCAAAGAAAATGGGAAAAGTAAAGGTTTCAAGGAGTCATCCATTACCACTATCAATGCTCTGAATGATACAATCGTTAACGGGAAGAAGCTGTGAGCCCTCTGTTTCACTTGTTCTCTGTCTTTTTATTTGTCAAACTGTCTTCTCCTCTAATGTTCTTTACTTGGGAGGTTGGATTATATCCATTCCGGACAATGGACATGCATGTTTCTGACCTTTTTGAAATAAGTAAAACCTGTGGAGCTTTTGGACAGATAATTCGCATGTTCATTACATTAGCTAAAACTTATTTGTTCTCCTTCATTCCTATCACAACAAGATGGACCTTACCGATGGACCAACTATTGAATCTTGGATGGAAATTTCTTTTACCTATTGCTCTCGGTGATCTATTTTTACCAACCTCTTTCCAACTCTTTTCGCTGTACAGTTGCATTCTATATTCACAACTTGTCTCAAAAAGTTATTCTTAACCGAATAAACTTCAATGGCTGATTTTTACAGATGTTAGATTCTGTATAACCTCCCCTTTCATGTCTTTAGTTGTTCGATTCTGTATAGTTGTTGATACTTACATTTGCTTATATTTCTAACCTGTCATTTCTCTCAGATATGTGTCAAATTTTATCAAGAAAACTGACAAGATACATTCCCATGACAAACCATTATGTGCGACTGTGTGCGTGAAAAATTTGGACCCAAATGCCTCTGAGGATCTGCTGCTGCTGCTAGGTAAATGTCCCAACTTTCTTCATTTCCTAGAATCTAAATGTGCATCGCGATTAGAATATTTGTTTGTTGCATGGGCTCAAAATAGAGCTCATAGTGTTTCATTTGCTGCTACTTTTTCTTCTGTTAAGGCTACATTTTGCCCACATCTGTCTGACTTGAGTTTGTTTATGTTAGAAACAAATTCCGAAGGCAGACTAATGTCTCTGGAACCTCCAAAGTGGGCTGTCCTCCGCCCAATCCAGTGCAGTGTTTCTCCTAGGCCTCCTCCTCATCCTATGTTTACCATCCGACAGCCTGTCAATCGTTCCATCTCACAAAACGACCTGCGCCACTTGTCCTCATGCGTAAGAACTCCAAGTTCTCACCTAATCAGTCTTTTGCCCTGCGTCTCTACATTTGCGTGTTTTGTACGTTTGTAGTGCTAGGATTGCGAATTTCCAAAAAGAATGCAGGCTCAGTTTTTCTTTCTTTCCCTTTTTATTATACGACAAGATGAAGAAAAGTGCGTCAAGTTTCCATCGTATAGTATTGTTTTAAAGTTGAATTCATACAACTCCTAAGGCACGTTATGGACATACAAACTTAAGCTTGAGAATTTTCAATTCACTCATGAAGGTGGGACTTGGTGTTGCACAGGTGGGTGAAATTGTAAAGAATCGTGGATTGATGGTATGCATAACCATAGGATCAGCTCAATCTCAAATATTGGAACTTCCAGAAAAATGGCAAACAGAGGTGTGTCGCATACTTTATTAGTTCTATGCACTTGCAGTTTCCATCAATTTTATGTTCACATATACTCCACAAATTATGTTTGATACTTTTAGTGTTCTTCCAGTTGACACTTTGCTAACGGTTCTCATTATGCTTTCTTTGGTTGTACAGGCCACGCCCTATGACTATGACAACCCTGGAGCCGGAGGGGGCGGAGGGGGTGATCTTTTAGACGCAGTTGTGGGTAATGCCCTAGCCTTGGCTCTAGTTCCAGTTCCAGTTCCAGCTCCAGCTCCACCTCATCAGGTTGTGGATGGAGGAGCTATCATCCCAGTAGTTGGTGATGGGGATGGTGGAGGTGGACCAGGGGCTGGAGGAGGAGTTTTGCCCAGAGATCCAGTACTCTCGGTCTATGGGAGTATGTTGGGATGGCAGAACCCATTCAACTTTAATTCTCGATTTCAGTTCTCCCTGAATCTTGACATAGTCCATGGTGTGCACGAGGTGGAGCATTTCATCAGGGGAGCATACACCTCTCTTTTTCTTAATGCTGGTTTTTTGGTTCCGGACCCTTTTATTTGCACCTATTGGCTCGATTTTGGAGAAGGTGGAGGTCAGGTGATGGCATCCGAGCAGGCCATGGCTCTCACATGGCAGCAGTTCTACGAGAGCGCTGATTGCGTGCTGGCCTTACCGCATATGGATGGGAAGTCTGTCAATCTTTCTAGGGTGTTGGAGGGAGGCATATGGGCTAACAGAGGGGCTGTGAATATTAGAGCATATGGAAATGTGCTTGACATGGAGGCCGATATGGTCGCTCTTGTTTATCCGGGTTTCGCGGAATTCCCTGCACACACATTCCAGTATTGGGTTGACGGGATATGCATGACCACACAACAGATTTTAGGTTTGCAGTGGAATGTCATAGATAGGTATTTGACAGCAGTTGATTGTTGGGATTTTTCGGCCCGTCAGGCTGCAGTTATGGGTGCTGTTGCTGCAGAAATGCCTCAGGATGAGATTGGCAACGACATGATGGAGATACCACCGGAATTGGTTAACGAGTGACCGCCGCTATCTAGCTATATGGATGCTTTAGCTTTTATGTTGTTTTTATCTTCTTGAGAATATAGGGATTTATGATATTTCCTCTCTTTGTTGTACAGCTTCCTTATGGAGCTTCAGAGCATGTCAAATATTTTTTGTTTTTACCTTTCACCATTATACAGAGTAGACCAGTTGTCATGTTCACTTGTAACACCGCCACACGTGGCGTCACAATTTCATTCAAATTGTAATACAATGTATTTGGCTCTGCCTCCAAACTGGCTCCTCAGCCTCATGTGTTCCCTTCCTTCCAACCACAAAGCTGAGCATAAGAGTGGTGATCTTGATGAGCTATAATCTGTTCCTCTCGTGCCCCCTCCGCAACCTTCGTCTTCAACCTCCACTCTTCCCCTTGTCTCACTTCCCAACATTCCATTTTTCCTTCACTTCCAAGCAACCCATTTGCTCCCTTCTTTCTTCTGGGTCCATCAAACTCAAGAATTTTAGGATCTTAGACCATGTGCAATGGTGTGTGTGTCTCAAAACCTAACCGAGAAACAGCTTTTATCCTCCGATGATTTTGGCTTCAAATTTTAGGCCTGCACGATTAAAGAATATTTGTAGTCTATTTTTCTTTAGGTAACTTTCTTAAATGTAAATTCTTATTTTTGAAAGCTATTCGTTGAATGTTCATTACGTCCAGCAATGTACTTGCCAATGTCACTATTTTCCGCGCCTTCCAATTTCTAGAAAACTAACCTACGGACTATAAACATAGACTCAGTGTGTGGCTTAATCTCATGAAGCTGCCACCAGATTTTGTTGTGGCAATTGTGCCTTCTTTTCCCCCATGTTTTCATTCTGTCGCCGAGCTGAGCAATGGAGATTCCGGTGCTAATGTGAAGCGCCTTGAAAGATCAGTCACCTCTCAGCAGAGCGCTCAAGGATTTCGAATGATGTTGTGCAGTTGCTTCTGAAGCAAGTGACTGACAGTTGAGTGAAATTTCAAACTCTTGCAACCATTGTATTCTTGTTGCCTGCAGACTCGTCCTATTCCATAAACTTGTGGTGCTGTGGTTGGTATCCATTTCAGATGAAAGAAAATTATGTTGCAGGAATTGTTCGGCCAATTGAGTGGAATTTGGTACTAGTTGCGTCTTGTTTTAGTCGTTGAAGTCGGGCTTCATTTGGCACAACTCTTGCACTTTTTAAGATTTTTCGAGGATTGGAATTGCGATTTTTACAGTTTATGAAGTTTGGCTGCAAGTCTTTTTTCACAAATTGTTTGCATTGTTCCTTGGATTTGAACTTGTTCCAAAGAAAATTTAAGATGCTGTGCTAATATTACTCTTCAAGCTGCCCTAAGTGTAAAGAAATGCAGTGTCATCTCTTCCTATCTTTTACATGCAAACAAGCTCCCTCTCTTTCTTACTCACCTCAACAATACCTCCTCATGTATACTCTCTACATTCCTAATCATTACGGGCAGCTTCAAACAAGTTCCAAATCAAAAGCCAAGAGATTATAGTGAGTGCCACTGAAGAATGATATGGCGAATCGAAGCTACTATGAATTTTTTTGCCAACAATCAAACAAACACTTGGACAACCCATATGAGCTCGTGTGCCCATTAGGCTTCGGACGTGGATGAAAGGAGGTTGAGATTCAACTGTAAAAGCAATTGCTCTTTGATTTTAAGACCAAAACGGACTTGTCCTCCCAATCTTTTCTCTTCCATTTTCTAAAGAGAACGACTCTTCATTCTGACCATATTCAAGGGATCTGACTAGATTATGGGGTTATTTCATACACACAAATTAAGAAGCAAATATAATATTTGCTATATTATTTGATTGTTAGTTTAAGTGATATTTATTGTAAATGTATGATTTGGTACCTCTCATTAACTTCAACATTTCAACTCCTTATGACTTACTAGCGTTTCTGCACGCGCCATACAGGTTCTCTCTCTCTCTCTCTCTCTCTCTCCACATTTGTTCATACGTTAAGACATCTTTACCAATTCATACGTGTTCTTCATGCCTGGCACGTGCAAAAGTCCTCTTTTACATCACGCGCGCTACTCGTGGCATACAGGGTTTTATTAATCATAGGTGCTGCGCGCCCCTAAAAATCTTTTAAATATGTTTGATAAATGTGTAAACGAAATAACGTTAATGTTTAATTGTACGACGTAGGTCACGTTTCTTCAAGATATGGTACGTTTTGATACATAAATTCAAAACAAAAGATGAACAATATGTACATACAAAAACATGAAGTGAACTTGTAACTTCATTGTTCCATTAACAAATCATGGTCTGTTTTAATGGTTTAGTCTCATTAATCATGGTCTTTATTTTATGTCCACTTACTACTATATTTTCCAATTTTTTTTTTCTCGCATACTATGCTATCACTACCAACCAAACAGCCTAAAAAGTCTGTGACTCATTGCACCTCTGCAAAACATTTTCCTTCACTTACAGAGTGGCAAGAAGAAGGCACCACCCAACTGAACATAGTTAAATAAAAAAAAGTATACCACATTGTATAACCACATGACAATAAAGAAGAAATATGACTGCCCTTTGAAGCGGATTTACACACAGTGCACGAATGAAGAAATACACATAAAAAATGCCACCTCCGTCGAATAACCTGAGAGAGGGAAAATATCAACTACAAAAACAGACAGAAAAGAGAGGGGGGAGGAGGAAAATGTAGGAACAGCTTTGAAATCAACACACAGCCCGCACAGAGAGAGAGAGAGAGAGCTCTTAGGACATAAACCTTAACAAATGTACCTGCAAGCCCACTGTCTAAGATAACAACACAAAATCATTGTACCCTTGAGAAATATAACATGATGCTTCACCTTGACCCAATGACTAATGATGCTGGGCAATAACACGTATTTATTAGAGAGAAAAATACAATCATTACAACCCCTCTGGCTCTAAATCATTGAAGAATAAATACCTGCAGCATTTTGGAAGCATGAAACTCCACGCAGAAAGTAGATTGACGTGGGTCAACTACATCTTCATGGTGCCAAGAAACAACTACAATGGTATTGCTATTCATAGGAATATGGAACGCTACATAACACTCCTTTGTACAATATACGACCCATTAAGATTGATTCAGTCAATTTTGAAGCAAAAGCAAAAATCCAAAACAAATACGATGCGATTTTGACACCATAAAACCCTAAAGCGTTGACCGAATGAATGAACGTGTTCTTTCATCATGAATCTGCAAGATAAAAAGGGATGAATCTGGAAGATAAAAAAGGATAATTACCCACTGTAGGAGCGATTGGGAGAACCAAAACAAAAATCAAAAGGAATTATTAACTTATGAATTCAGAAGTAAACCTAAAATAAAAAATAAAAATCCAAAACCACTACTCCATTTTTGTATTGAAAATTCATTTGCTCTTCTCTTGAAAGCTTCTAGTTGAGTTTATGAAGCCACGTCGTTGGGATTTTGTACCCATTTTTTTGCTGACCGCTTATATAACTGTTTCGCTCTGTTTGCAAGAGAGACTTTTCAATGTGACCGGAATACGGGATGGTACACCATGTGTCACTAAAAAAGTTCTCTATTTGCTACGCCAAAGATGTAGAGGAAATACTAATGTGGGAGTGGGAAGTTAGGGGAAAAAGCAATGCTATGCGTGCGAGGAAACGTGGAGGTTTGAATCCCATGTTCAATTTTTTTCCTTTTTTGTCTTTTCTCCTTTATCATACTAGTTTTTCTGCACACGCCTTGTGGGTGCAAAAGGTTTTTTAACATAACGGCATGCTACGCGTGACATACAGAGTTTTAAGGAAGCTAATAATTTTGAATACACTAAATACCCAGGGCCAGATTCCCATATGCAACATATGTCAACATAGCGCATTCTATGAAGGAATTACAAAGAACTTTTCCATTGTAAGAACTCAATATAAAATTCATTAAGTGGTTACCACAAATTGATCATGGACTACATTGTCTCTAAAATTTGATGGTTAAATAGTAACAGTGAAAACTGAAATGCATGAAAACTCATCAACCAAAAGCAGGAAGCACATCGAGGTCCTCATCACTACCATCACGTGCTCGCTTGTGCTCCATTTCCGTAGACATGCCAGGTTCCAGTTTGTTATCATCAGGGGATGTTGGCATCAAATGAAACCTTTCTTATCTGACCAATTGTTGAAACCAAACATTGGACAGAGGGAAGGAGAAAGAGTACTTTAAATAGAATTACCCTACTCTAACTAACACCGAGGCATTTTGTGATAAAACCCCACACCTGAGGATTATGCAGGTGGTTAAGTGGGGACAGTATCGGTATTGTTGGAGTGGGCCATTGGCCTGTCGACCTGAAAAATTATACATGGTAGCAAAGCTAAGGGACGGGCCTGTACTGCCACGTGCTTGGGTAGGTACCCGTTTGGCCCCGCACGATGGGTGAATCCAGACATGGCTCCACGTAGGCCAAAGATGCCACGTGATTGGGTGGGTCCTCATTTGGCCCCGCGCGATGGGTGAGCCCTGACATGTCTCCATGTGGTTACTGATGTGTAGGGGAGTGTTGAAACCAATTGTCCCACATCGGACAGAGGGAATGAGGAAGAGTACTTTAAATAGAATTACCCCACTCTAACTAACATCGAGGTCTTTTGTGATAAAATCTCACACCCGAGGATTGTGCAGGTGGTTAAGTGGGGACAATATCCGTGTTGTTGGAGTGGGCCCTCGGCCCGTCGACCTGAAACATTCTACACCAACAAAGTACATTACACATTATGTGTCATCATCATGGCTGCAAAAACCTTTTCAGTTAACACTCATAAACATGAAACAAACTCTAGAAAGTAAAGATTTCAAAAATAGTCAAATGGGTTAAAAAAATTTGAACTTTCAGTCAAATAGTCTACCTTGTCAATTTTTTTTTTTTTTTTTTTTTGCATTACTGAAGGGGGAGATTTTTTTGTTTCTTTTGTCCTTTGCATTGTTTGTTGGAATAAGAGTGTGTGCACCTAATGGAATATGAGCAGGTTTTGTAACCTGCCTCTGGCCATTCTTTCTGCTACATCTTTCCTTCAACCTTAAGCCATGGCTGAAGAAGATTCAATAAATATTGGGGGTGACATCTAGCATACCTCTCATTTAAATTTCTCAGACGTCGAGGTTAACACCAATCAACGCTTGTGCTCAGTTCTCTTGAATGAGTTTAATTATCTTCCTTTGTCTCGAGCTGTGTCACTAGCTTTCAGAGGCAAAGGGAAATTAGGGTTTGTAAATGGAAGTGTGGAAGCTCCAGTCAGCTCGTCCTCTACATAAGGTGCATGCCTTTACAAGGATTAACTTGTCATGTCTTTGCTGCTCAACACCATGGAGAAACATGTTGCTGAGATTTTTAACTACTACAATTCTTCATGTGAGCTTTGGAAAACCTTGCAGGATATGTATGGAAATCAAAACAACTATGCACGTGTCTTTCAACTTAAGAAGGACATTATCAGTGCCCAGCAAGAAGGGAAAACATTTGTTCAACATCTTGGAAGCCTCAAGGCCATGTGGAATGAGTTGGATGTATACCTTCCACATACCACAAATCCTACCATTCTCCTAAAACCAGCCGAGGAAGACAAAATCTACCAGTTGTTGGGGAGTTTGAACTCCGAGTATGAGGATCTAAGGAGTCACATCTTGATGAGTCAAGAGCTTCCCACATTCAACAATGTTTGTGCAACTATCCAACAAGAAAAAGCAAGGAAGAAAGTGATGAATGCTGATCACAGTTCGAGATTGACTGAGACTCGTGCATATGTCTCAAAATACAAGACCTCAGAGGCTAAACTGAAGATGTTGCTAGTTGCCTTCACAGTGCTATTTATCCAAATTAAAGATGTGTTGGGGTAGGAAAAAAGAAAATAAAAATCTCAAGGTGTTTGAGAGGTTGTTTTTGTGCAGGGTAGTGGTGTGTTGATTTGAAGGTGCTTTGAATAATGCACTCCCTTTTTTATTTATTGTAGCAATTTCCTCGATGAACAAGTTGGAATTTCACTTGGACTAGAATTCCTCAACTCAATCTGATTAGGTCTCGACCAATCATAACTCCTATAGGATTTTGAACCAAGCTTCTTAATCACTCAAATTCAACCCTTGACCTTCGACATCTTTTCTGATTTGAAGCATCCTTAGCTTCTGAAGAATCCTTATGGTACTATGATTCAGCCACTTCACCCTTATCTAAGCGAAACCATCTTCTGATAGGATTCGACCGAACTCCACTAGGTCGAACCCAAAGTGGGGATATTCCTGATACTTTTTACTGGACCAAGGACAATCATGGGCTCGGCCCAAAGTATTATTTTGGATCCAAACAGTACAGTAATATCAAACTAGCCCTTAATAAAGGTAAAAGGTAGCTCTGAGTTATGACTCTTTGACTTCCTTTTTGACTCTTAAATGTCCATGCATTTAATAAGGGTAAAAGATAATTTTGACCTTGACTTCCTATTAGGCCTGACAATTCCTGACACGACCCGATAACCCGACACGACACGACATGAAATTAACAGGTGTTCGGGTCGACACGATAACGAATCGGGTCGTTATCGGGTAACTAGATAAGCACCTGTTAAGATAACGGGTTGATTCGGGTATACACGTGGGTAACACGATACACGATAAGCAGAATATTAATTTAATAATTTTATAACCCTAAAAAAATACTATAATCATATATATATATATATATATTAAATTAACTATAATAATTATATATACTATAATAATTATACCCCCAAAATATTAACTATAATAATTATATATATATATATATATTTAAATTAAATTTTATACCCCTAAAAACTATAATAATTATACGTACAAAATAAATAGATTTAAATATACTTAATAAATATATATATACACCATTGAACTTGATGTGATACGAATTATACGAAACTAATTTCAATGATCCAACCGTCAAACTTGTTTGAATATGCTTCGAGATCGCATCATTAAAAAATCACAAAAAAAAAATATTCAGAGATCAAGTAACCGAACAAAACTTTTCGACGGTTATAAAACGAAAAATCACGATTTAACGGTTATTTTAATTTCGATTTTTATGATTTTTTATAGCTACACTCCTTGACCCTATATGAATACAATGAATGAATTCGATCTTCAATTTAAAATATTTACACTAGTGGATTTTATGTTATACTTAATGAAAGTAAGAATAAACTCTTAAGTGTTAGTGAATCTATTGTTTTGATGGAATACGCATTCTACAAAACTTGTTTCAACGATCCAACCGTCAAACATGTTTGTATATAATTCGAGATTGCATACGCCAAAAATTGTAAAAAATAAACATTCAGAGATTAAGTAACCGAACAAAACTTTTCGACGGTTATAAAACGAAAAATCACGATTTAACGGTTATTTTAACTCCGATTTTGATGATTTTTTACAGCTGCACTCCTTGACCCTATATGAATACAATGAAATAATTCGATCTTCAATTTAAAATATTTACACTAGTGGATACCACAAAATCTTATGTTATACTAATGAAATTATGAATAAACTCTCTAGTGTTAGTGAATCTATTGTTTTGATGGGATACGCATTCTACAAAACTAGTTTCAACGATGCAACCGTCAAACATATTTGTATATATTTCGAGATCGCATACACCAAAAATTGCAAAAAACAAACATATAGAGATCAAGTAACGGGACAAAACCTTTCGACGGTTATAAAAACAAAAATCACGATTTAACGGTTATTTTAACTCCAATTTTGATAATTTTTTTACAGCTACACTCCTTAACCCTATATGAATACAATGAATGAATTCGATCTTCAATTAAAAATATTTACACTAGTGGATACCACAAAATCTTATATTATACTTAATGAAAGTATGAATAAACTCTTAAGTGTTAGTGAATCTATTGTTTTGATGAGATACACATTCTACAAAACTAGTTTCAACGATCCAACCGTCAAACATGTTTGTATATTATTCAAGATCGCATACGCCAAAAATTGCAAAAAACAAACATTCAGAGATCAAGTAACGGGACAAAACTTTTCGACGGTTATAAAAATAAAAATCACGATTTAACGGTTATTTTAACTCCAATTTTGATGATTCTTTGCAGCTACACTCCTTGACCCTATATGAATACAATGAATGAATTCGATCTTCAATTAAAAATATTTACACTAGTGGATACCACAAAATCTTATGTTATAATTAATGAAATTATAAATAAACTCTTAAATTTTAGTGAATCTCTTGTTTTGATGGGATACACATTCTACGAAACTAGTTTCAACGATCTAACCGTCAAACATGATTTTATATACTTCGAGATCGCATACGCCAAAAATTGCAAAAAACAAAAATATAGAGATCAAGTAACGGGACAAAACCTTTCGACGGTTATAAAAAGAAAAATCACGATTTAACAGTTATTTTAACTCCGATTTTGATGATTTTTTTACAGCTACACTCCTTGACCGTATATGAATACAATGAATAAATTCGATCTTCAATTTAAAATATTTACACTAGTGGATACCACAAAATCTTATGTTATACTTAATGAAAGTAAGAATAAACTCTTAAGTGTTAATGAATCTATTGTTTTGATGGGATACGTATTCTATGAAACTAGTTTCAACGATCCAATCGTCAAACATGTTTATATATACTTCAAGATCGCATACGCCAAAAATTGTAAAAAACAAACATTCATAGATCAAGTAATGGGGCAAAACTTTTCTACAGTTATAAAACGAAAAATCACGATTTAACGCTTATTTTAACTCCGATTTTGATGATTTTTTACAGCTACACTCCTTGACCCTATATGAATACAATGAATGAATTCGATCTTCAATTTAAAAAATTACACTAGTGAATATCACAAAATCTTATGTTATACTTAATGAAAGTATGAATAAACTATAATAATTATATATATTAATTTAACAATTTTATACCCCTAAAAACTAAAATAATTATATAATATAATATAATTATATATATATATATATATATTAAATTATGTGTTTTAATGTTTTGAAGTAATATTTATGTGGCAAAGTGTGGTATGTGCAAATATAAGAAAACAATATATATTTCTTAACAGGTCATAACGGGTTGGGTCACTTTACCCGTTGGGTAAAGTGACCCAACCTGTTAAGGACCTGTTAAGATAACAGGTGTGATACGACACGACCCGTTAAGATAACAGGTGTTACACGAAAACGACACGAACACGACAGACACGACCCATTTGCCAGGCCTACTTCCTATGCATTTATTTTACTCTGACGTCCTATGCGTTTAATATGTGTTTTTTTACTCCTGACTTCCTACATGTTTTTTTTATTCCCGACTTCCTATGCGTTTTTTTTTAACTCTGATTCCCTATGCGTTAATACACTTTTTTTACCCTGACATTCTATGTGTTTACTAGCACATATAAAATTAAAGTTATAAGGCGCTCAAGTTAGAATTTATAATCTAATACTTGAAATATTAAGAACTAAGTGTGTGTGTGTGTGTGTAATCTTCTCAAAGTTTAAGCAAACATATCATAATAAATACAAATTAAGCAAATTTGACATTGAGTTGTGTTATATTTAAATGGTCTTTAAATTTTTTCTAATCAATAATTTGATACTTGGAGCATATTAATTAGCACGAAGATATCATGGTAAACTGTTTAAAAATAAATATATAAAGAGTAATGAGAGCTAAATTAAATTTATAGGTAAAATTTTGTAAACTAAATAATATGGAAATTGATGATTGAATTATTACTTAAGTTTTGATAAATGTGTTCATTCTTATTAATGATACATCATTTAATTTATAAATTTTATCTATAAATTTAATCTTCATAATATTATCGTAATATAAATAAAATATATGGTCGGCTTTCACATGCTTCCATAACGTCGTCAAACGAATCATAACGTTGATGACCACAATCGCCAACAACCCCGTTTAAATGTCGGCAACGGGTCCTCGTTGGCCACAGCCACCTTTCTCTTACTTTCTGGGTACTAGTACTAGGGCTGGGCACGGGCCCATTTTTGAAGGGACCGGACCGGACCCTAAATTAAAGGAGACGGGGCGGGCTGGGCCGGGCATTACAATTATGAAAATAAGAAATGGACCTTACCTGGCCCGGTTGAAACGGGCCGGTTCGGTCCAGGTACACGAGTCCTTTTTTTTTTAACTGTTTAAAAATGTTTGCTGCACGGATTGCACATATTGCACAGATTGCAGTTTGAAAAAACTGCACAGATTTGTGTCCTGCATAACATAAACAGATTTTATTAGAAACAGTGAAAAAATGTCAAATTATCTGACAGGTTTCCGTAAGGATTCAAATTTGTGAATAACACATCATTAACATAACATGAAGTGCAATGACTTGGGTAAGCTAGTGCATCCTATAAATCTAAAAACGGATGAATGTTGATGACGAAATCTAGGAGCACATCCAATATAGTGTTACAATGAGTGAACTATTTAGATTAGTGAAGTTGAATAGATAGTTGTTTACTTCAAAGGTTTATTTTTTGTACTAACAGGGATCTAACAAGGTGACTGGAACTCTTAACTTCCCACACTATGACATATACAAATTTTAAAGAAAATATACGAGAGGACCAGTGACATATGGAATTAACCAAAACCATGTATAACAAATATAACTCGGTAGCTTTGTTAAAACCACCAAGAGCCTTAGAAAAATGCAAATAGCTAAAGACTCAGAAATGCAATCTGAAAACAGCAATACAGAGTCTACAGACATGACAGCCAAATACCAATCTATTTCATGGAAGAAAAAAAGAAAAGAGAGATAACATTTCTTGTGTTTTTCCCCATGGTAAATGTAGGTCTAAACTAAATCACTTACTTTCAATTTAAAGAAGACCAATGCTGGCACCTATATTGTCAGCCAATCACCTTTACCAAGCTATGTAGTTAGTATGTTCCTCCTCAGTCCATGGAGTGCCTACAAGGAAAAAAAGGGAAAACAAAATCAGTTAAGACAAAAAGGAAAACATAATTTAACTTCTTAAATACGATCCTTGTGTTATAAACAGATCATCTTCATACATAAAAGAACAGAAGAATGGTAAATAAAAAACCGTATGATGAACATTGCCAAAACCAAACTAACTACCTATAAGTAGCTACGCCTAACCAAAGCATTTTGGTGCTGTCTTTTGGTAAATTTGCAAAACACTGCAAAAGATTTGCTAAATGTTTAGCTAAATCTAATTGGTTCTGTATAAAATCTCTTCCGTTAAAACTGTTTAGCTAAATCAATCAGAACATAGCAGTATTTAAAAGCAAGTAGTAGCAGTCTTTAAACATTTTTTGAGATACAGAAAGATTTGTATAATCCTCTTATCCAATGGTTAGTTAGCGGCTTGAGATTGATGGACGCTATCCCAAAACACGTATTGAGTCACGTTGGAACAAGTTCCGACTGAGTTTGTATTGCACAGCAGTGACGTTGTCTCTATCTACGATTCCCGTTCCACAGCAACCTCTTCTTGCTTCGGCAAATCCCTAAAATCCCTACACCAGAAATTCACATTAATAATAAAACCTAATTCAAAATTACCTAAATTTTAGTAGCAGTAGGTGGTTGCGACGGCGGTGATGATGGGGTGATGATGGTGGTCGCGACGGCGGAAGTGGTGCTGTTGTGTTGGCCGCGACATCGCTGTGAGAGTCTGAGAGTTGGAGCTCGACGGTGGTGATGGGGTGAGTGATGGTGGTCGCGACAGCGGAGTTGATGGTGCTATTGTGTTGGTCCCGACGGCGGTGAGCACTGTGAGAGTAAGTGTGTGAATGAGACTGAGAGAGTATGAGAGTTGAAGTCTAGGGAAGGAAGGGATAGGGAGAGGGAGTCGAGGGAGAGTCTGAGAATTTGAGAGACTGAAGTCTAAGAGGGTGCTTCTTGAACTCAAGAGGTGGAATTGGCTAGGTTGAAACAGACGGTTGAGATTGGATGGAGAGATGTATCTTAAATCTTGTCCGTCCATTGTATCACACACGGGCCGGTCCGGGTACCCGCGGTTCCTACACTTTTGGAACCGACTTGGATTGAATACTTCAATTACCCGGCCCGACCCGCCCCGATCTATTTTTACAAAATTAAGAACCGGCCCGTATGCGCCCCGAACCGCCATTACCTGTCTCAACCCGCGGTTCCTGTACCCGTTTGCCCACCCCTAACTAGTACCACTAAAACATGCAGTACAAACAACAGAGAAGAAGAATCCAAATTTAAAATACCCAAACTGCCCCCAGTTCACACTCACTACTATCTATGTCATTGTCACTATTCTATTCATTATTTCCCACCATCTCCTCCTCCATCTCTTCGTGTCGCTTTTTGGCGCTTATGAGGCCTTTCGGTTTCGAACATTCCCACGGATTTCTCTATGGTCAGATCTCGGTGTCCCCGCTTGGCTACCTCCGAGTTCTGCTAGATCTTCATTTTTTGTATTGTCGGTGAGATCACAGATCGGCAAGCTTTCAGCTGGCTAGGGTTTCCATGCTCATTGATGAGGTATTGTTTGCATTCCACTTTTTACTTTTTGTTTTGCTGCTGAGAAAACAAGCACTGAGTAGTAAAATTTTATGAAAATATGATTTTACTTCGTGAAATTTAATTTTTTGTAGCTAAAACTCTACATAACTATTTTTTTCCTAACTAAAACTCAGTGACTAGGTTCTAACAAGTGGTTAGTACAACAATCTAATGATATTTCTCTTCAGTTTGAATGAGAGATTTTAAGTTTCATTCTCGTCAAAAGTGAATTTCAACCACATTATTACTAGTCTGTTGTTTTGCTAAGACCACCTGTAAATAATATTGTTTGTTAAAAAAAAACTTAGTGACTAAACTCTCCCTAAGCAAATTTTTTAATAAAGTTTTACTTCACACATTTTATAGTTTTTGGATGCCCATAATATCACCAATTATTTATTTGTCACCTACAATTAATTGTGTGCATAGTATATGAATTAAGGACATAATGTTTTTTTTTGTAGCATTTAAGGAGGAGACAAAAGTTCAAACCCCAACAAGCTAAACCTCAAAACAATCAAACCAAAATTTATAAATTCTAGCCATGCCCCCAATAGACTTGTTACTTAGCCAAGCCAAAACTACAAACTAACATCATCTATAATAATTTATTTATGTGCACTTCTGCACGATCAGTTTCACAATTCATGCACTTTTACAAATACCCTAGATATGTAACAACAACAACAACAACAACAAAGCATTTTCCCACTAAATGGGGTCGGCTATATAAATCCTACAACGTCATTGCACTCGGTTCTGTGTCACGTCCTCTGTTAGATCCAAGTACTCTAAATATTTTCTTAGAGTCTCTTCCGAAGTCCTTCTAGGTTTTCCTCTACCTCTTCGGTCCTGAACCTCTGTCCTGTAATCGCATCTTCTAACTGGAGCGTCAATAGGCTTTCGTTTCACATGTCCAAATTTTCTCTCATATTTCCTTCAATTTTGGCTACTCCTACTTTACCTTGGATATCCTTATTCCTAATCTTATTATTTCTCGTGTGCCCACACATCCAACAAAACATTCTCATCTCCGCTACACCCATTTTATGTACGTGTTGATGCTTCATCGCCCAACATTCCATGCCATAAAGTATTGTTGGCCTTATTGCCATCCTATAATTTTTTTTCTTGAGCTTCAGTGGCGTACGACGGTCACACAACATTTGAGCCTTCGTTTGCATTGAACTTTCACTCCATATACTTTGTCTTTGACCGACTTAGGCGAAGATCTTTAGATTCCAACACTTCTCTCCAAAGGTTAAGCTTCACATTTACTCATTCTTGAGTTTCATCTATCAACACTATATCGTATGCGAAAAGCATATACCAAGGAATATCGTCTTGAATATGTCCCATTAACTCATCCATTACCAATGCAAAAAAGTAAGGACTTAAAGATGAGTCTTGATGTAACCTTACAGTTATGGGGAAGCTTTCGGTTTGTCCTTCATGAGTTCGTACAACAGTCCTTGCTGTGTCGTACATATCCTTTATAACTTGGATATATGCTACACGTACTCCTTTCTTCTCTAAAATCCTCCAAAGAATGTCTCTTGGGATCCTATCATACGCTTTTTCCAAATCTATAAAGACCATGTGCGAATCCTTTTTCATATCTCTATATCTCTCCATCAATGTTCGTAAGAGATAGATTGCCTCCATGATTGAGCGCCTTGACATGAACCTAAATTGGTTGTCCGACACCCGTGTCTCTTGCCTTAGTCTATGCTCAATTACTCTCTCCCAGACCTTCATTGTATGACTGATTAATTTAATACCCCTATAGTTCATGCAATTTTGTATGTCGCCCTTATTCTTATAGATAGGCACCAAAGTGCTCTTTCGCCACTCATTTGGCATCTTCTTTGATTTCAAATCCTATTGAAAACGTCTGTGAGCCATGCTATACCCATCTCTCCCAAGACTTTCCACACACTTCCAACGGTATATCATCTCAGCCCACTACTTTTCTATGCTTCATCTTTTTCAAAGTTACAACCACTTCTTCCTTTCAAAGCTTAACCTTAGATATGTAAAAGGAATTAAAATCTCTCAAAATACAAATTTAATACACCCCATCGAGTGACAGCGAACGATTTCATATATTCTCGAATGGTGGTTCGAACTTAACTCGAATGTTAAGGAGACTGAACTTAGTAACGATATTCGATGTGTGGTTGTTTAGAATAGCTTTGAAGATAATTTCTGTTGTTGTATTAGTGTACTCCGCTGTTTAACGGAATCTGCATATTTTGTCTATCTTGGTTGTTTTTCGAGGCAATCAAACTGATGAATGCTTAGAACTGCAGGATCAATTTTAGAAGCATAATATGACATGCATAATATGACATGGATCATGAAGCACATTTGCGTACGAACTTCGTCAACATGAAACCCCAGAGGGTGAGGAGCTGTTAGTTTTTTACGGAACTGCTTTTATTTATCATGCTTCTGTGCACTCACAAGTCTTAGTGATTAAAATTACGTCTCCCTTTAGTTCCTTGAGTGGGATTGTCACTTGTATAATTTATTTTCTTCAATTTTGTTATAGGTGAAAGTGGAAGATTCTTTCGATCCTGCATTAGAAGATGAATCCGAAACTATTGAGCATTTACTAGCCGAACCTAAAAGTGAATATGTTACGGTAGATGGCGTCTTATGTTTTGACAAGGAGAATGCAGGACAGTGCTTGAACATGGAAGATTTTTCCTGTGGATATGACTTTGGTCTTAATACATGCAGTGGTAATGCTACTAAATGCTACTTTTGCGGTTTCGGTGCCCTTGTTAGTTAAACGTATAACACTAAGTCCTCCTAGTTTTTTTTTTTCCTTTTGTATGAAGCATGTGAAATATGAACACTTTGAACGTGTATTATTTAAATTCTTGACCTTCGATCCCTAAAGTTAGATTCTCAGGAAGACCCTCTTACTGAAAAAACCAATATAAAATGGAAGAAAAAGATTGTACAATGGATTTTAACATTTGAGTCATTTGACACCAGCACAGCATGTAATGAAATCTTGTTTCTTTGATGATAAAATAGACATCAAATGATTTTAATCGAAATTGATGTCGGGTAATTGCCTTTGAGTTCGGACCATACAATGTATTTTGGTTTCATTTTTCTAAATAAATTTTTGGCATTGCGTCTGTTCTCAATCTAATGCTGTATATTATTTGGTCTTCTTAAGGTGGGTTGCTTTCTGCTCATCCTCAGGGAAGACACAATGAATTAGAACTTGGAGTATGTATCTAACTTCGTGGATAAACATATATCAGATCTCTTCGTGAAATTAGCACCCCTTCAAGTATTATGTCGCATCATTTCTCTATAACACTTGATGTAACACTTGAAGGGGATGCTGGGTCTATTTAGATGCTGAATATTCGCGTATGTGATTGCTGTTTTGATGGGATAGTGATTTAGTAGGGTCTTGACGGATTGCTGGATGAAGTTGATGAAGTGGACGATATACATGCAATAAATGGTCTTGCAAGCCCTTGCGATAATTATCTTCTAGGTGAAATTTTTTGTAAATTGTCTCATCATAATAACATTTATGGTCTGCTTTCTCTTTGCTTGTGTTTTCTAATGCTTTATTTCTTTCCCGAGTGCAGATATTGGATTCATGGGACAAGCTTCTGAACCGGGTTTTGGTTCTTGTGAAGGATCACGTAAAACAAACTCAAGTTCTGCAAGTCAGTCTCCAGGATTAAGTAACAGTGCTGTTGGGATATCTGAATCGTCAACTGTGACTATTCAAGAATTTGAATGCAAGAATAATTCTATTGACAAGGCAGTAACTCATGGGTTCCATGGAAACTTCAGGCAGAAAAAAAGACGTCGAACACCAGTCGCCTATCCTGCTTCAATCATTTTACAAAATCTTGATGAGTTAGATATTGATGAAAAACCTTCAGTAAGTGGAATGGTGTCTGCTGCTTTTCTTAAGGAGAAAAGACCACGTAAGCCTACTCGAAGATACATTGAGGAATTTTCGGACAAGATGTCAAAAGATTCCAAGGGGAGGGAAGATTGTTCTGCTGTTACTGCTATAGAGAGTCGACGCTCGAAGGTCAGATCACAAAATAAACATCATCATCTGAGGCCTAGGACATTGGCATTAGTAACCGGGGATGATTTAATTTCTGAAAACCAGACACTGGCTGAATTCAGGAAGCAAAGAGCACGTCGAAAGAAGTATGCATCAATTTCGGTAGGAAAATGTTCAACCCTGCACATATTTATTAGTATTATTACATTAAATTTGAAATTTTTGGAAGAAAATTTCTCCCAACTTCTTTGTCCTCTGTCTTTCTAGTCTAGTTGTATGGTTGTTTCTCTTTCCATGTTTGCTTTAATTTTTCTTAACAGTTATCAGTAATTTCATAAACAGTGAAATTTAACTATGACCGTCTGCAGATTGCTATACATTTTCATGTAGAACTGGACTGTTGGTCTACTATTCCTTTGTGCCTGCTAAATAGCGTTGAATTCGATGTGAGCGTGTTGCTTTAGCTTTAAAATCTATTGAATCCATGGCTACTGCTATCCTGCATTATGCCTAGCCAAAGAAAACTAGCACTCTAAATGTATCAGGAGTTGTAAATCTATCCTGACATTATGTCTCTCATTTCTTAACTTTGTGTTTTGCTGGCGTGCTTCCGGGCAGTTGTGATGTTTATTGACTGGAAAGAAAGAAAAAAATATAGAAATCAGAATGAATTTGTGTTTTTTCTTTGAACAACTATGATTATCAATAGTGTTGTGAAATTTTCTTTTAGGTCATGTAACGCCACAGTTTCAGAAGTTCAATTGTCTTTGTTATTCTGCACAGATGCTTGAGTGCGATGAATCTGACGAGTCATATGAGTCCAATGAGCAACTTTTGACATCTGAATCTGAAGATGACTATGTGTCAAGAAAAAGATCGACAAAGCACGATTGAAGGAAGAATCAAAGGATGTGGACTGCCTCTGAGGTGACGACATTGGTTGATAGTATTTCTCAATACGGAGTTGGGCAATGGACAGATATAAAAAGGCTCCTATTTGCATCTTCTCCTTATTGCACACCACTAGATCTCAGGGTACATCACAGCTTTCCAATAATGGGAATAATATGCTCTCCATTTGCACAGAAAATGGAGAGGACCAGTTACGCAGAGCGCAGGCCCCCCTAAATTGGGGCAGGCTCCGTGAAGGCGTCATGCGCAATTTACAGTCCAGATTTCTACTAGCTTTCTCCATTTTGTGTTCTACAGGATAGGAGTTGAATTTCAGTTGAACAGTTGCCTTTGCATTTTAACTTCTAACTTCACTACTTGTGCACGCTGCAGGACAAATGGAGAAATATTTTAAGGAGCTGTGGAAAGGAACTGAAGAACGAGGCTAGACTTTTATCTGTTTGTACTTTTACATATTAGGATACAGAAAGTGTCATGTAACCTAAACTTGTCCAGGTGTCGTTTGGCTACAACAGGTTGAACAAAAGGAGATGAGTGCTTTGCCAAAGTCAATATCACTGGTGCAGTAAATCAGTATTCACTAGTCATCTCTGCAACAGTTGAGCAAAATTTTCTATTGCAAGCAAGAGCTTTGTATTTGACGTTTTCACACTCCCGTTTACTTTTGTAGAAATTTGCTTCGGATAATTTGAAAACTTCGATCCATGCTGCTTGTGCTAGGAAATTATTAATGTCTGCATTTTGCGGGTTTGATCAGGTGTTAGGTTTTTCTGCTCTAAATTTTGGAACAAAAACAAAATAAAAAGATCGTCTGCATGAAATTCGGAATTGAACACATATTTCTACCGAAACACCATGTATAGAGACTACATTATGTTAGTTGTTAAGGTCCAAACTGATTTATTTGGCTTTAATTAACATCTTGTTCATGTGGCAATTGTTAGTTAAATATCAAGGGCTGAGATTGTTTCTTTAGTCTTAGGCTCAGATGTGAGCATGTGGCAAGGTCTCATAGGAATTTGTAATTGTATGGTTGGATGAGCTCATAGGCTCTCCTATATTCTCTCTAGCTTGACGGCTATTTTGTACTGGAGTGAATGAATGAAATGAGAAGCACCCAGAGCATGACCGTGCAAGAAGTTGTAGGATCTCTTAAGAGTTATGAGCAGAGGTTAAATAGACATGTGGAAGATTCTTTGGGTGCTGAGAGAGCATTTGCCAGCATGAGTGTAAATTCTGGTGCTTAGAATAAATCTTAAGCACAGGGAGGTTCTAGCAAAAGCTAAGAACAATTGGAAATCTAAGCCTAAGAATTGGGAAAACAAACCGCTGCAAGCTGAGAGGCAAGGTGAGAACACAAATATGGGCAAACAGAAATGCAAGTTATGTGATAAAGCTCATTATGGAGAATGTTGGTTCAAAGGGAAAATCAAGTTTCATAACTGCAACAAGTTTGGACGTATGATGAGGGATTGTCACCAACCAAAGAAGACTCAGGTAGTCAACCATGCAAATCAAGTTCAGGACACTGCCATGATTTTCTATGTTTGTCAAGAAGCCGCAAGTGAATCATGGGATTTGGTATCTAGATAGTGGTTGTAGCAAGCACATGACTAGTAATGAATCACACTTAATCAACTTTGATACAAGTGTGAGATGCAACGTGAAGATGGGAACTGGTGAACTTGTGGAGTCTGTTGGCAAGGGAACTTTGATTGTAGAAACCAAGATGGGCTCTAGATACATCCCTGAAGTTATGATTGTGCCTAGATTAGATGAAAATCTGCTGAGTGTAGGGCAGATGGTGGAGCATGGCTACTGGCTTTTGTTTGGAGATTTCATGGTTTGCATCTATGGATATAGAAACTTGCAGGATGACATTGCAACTGTGCCAATGAAGGGCAACAAATGCTTTCCCTTAGCATTTGAATCTTTGAATCCTGTGATGGCAAACAAAGCTACTATTGCTGGTTCTTCTTGGAGGTGGCATATGAGGTTTGGTCACTTAAACTATAAAAGTTTAAGGTTACTTCAAGAGCAAGAAATGGTCTATAGCTTGCCAAAATTGTCAGGCGTTGATCATGTATGTGAAGGATGTGCTACAGGAAAAGCTCACAGAGGCATGACAAAGACAAGACTTGGAGGGAATCTAATCCTTTAGAACTGGTGCATACTGATGTATGTGGGCCAATGACAAAGATCGTTGGAGGGAACAAGTATTTCCTTACCTTATTGATGACAAGGCAAGGATGTGTTGAGTTTATTTCCTAAAGAACAAGTCTGATGTGTTTATGATATTTAAGAAGTTTAAAGCCGTGGTTAGTTACAATGTAGATTTCAACTGAAAAGGCTTAGAAGTGATAGAGGAGGAGTACATCTCTTTAGAATTTGAAAGATTTTGTGAGGATGGAGGAATTGAGAAGAATTAAGTGTGGCATACTCTCCACAACAAAATGGAACTGCTGAAAGGAAGAACAAAACCATTGTGGAGGTGGCAAGGACTATGCTATATGAGAAAATGCTTCCATTGTAATTCTGGGATGAGGCAGTGCACACTATAGTCTACTTACTAAATATATGTCCCACTAAACTTTGCAGAACAAAACTTCATTGAGGACTTTAGTGGCAGAATGCCAGGAGTCGAGCATTTGAGAATCTTTGGTTCAATATACTACACTCACATCCCATCTGAGCAAAGACATAAATTAGATAGAGCAAAGACATAAATTAGATAAAGCTGGACATAAGGGAATATTTGTTGGCTATGGAACCAGAGAAAGGGGGTACATGGTTTATGATTTGAAATCCAACGAGATCATTGTCTCAAGGAATGTTGTATTTGATGAGAGTGCAAAGTTGAATAAACCAAGGAGACAATTTATGTAATTGTACCTTGGGACAGTGAACAAGATGCAGTGGTTATTACTTAGATTGAGAATGATTCTGATTCTCTTAAGCTACCTGGTCATAGTCCCTAGTCTTGGGTTCACTCTCATGAACCTGGTTCTAGTACTCATAATGTATTCACTAATTCTGAGAGGAGTGACCATGGTTCAACTCTTCAAATCTCAGAATCGAAATGAAATTAAGATTGTAGATACTTACGATACTACTCCCAAGAAGTGGAGAGATTTGAATGAAGTGTTTGCTCAGTGCAAACTCAGTGTGATTGATCTAGAAAACTACACTGAAGCAGCTCAAGATGAAGCCTAGAAGAAGGCTATGAATGATGAGATTGCCATGATTGAAAAAAAAAATTAAAACCTTGGAGTTGGTTGATAGACCAAGTGAAAAACCAATTGTGGGTGTAAAGTGGATTTTCAAAACCAAGCTTAATTTGGATGGTTCTATGTAAAAACACAAAACAAAGTTAGTTGCCAAAGGGTACATTTAGAAGCCTGGAATGGACTTCAATGAAACTTTTGCACCTATGGGTAGGTTAGACACTATAAGGACACTGATTGAATTAGCAGCACATAGGGGATGGAGGCTATATCAGTTACATGTCAAGTCTGCTTTCTTAAATGGAGTTCTTGAAGAAGAGGTTTATGTTGATCGACCAGATGATTTTATGGTCAGAAATGAAGAACACAAAGTGTACAAGCTGAAGAAAGCTCTATATGGGTTGAAACAAACCCCTAGAGCTTGGTATGACAATATTGACACCCACTTGTTGCAATGTGGATTTCGGAAAAGTCCCAGTGAGGCCACTTTGTACGTTAAACACGGAGAATGCCAAGGAACACTCATTGTGTCAATATAGGTAGATGATATTGTCTACATTGGGAGTTGTATTGAGATGATCAAAGAATTCAAATGTAATATGATGAGCAAGTATGGATGACTGATTTGATTTGCTGCATCACTTTCATGGCATTAGGGTAATCCAACAAGAAGGGAGCATATTTCTCCGTCAAAAGAAGTATACACTAGACTTGCTTGAGAAATTTGGTTTACAAAACTGCAAGTCATTGTCAAATCCCTTAACTCCTACTGATAAACTGAGGAAATATGATGGAAATGAAGTAACATGTTAGGAATTGTATAGGAAAAATGTTGGCGGCCTTTTATATTTGACTACAACAAGACTGGATATCATGTACTCACCTTGTGCTCTTCCTAGATTCATGCATTCTCCTACAACTAGACATCTTGGTACTGCAAAGAGGGTTTTGAGATATATTTAGGGAACAATTGACTATGGGATAAACTACAAGAAGGTAGATTCAACACTGCTCATTAATTTATGTGACAGTGACTGGGGTGGAGATGAGGATGACATGAAATCCACTTCTTGTTATGCTTTCACCTTTGGCAATGGGCATTCTCTTGGGCATCAGTGAAACAACGAGGTTTGGCACTCTCTACAGCTGAAGCAAAGTATATGAGTGCATCTGAGGCTACATCTGGCCATTTGACTGACATTTATATTGCATGACTTTGGAGAAGAACAAGTTGAGCCTACTACATTGATGTGTGACAATGCTTTAGCTATAACTATGTTAAAGAATCTAGTATTTCACCAAAAGTCCACGCATATCAAGAGAAAGTTTCATTTTATCCGAGATGCAATTCAAGAAGGAATCATTGATTTGCAATACTACAAATGTGAGGAGTAGCTTGCTGATATCTTCACCAAACCATTGGCAGAGGACAGGTTCGGTTGCTTGAGGAGAAATCAGTTGAGACTTTTGAACGGAGTGTTAGTTGTTAAGGTCTAAGCTAATTTATTTAGCTTTAATTAACATCTTTTTGATGTGGCAATTGTTTGTTAAAGATCTAGGGCTGAGATTGTTTCTTTAGTCTTAGGCTCAGATGTAAGCATGTGAAACGGTCTCACAGGACTTTGTAAATGTATGGTTGGATGAGCTCGCTCCCCTATATTTTCTCTAGCCTAACGGCTATTTTGAACTGGAGTACATGAATGAAATGAGAAGCACCGAGAGCATGACTTGTGCTATGTGATCTTTGGATTTTCACTATCCTCGTTTTCTTCTTTTCTTCTGAGCTCAACAAAATCATCATCAAATTATACACAAAATACCAGATTCTAACACACTGGATGTTGTATATCATGCCGTATAGAATTTTTTAGAAATTAGAATGAGACCTGGCACTTGCATTCTCATTTTTTGTAAGTAAACATTTCATATTTGTTTATCCACTTTTGTTACATTGGAGAGAATCAAACACATATTCGACTTTAAAACTGTAAAACCCGATTTATTTTGGCCTACATAATCGCAAGTCTATTCATACTACTGAAATACCATGTCTAGAGACTACACTAGATGTTGTATATCAAACCTTACATAAAGTACTAACTCCACTTCAACTTATAACAAGTGATCATACATTTAGTATTCACATATAGATATTACCCTCCTCCGGCAGGACTCGTGACACCCTCGGTTGTACTAGCGTGCGTTGAGTTCCACATCTACAAAGTTACTAACTCGACGTTGTACTAGCTAGCGTGCGTTGAATCCCACGTCGATGAAGTATTAGGTCGATATTACCCATTTTCTCCATCACTACCATCGCCTCCACTGGGGTTGTTGTAATACTGCCTAGGTATGTTATGGTGGTTGTCGATATTGTGGCCGTTCAAGCAGCTTCTCGGGTACTTAACAATGCTCTTCTCCATGGCTTTTCCGCCTTCTACACGGTGGTGCTGCGGCTGCTCTTGTCCATACATTCCTCCCAACATAACCCTCCTTGGTGCTGCCAAGCAAGAGCTGGTCATCATCACAACAAATAAAAGTGCCACCGCATTCATATTTTATAAGGTAATTATTAACTGCTCGAAGAGAGGATTTATCATAAACTGAGGTATAATTTTGTGGGTTGATGTATGATTAGCTAGCAAAGAGTTTGCTAATTATATAGAGGAAGGGGAAAATGAGTAATTATGGGGTCTCCACTAAATTTGAGACAAGATTTAATGGAATTTCATATTATTCACCTTTAAATAATAAATTTAGTGGAATTTCATATTATTCAATATTGAATAAATTTTTAAAATGTCGATCAGTTGGTGATGGTTGAGATTAGAGAGCAACTTTTCTTGTCCAGATTAGCCGCCCTTCCCACCTTTACAAGTGGAATTATATTATCACCAACACAAATTAAGTAAATCCAGCACAAAAGGATTTTGATGTTTGAGTCACCTTTTCATGTCCATTCAAGGATAGGATATGAAACATGTTTATCGTCATTGTAGCGTTTCGAGTTAATAATATAAAGTCATGTAAATTATGGAGCAAAAAATAATTAAGAAAATTATGAAGGTAACACGTATACTTTTAGGTAAAAAAGACAAAATTACCCTCAAGGCACACCGGGATTCCCACGCTCATGCAACGGACAATAACGGCTCAATCAAGAAAGAGTCAAGGGTGATCAAAATGGTATTTATTCAAAACCCACTCATCACTTCTCATCAAATCCTCACTCAAAAGGTAACTCCCAATTTTCCTATTTAATAATATCTTGCAATTACACTCACAATTTGACCATATGTGGCCGGCCCCTATTCTCCAAATAGGGTAGGTCACTCCCCTACAAATATCCATGTTTTCCCACTAAAATGCTAAGTCATTCTCTACCCAAAAATTCCCAAACACATTCTATTTCAAATTCTAACTTTGACATCGAAGATTTTTCTGCCAAAGTCCCCCCTATTCATTGTGGGCTTGTAAGGCTTTTGGCCTTAATCTTAGGTATTATTATTTTGCAGGTGCATTTTCGTCAGAGGAGAAGATGACATAAATTTGCATCCACAAATTGGTGCTTTAATTGGGTCTTAATTCACACACTCGAAGAAGACTCTCGCATTCAAAGTTTCTAATTTCTTGTTCATTTGTAGATTCTTTGTACGTTCTTATTCCTAGAATTTTTTATAAAGTTCTTTGAATAAACGTAAAAGAAAAGTACAACTACTAGAAATTTAGAAACCATAATGAATGGAACTTCCTACATTCAAGGATTTAGACCATTACGATCCACGAGGCTCAACGCAACGACGAGTGGAGTGGCACCACCCCTATGGGGCACCACCATGGTAGCCACCACGGTAGCAACCACGGCAGCGGCCCTTGGTAAAGCTCAAGCCCACGGTGAAGGCGTCACCTTATAGTTGCAAGCCCAGGTGCTCACGCCACAAAAGAGCCTAGCACGGCCTAACTTAAGTAGGCTCATAACCAAGCAGCTACGATAGGAGAAGCGGCCCAACACTCGTTGGCCTAAGGCCAGCGCAAGCCTAGTGTGTTCCTGAGTCGAGCCAAGGCCCAAAGCCCACGTGCATTGCATGCGGGGCAGCCCACGCCAGTGGCCCGACCTATTATTGCAGCCCAATCCGAGATCTAGCCCACACCTGTGGCCTTCCAAGTAATCCAAACTGGTCCAAGACTGGTTTAACAGTCCCGACTTTAGATTTCTGGATCGATGATTGAACCAGGGATAGTTTTACCTCATTTCTCTGCGGATTTGACATTTCCCAACTCAAATCTTGCATACGGAGTCCATTACACTTCCACTACTCAAGGAGACGCATACCGTCCAAGCTCTTCCAACCAAAATGGCGAACAACACTTGTCTCGACAAGTAATAGAGTTGACAAGCGCCATCGCACAACAGACAACCTTGGTAAATCAACTTTTGCAGCATATCGAGATGCAGCATGCCTCATACGAGGTGTCCCCAAGTAGGACAAGGGTAGACGAAGAATCTCTCCAGTAGTATCCCAGCAAGTAGCCTTTCGACCAATTACGAACTAAGCGTTTTGGTGGTGTACACTCCCTATTGCGCCCCCGAGATAAATATACTATTGTTTTAACGCGCAAAGGAGCGTACATTATCGGTTAGGCCCATGGATAAGCATACACTCACGGTTAGGGTTATACTTCAATAATCAACATGACTAACCTTCCAGGCGAAGTGTTCATTCACGGCTAAGCCCGTAAGGAGCATCCTCTACCTCACATCAGAGTATGAAGTATGACAGACATAAAGAAGCAGTCACTCAATCCGGCTCAAGTTCAACTGGCAGCCTACAAAGAACTCACTCGTATGTTAGGAACGTACCACATGCACCGCATCTGCGACATAAAGGAGTCGAACCCATAGAAGAGCAGCCTAGACTAGTAGGTCACGACCGGGAGCAACCAAGAGCTCCGCCACTCCAACAAAGGCAAATTCAGGAAAAAGTAGAAAGGCTTCTGGCTGAGCGATTGCGTGATTTCCAACATAAACAGGTTACCTTTCAAGGACGAGATTGAGCAGGCAGAGCCTCCACGCAAATTCAGCATGCCACATTTCACATTCTTCAAAGGACATGGTGACCTAGAAAGACACCTAAAGCATTACCGAAGCGCAATGATCATCTATCGAAACAACGATGCCCTCATGTGCAAGATATTCGCCACCACTCTACAAGGCGAGGTGCAAGATTGGTTCCACACCTTGCCGCCACAGTCTATCCGGAGTTTCGATGAGCTTTCTTTGGTTTTCACTAAGGAGTATTCATCATATCGCTCGATCAAGAAGAAGTTTGATCATTTGTTCAACGTGAAGATGAACCCAAATGAGTTGTTTCACGATTATGTGAAGAGGTTCAAAGCAAAGAAGGTAAAGGTAGTCAGATGCAACGACTCGATAGCTAGTGCAACCTTCCAAAAAGAACTCTCAGCAGACCACTAGTTGTTTGGAGAATTGATCAAGAAAGAAAATCTAACTCTGGCAGACTTTTTCGCTCTAGCAGAGACGCATGCACTTTGGGACAAGGCTCTGTGAGCAGACAAGGCACCTGAGCAGCCTTAAAAAGAATCGGCAGTAGCTCAAAAGAAGGAGGACGGGAAGTAGTACAACAACAAAGCAGGCATGAGGCCAAGCATAGGGATCGATCCCCGACTAAAGGAAGCCCGATACCCAAGAACTACTTTAAGTTCTCTATCCTGATCCACCAAATCTTCCGCAACATCAAGAGCGAACCTTGGTTCAAGCTACTGAAGCAATCAAATAGAGATACCTCCAAGTTGGACCATACCAAGTATTGCGCATACCTAGAGAAACTGGTGAAAGAAGGCAAGGTACATATACTTAGACAAGCCAGGTGCGTAGCCTAGAAGGAACACAGACATCGACGAAGAGCCGCCAACTAAGACAATTCGGATTAATGGCATCTTCGCCTAGTCCGAGCACTTGGGGCCACCAACAACTCTAAGAAGAGAAAGATCTAGCATGCTTTATTAGTCTCATAGGTCTAGGCAATCAACACCCAACCTGGACCTATCGTTAGCTTCATTGAGCAAGATGCCGAGGGCATTGACTTCCCACATAACAACGCACTAGTGGTATCCGTCCAACTAGCCCACGCTATAGTCGACAAAATGATGGTTGACAACGGAAGTGCGGTTAACCTACTTCAGCTCTCAGTAATTCAGAAAATGGGCCTGGAAAACACAATCATATGCGAGCAGAGGTACTTACCGGATTCAACGGACATACCTCGATTGTCATCGGCAACATTACACTTGACATGAGAACACCGCCAGTTGTCTTAAAGCAGATGCTCATGATAGTAAGCGACCCATCTCCCTACAATGGGATTCTAGGGTGACCTTGGTGGATAAACTTGGATGCCGTAACCTCCATCAAGTATCAAAAAATTCGATTCCACATGCCGGGATGAAGAGTTGGAGAAATCAAGTCTGACCAGGCCACATCTCGACGATGCAGTGTGCAAGTACTAAATGAGTAAAAAAAGAAGACATTTACCCTTGTAAAGGTAACCGAGGTCCAAAAGGAAGTTACCAAATAGCAATTACAGCAGATAGATCAAGAAGATGGTGTCTAAATTAACGCGCAAACAGACGAGACGGGATAAAAACTCAAAGAGGATGCCGAACACATCATTTTTTATCATTAGCAGCCAAAGAAGACTGCTAGAATCGGCTCACGTCTGAGCCCAAAAGAAAATGAGGAACTCACGGCTTTTCTTAGGGAAAATCGTGACGTCTTCGCATGGTCACCTTTCGACATGCCTAACATCGACCCCAAGATAGCTTGCCACAAACTGCACATCAACCCCGCTACCAAACTGGTAATCTAAAAGAGAAGATATTTTAGACCCAAACGAGTGGCGATCATCGAAGCAGAAATCGACAAGTTATTGGAAGCCGGATTCATAGAAGAGGTAGTACACTTAGCATGGCTTACCAACATCGTGCTAGTAATGAAGAAAGAGAAGGGCAAATGAAGGGTTTGCGTAGACTACACCGACCTCAACAAAGCATGCTTGAAATATCTTTATCTAGTTTCTCGAATTGATCCACTAGTGGATTCAACTTCCATGAACCAACTGCTCAGTTTCTTGGACATGTACTTTGGCTACAACCAAATATCCATGCACGAGCCGGATAAGGAGAAAATCGTGTTCGTGATTGAGCGAGGAACCTACTGCTACAAGGTCATGCCATTTGGCCTTAAGAACGCATGAGCCACTTACCAACCACTGGTAAACATGATGTTCAAGAAGAAAATTGGAGTAATCATGTAGGTTTACGTCTACGACATCATGGTGAAGGGCAAGCAAGGATCAGACCACATCGGCAACTTGGCGGAAACTTTCGACATCTTTAGAAAGTATAAGATCTCAATCTAGCCAAATGCACATTTGGAGTATCTTCATGTAGATTCTTAGGGTACCTAGTAACCCAACGAGAAATCGAAGCACATCCCAACCAGATCCGAGCAATCCTAAATATGAAGTTTCTAACTTCCTTGAATGAGATCTAAAGCTTGACCGGACGAGCAGCCATGCTCAACCGCTTCCTTTCGCAGTCCACCGATCGATGTAAGCCTTTTTTTCAAAGCAATAAAAAGGCACAATAGGACAAATGAGATGATGAGTGCGAAAGAGCTTTCTAAGACCTAAAAAAGTATCTCACATCACCTCCCTTACTATCTAAGCCGGAAGCAGTGGAGGACTTATACATCTACTTGGCAGTCTCTAAAGTAGCAGTGAGCTCTGCTCTCATACGAGAAGAGTTGGAGGCCCAATTGCTGGTATTCTACACTTATAAAGCTCTTCTCAATATGGAAACCAGATATCCAATGATCGAGAAACTAATTTTAATGCTAGTTGTTGCGACTTGAAAGCTTAAACCATATTTTCAAGCTCAAATAGTCATCATCATGACTCAGTATCCTCTACGATCAATCTTATATGGTCCAGATGCTTTTCAACGAGTAATGAAGTGGGCGTTGAGACTTGGCCAATACCATTTAGTTTTCCATCCCCGCACGGCAATAAAGGCCCAAGCCTTGGCGAAGTTCATGGTAGAATTCACGCCTAGCCTAGATGACACAATAAAGCAGCCCAACGATGCCCCAGAGGCAACCAAGCATGGCCTAGCCACGCCTGCTTTGCCGGATGGTGACTTCTGGCATTTTCACATCGACGACGCATCCAACTACAAGGGCTCGGGATTTAACGTGGTCCTTGTCACCCCAGACGGTTTAATGCTTGAGCAGGCAATCACTCTAGGCTTAAAAGCATCCAACATTGAAGCAGAGGAAGAAGCCCTACTAGCAGGCCTTCGAATGGCAAATGACTTAGCAGTGAAAAAGCTTGCAATTCATTCTGATTCCCAGCTAATCACTAGCTAGACTACTAGGGAGTATACGAGAAAATATTCGAAGATGGCGCAATACCTAGAGAAGGTACGAAAATAACTTGAGGAGTTTCAGACTTACACCCTCACTCTAGTTCCGTGGGCAGACAATGCCCACATGGACGCGCTAGCCGGCCTAGCCTTTGCCCTCGACCATCAACTCAAACGCTCTATTTCGGTGGAATATCTAGACAAGCAGAGCATAAAGGCGGAGCCAGCAGCCAAAGTGTCATAAGTTAGTACAATTCCAAACTTGCAAGAATCCATTATAGACTACCTGGTCAGTGGCACACTCTCCATGGAAAGATTGGTGTCTAGAAAGCTCCAACAAAGGCAGCACGTCATTACATGTGGTATGACATTCGCGTCTGAAGATCCTACATTAGCCCACATCTTTGCTGCTTATCGCCTCTTGACGACCTAAAGGTTTTAAGTTCAATCCACGAAGATGTTTGTGGAAATCACCCTGAAAGCCGATCCTTAGCGCATAAGGTTGTTAACGTAGGCTACTACTGGCCTACTATGCATCAAAACACTAAGAAATTAGTACAAAAGTGCGACCGTTGCCAACATTACAAGCTGGTACTAGCACTACCTGCCAGCGAACTACACCTGCAGACGAGTTATTAGTCGTTCATGTAGTGGACAATAGACTTGGTAGGGCCAATGTTGCCCGCTACTGGGGGCAGAGGCATGATGATAGTGGCAACCGACTACTTCACCAAGAGGGTGGAAGCAGAGCCTATGACAACCACAACTCAGACGGACATAGAACGCTTTATATGGAGGAACATTATTTGCTGATTTGGCATCCTTCAATCCATCATCGCAAACAATGGCACGTAATTCGTTGGCAAAGATTTGGTTAAGTTCTTCCAGAAATATGGCATCAAGCAGCATATGTCCACGCCAAGGTATCCCCAAGGAAATGGGCTAGCCGAAGCATATAACAAGACAATTCTTGACTGCCTCAAGAAATCCCTCTTTGAGAAGAATGGAAAATGGCCAGACGAACTTCCCGGATGTCTATGGGCGTATTGCACAACCAAACAATAAGCAACCTGTGAAACTTTGTTCTCTTTGGCATTTGGTTCAAAAGCAATCATTCATCCCAATGTCATTGTGCCAAGTATTAGCACTCTGCTGCCAAGCATCGAGCAGAATGGAAAGAAAATGGCCACAAATCTAGATATGGCAGATGAGGAATGCAAGAATGTCATCACTCGCATTGCAGCCTACCAACAGTAGCTCATCTCCAGCAATAACAAAAAGGCCAAGATCTAGTAGTTCCACTCCGGAGATCTAGTCCTAAGAAAAGCCTTCATCACTACATGCAGAGAACAAAAAGATGGATCCCATCTGGGAAGGGTTCGTACAAGATCAGCAGAGTAGACGGCAAAGGTAGTTACACCCTCGCCACCATGAACGACAAAGAGATAAAAACAATAGTAGAACACCTACAATATGAGAGGAAGTACCATGTGTGACCTCCCACTACATCAAAGCCCGAAGACTCAAGCAGCTCGACGGGCACCACCTCGCAAGCCAATGCAAAACTAGAAACCACCGAACTGAAATGTCTGGTTGCAACATTTTTTGCATGTAAATAACACAATACCAGCAACTACTAGTCTAGAGTCCATATTCTATACTGCAATCTTTGTTGCGACAAACATTGTCCTTAACAGATTGATAAGTTTCTTCCTTTACAGCAAAGTCTTCAATAGAGAGTTTTTAATGGCATACTGTAATAGTTTCTTACTAAACCCTGCTACTATTTTTTATTTTTCTTTTACAGATGTTGGAAGCAACAACACAAAGCTAGAAACTGCCTAAACTCAAATATGTGATTCTGACCTTTTTTTCCTAAATACATGACCATAAATTTTATAAACTTTTTCGCACACACTTTCATCTATGTGTTCAACAATTTTTTGAACATTTCCAGTTTAAATAGTATTACTTTTCAAATCATATTTACATTGTTTAAATAAAACATTTGACGTAATTTTAAAACCAGTGAAATTGATACCAAGTGGAATATCCTGCAAATAAAAATTTAATTTTACACAGTAGATTAGTCAAATGAGCTGGTCAACTAATTACAAGTTAGACAGTGATAGAAAGTGTATTTGCAAGAGCAGATCTAGGTTGACCAGTACATACAACTAATTAGAATCTGCCCAAATCAATTTCACAACACAAAATCCTAAACTTGAACACATTTACATATTAGTTCAAACAACAGTGACAAAACAATTATGAATTAAAGTATACCGGATTGACTAGTCAAATAAGTACAAATTCGTCAGTTAACCAAACACAAATTACAAATAAAATTTAGTTCACTACAAGTTATCTTAGTCAATAACAATTCAATTCATAGCATATAATATGCAGTGTAATCTTGGTCACAAACATATATCAATTAACAACTCAAATGATGCATGAAACATATACTAGTAAATAAAATATGTGAACAAGTTTAAGAGACAAAAGACGCAATAAGTTTTTGGCCAGAAAAACCCACCTTTGGTTAAAAAATCGGGGACTCTTCATTAAGTCCAATTCACTAATGCAAATAAGGTTCATACAAAGATCCACACAACAAACTAGTCAAAATGTAGCAAGAATGTAGACATGAGATGCACATGCATGAGAAAACCTTTTGAAGTGAGATGTGCTAAATTCTTGAACATTTCTTCTCAGCAGACACGACCTATAAAAAGAGAATAGCCTAAAACTAGATTGAACATGTGTGTGGTTCAATTACAATATTTGACAAGGAAAGCCAAACCTAAAAGTTTAGACTTCATAATCTCCCCCTTTGGCTTTCCTTGAAAAATTACCCAAGCTTATAACTAATTTCACTCACCCACACTTAAGAGGAGAACATCAATCCACATGAGAAGACCAAGTAACAACTCCTGCAAAAGAACAACTCTTGACAAGAACAAGTGAAATTTATCACGGGTAAAAAAGCTTGCAAGGTATGAACTAAAAATTTTCTCACTCATTTTGTCATGGTAAGACAAAGATAAAGCGGCACATCACATGCAATGTTCAAATAGGCAGCAAATAACATATGGCATGAGTAGAAGAAGCACATCGGATAAGGGTTAGCAAAAGATTATACAATCATACCGAAACAAAATATACAGATAAGTGAACCAACTCCCCAATAAGAGATGCATGTGAAGAAATTGAACTCCCTTCCCAACCCACCCCCCGCCCCCCGTTCAATTACAATATTTGACATGGAAAGTTAAATGTAAAAGTTTAGACTTCACAACCTGCAACGCGCACGTAATGTGGTTGAGTAACTAACTGAATTCGATGTTATTCCTTCCTCCATCATTCACCAAAAACTACAAAGTCTATAAATTAATTTAGAACAATTACAATAATTTAGAAGTGAAGAGAGTTTCGAGCATGCAAACGTATGGTGGAAACCCATAGCACCCTATCCACTAGGATAGTTGACTACATGCATAATATATTATAAAAGCTCCTTGTAATCTTGAATCATACTTACCAAGTTGCCAACTATGTTTAATATATTTTTACTGTTATCTCTTATCGCTATGAAAGAAAATCATATCATTTTTAGACTCTTGATTTGATCCTCCACTTGGTGAAAGTGGAACAATAAAATTTGGAAATCATTACCACTAAGAATTTTAATTACTAGAAATATCTACTGGTGACAGGTAATTTTGGGTTGTTTTACATTAGGCAATAGATTAAGTTGGGTTTGGGAAATAAAACCATGATATTTTTTTTCTTTTTTAAATTTTATTTCTAAATAGTTTGCAAATCCAATAAATAATTTATGTAACAGTACCTTGGGATAGTGAAGAGGATGGCAGTGGCTATTACTGAGATTGAGAATGATTCTGATTCTCTAAAGCTGCCTGTTCATAGTCCCTACTCTGTGGTTCACTCCCATGAAGTTGGTTCCATTACTTAGAATGTAATCACTAATTCTGAGATGAGTGATCATAGTTCAACTCCTCACATCTCAGAATCCAGAAATGAAATTAAGATTGCAGATACTTATGATACTACTCCAAAGAAGTGGAGAGATTTGAATGAAGTGTTTCTTCAGTGCAAACTCAGTGTGATTGATTCAGAAAACTACAATGAAGTAGCTCAAGATGAAACCTACAAGAAGGCTATGAATGATGAGATTGCCATGATTGGAAAAAAAAAATAAAATAAAAAAACCTGAGAGTTGGTTGATAGACCAAGTGAAAAACCAATTGCGGGTGTAAAATGGATTTTCAAAACCAAGCTTAATTTGGATGGTTCTGTGCAAAAACACAAAGCAAGGTTAGTTGCCAAATGGTACATTCAGAAGCCTGTAATGGACTTCAATGAAACTTTTGCACCAGTGGCTAGGTTAGACACTACACTGATTGCATTAGCAGCAAAGAGGGGATGAAGGCTCTATTAGTTAGATGCCAAGTCTGTTTTCTTAAATGAAGTTTTTGAAGAAGAGGTTTATGTTGATCAACCATATAGTTTTATGGTCAAAATTGAAGAACATAAAGTGTACTAGTTGAAGAAAGCTTTATATGAGTTGAAACAAGCCCCTAGTGCTTGGTATGGCAATATTGACACCTACTTGTTGCAATGTGGATTTCAGAAAAGTCCAGCGGGGCCACTTTGTATGTTAAACACATAGTAGACCAAGGAACACTAATTGTGTCAATTTATGTTGAGATATTGTCTACACTGGGAATTGTACTAAGATGACTAAAGAATTGAAATGTTATATGATGAGCAAGTATAAAATGACTGATTAGGATTTGTTGCATCACTTTCTTGGCATTGGGGTAATCCAGCAAGAAGGGAACATATTTATCCATCAAAAGAATTATGCACTGAACTTCCTTGATAAATTTGGTTTAAAGAACTGCAAGCCAGTGTCAATTCCCTTAATTCCTACTGATAAAATGTGGAAAAATGATGGAAATGAAGCAACATATAAGGAATTGTGTAGGAAAACTGTTGGCAACCTCTTATATTTGACTGCAACAAGACCTTATATCATGTACTTAGCTTTTGTTCTTGCTAGATTTATGCATTCTCCTACAACCAAACATCTTGGTACTACAAAGAGGGTTCTGCGATATATTCAGGGAACAATTTACTATGGGATAAACTACAAGAGGCGAAATTGAACACTACTCATTGGTTTATGTGACAATGGCTGAAGTGGAGATGAGGAAGACATGAAATCCACTTCTGGTTATGCTTTCACCTTTGGCAGTGAGCATATACTCTTGGGCATCAGTGAAGTAGCAAAGTGTAGCACTCTCCACAACTGACGTAGGGTATATGAGTGCATTTGAGGCCACAACTCAAGCCATTTGGCTAAGATTTGTATTGCAAGACTTTGGAGAAGAACAAATTGAGCCTAGTATACTAATGTGTGATATTACTTCAGCTATAGCTATGTCAAAGAATCCAGTATTTTACCTAAGGTCCAAGCATATCGAGAGAAAGTTTCATTATTTTATCGGAGATGTAATTCAGGAAGGAACCATTGATTTGCAATACTACAAAAGTGAGGAGCAGCTTGCTGATATCTTCACCAAACCTCGGTTGCTTGAGGAGAAAGCTAGGTGTGATATCAATTAAGACCTTAGATGAGAGTGTTAGTTGTTAAGGTCTAAACTGATTTATTTAGTTTTAATTAACATCTTGTTGATGTTGCAATTGTTAGTTAAAGATCAAGGGCTGAGATTGATTCTTTAGTCTTAGGCTCAGATGTGAGCATGTGGCAAGGTCTCATAGGACTTTGTAAATGTATGGTTGGATGAGCTGATAGCCTCTCCTATATTCTCTCTAGCCTAACGGTTATTTTGTAATGGAGTGAATGCATGAAATGAGAAGCACCGAGAACATGATTTGTGCACTATAATCTTTGCATTTTCATTATCATTGTTTTCTTCTTTTCTTCATTGGAGAGAATCAAACAATTGATATTCAACTTTAAAATTGTAAAAACCCGATTTCTTTTGGTCTACATTATCTCAAGTCTTGGCATACCTCCCTACTTCTGCAGAAATACCATGTCTAGAGACCACTAGATGTGCATCAAACCTTATAGAAAGTATACTCACTCCACTTCAAATTATAACAAGTAATCACACCAAAGATCATACATTTAGTATTCACATAGAGATATTACCCTCCACCGGCAGGACTTGTGACACCCTTCCTTCTACTAGCGTACGTTGAGTTCCACATCTGTTAAGTACTAACTTGACATTGGACTAGCTAGTGTGAGCGTTGAACCCCACGTCGATGAAGTACTAGGTCGATATTACCCATTATCATCATCACCACCATCTCCGCCACTGGGGTCGTAAAACTGCCTAGGTATGTTATGGTGGTTGTTGATATTGTGGCTGTTCAAGCTGCTTCCCGTGTACTTAGCACTGCTCTTCTCCATGGCTTTTCCACCTTCGACACGGTGGTACTGCAGCTGCTCTTGCCCATACATTCCTCCCAACATAGCCCTCCTTGGTGCTGCCAAGCAAGAGCTGGCCATCACCACAACAAATAAAAATGCCACCACCTTCATATTTAATAAGGTAATTAACTGCCGGAAGAGAGGATTTATCATAAACTGAGATATAATTTTATGGGTTGATGAGTGATTAGCCAGCAAAGGAGTTTGCTAATATATAGAGGAAGGGGAAAATGAGTAATTATGGGGTCTCCACTAAATTTGAGACAAGATTTAGAGGAATTTCATATTATTCACCTTTAAATAATAAATTTAGTGGAATTTCATATTATGCAACATTAAATAAATATTTAAATATGTCGATCAGTTAGGGATGGTTGAGATTTGAGAGCAATTTTTGCTGGAACTGGATTTCCTCTGAACCCAAATAAACTGAGCCTAAGGATTAAAGGATCTGGACCGTTGAAATTTGATCTAACGGCTACAATTACTATAACTTTTAGAGGGCCCCTCTATTTGTAGCCGTTAGATCAAATTTCAACAATTCGGATCCTTTGCTCAGGAGACTCAGTTTATTTAGGTCCAGAGGGGATCCGGTTCCATTTTTGTTGTCCACATTAGCCATCCTTCCACCTTTACAGGTGGAATTATATTATTCACCAACACAAATTAAGTCAATCCAACACAAAAGGATTTTGCTGTGTGAGTCACCTTTTCATGTCCATTCAAGGATAGTATATTGTGGATGCAAATTTTCTCCTCCTCGATCTTGGACGATTTTGCACCTACAAAACAACTAGCACCTTAGGTTAAGGCCAAAAGCCTCACGCGCCCACGATGAATGGGGGGGGCTTTGGCCGAAGAACCTCCGATGCCAAAGTTAGAATTTAGAGAGAAATAGTGTTTAGAGAATTTTGGGATTTTTGCCAAAGTGTTGGAATCTCCTTTTTGGTGAGAATGAGAGTATATTTATAGGGATAGGAGGTGGCTAGGGTTTTTTGGGTTTAATTTAGGTTTAAGATGATTTTGGGAGTTATGTGATTAATTGACTAATTAATTTGGCAAAATAAAATTATTACCAAATGAATTAGCTAATTAATGGGATGAAATGGGCAAATATCAAGAGATAAACAAAACATGGCCAATTCCTTTTCTAACAATAGGTGGCCGGCCCTTCACTTGTTTTTGGGGTTGAATGAATGTTTTAATTGACAATTAAGGAATTGATTAGGAATTAATCCCTTAATTAGTCAATTATTATGATTTTAAAGGAAGATTTTAGGAAATATGGTAGGTATATATTATTTAGCTAATTGATTAGCTAAATAATGAAATAGAAAATACTAGGTTTTGGGAAATACCTTATAGAAAGGATTTGATGAAAGAGGTTTTTAATTGTTACCTTTTTTGGGCACTTTTGACTTGATTGAAAGATGATTGCCCGCTGCTTGCGCGTAGGAATCCTGGTATGCCTCGAGGGTATTTTTGTCCTTTTTGTCCAAAAAACCCACATGTCGCCTTGTGAATATTTTTGGCTCCACAAATGCCCCCACACCTGTTGGGCTGCTCGCAGAAAAGGGTGGCAGGTGTAGAGATTTTCTTGCTTTAGGAAACTTAGGACTGCTTCCTATTTTGATGTAGATTCTCTCTTTAATAGGAAATTAGATCCTTCTAGGAAAGGGAAATAAATTTCTCTCAAAGCCTATTTAAGTCCACCTTAAGTGGGTTATTAAATCAACTTTGGAGAGCGATTTATTCTACCCTACAAGAGAGAGATAGCTTAGAGGATATTTGTTCCCCCTCCTCTAGCAATCTTATACATCTTGCCCGTGCAAAGGACCGTCTTTCGTTACTTTCTTCGTCTTCCTCGTGCCGCACCAATGTAAGAAAAATTTAATTTTTCTTGCCTTATTCTTGGATAGTGCTATTGCGGGGTAGCCGTCGGGGTGGTGTGGCACGTCGGCTGGCAGGGGCCCGGAGCTGGCTCGGCATGAGCTGAGGAGATGTCGTGGCAAGGACCACTGCTTGGGCAGCTTGGCTTGGCTTGAGCCAAGGGCAGCTTGTGCAGCTGGGGTCGAGGATTGTGGCGCTAGGGCACAGTGTTAGGCGAGCCGCATGGCTCACGTCATTTGGGCTCTTGGACCTGACTCGGGCCAGGCTGGTGATTGAGAGAAATGAAGAGGTTGCGAACCTCATGAACTGCTGGAATGTTGGGTTGAACTTCCCTGCTAGGTACCACGAATGACGTTGGCTACTTTAACTCTTTTCGTCAGGAGAAACGTGGGCTGTTCCCAAAAGATGAGGGGAATAGGATCAAAGCGGATGCACTGGCTCGTCCAATCACTGTTGTGGATCCTGCTGCAAATGAAGGTGGGAAAATGGATCTTCTCTGCTTGCTCAAGAGATGCCGGCTGAGAAAAAACCAAAGACTTCTTTCGCTGCTCATGAGGGTCCGTTTGCTACCAAGAGGTATGTGATTGACATGACTTCTTCCAATGGGAAGAAATGTAAGGCTGCTAGATTTGAGCATGTGGCGTCTTCCATGTTGAGAATGGCTAGTACAATTGTGGATAAGATTACTCAGCGTAAAGGTTTTATCATGCCCCCAGTGCCGAAGTCTGTACCAGGACGTTCTTTGGGAGCCAAGTCCGGTTCACCTTTGTAGAGACTTGCTATTATGAAGAGTGGTAAGGTGGACTCTGCTACTAAAGTGGCGCCAAAGCCTGCTCCCTTTGCTGCTGAGATTGATTCGCCTCAGATTCAAGATCTTAAGCTTGCAATTTCTGAGCTTCGTTTCGCTACTTATGCTAAGAAGAGAGTGGATGAGCTGCAGCGCGTCCGTGTTAGTCTGCTTGAGAAGAATGAGCAACTGAAGGGTGAGAAGGATGGGCTTGAGGTTTTAAGACATTCTCTATTTCTCCGGAAGACTTGCTTGCTTTTACTTTTAAGGCTTCCATTGGTGAAGTAGTTGGAGAAGTTAGTGCCCAGACTGGGGCAGCCGGGGGTGAAGCGCTGGATGATGCTGCTGCTAAGAGCGTTACGGCTGTTGAAGGTGTGGCGACCGAGTAGTCGTGGGATGTCCAAGCTGCTGTAGTGTAGTATTTTAGGTAGCCTTTAGGATTTTCTTTGTTTTCCCTTGTAGCTCTTGTTTTGCTTGAACTCCTTCAGCCTTTGCTAGTTGTTTATAAACATGTTTTACTTCGTTTTTCTTCATATTCACTTCTTTTGTTCATGCCCTAACCTTTAGACTTGATAGACCAGTGGCAGGCATGCTACTTTTTTATAAGCAGACAAGCTCGCGTAGCCTATGCAGCCGTAGGTGTTGGTGTAGAACTTTGCAAAGTTGTTAGCCATAGGATTGGCAGCCGGATGCCTTACTTATAGAAGCAGACAAGTCCGCGTAACCACTAGGCTGTTAACCTTGACTTTCTTCAATTCCGTAGGTTGCGTAGCAAGTATCACAACACTCTAGGACTTGGTGTAGGCTATTCTGCGCTTGGCAGAGGTGAAGCTTATCGACTACGTAGCATGTCAACAGTGGATAAAACTTTGTATATACGCGCTAGCTTGTTTAACCTTTCACAAGAATGTGCGGTTGTATAAGTCTAGCGCGACTTTACTGCTTGAAGGGCAAGCCGTAGGCAGTCTTCTGGAATCCGTAGGCTACCTTAGTGCACTCGGTAGCAGCTTTAGGATTCCAGGGCAGCCGTCCATCGGATGTACTGCGTAATGTGCCCTCTCCGTCTCTAGGGCCCGGTTCCCTACGGATTAGGCCAAGAGACCCAAAATCCTTCAGTTAGCTAAGCCTTGAAAAAGACCATTGCGGCTACTTCTAGGAATCCCGGCGCAAGCCATCGTGCATCTAGTTATACTAGGGCAGCCAGGCTCATCCACGTCTGGATATTCGGAGTGTAAAGTTTATCCTCCCGTCTTGGAGAGCTGACCCATATGGGTGTCGGAGAATTGGTTTACCCTCTCGCACTGGAGAGCATGGTTGGTCCCTCGGGGGGCGCAATTCCTGCGATGAGTCCCTAAGAAGGGCGCAATCTTCTTTTGAAGTGCAGGAGTGATTAGTTGTTATAAGCATGCAGTCAAGCCAAGTTGTGATTACTTCTAAATTCCTCATTGAAAAACGAGTGAAACGAACGAGAACTTTAGCTGTAAGGTAGGAACTGCATAACAACTGGATAGTCCTCAGCTTGTGAGGTGGTGCCCGTCGAGCTTATTGAGTCTTCGGGTTTTGATGTAGCGGGAGGTCACACATGGTACTTCTTCAGATTGTAGGCCATCCATTTCTTTTCAATCTTTTTGCCGCTTCATGGTGGTGAGGGTGTAATTACTCTTGCCCCCTACTCTGCTGATCTTGTACGGACCTTCCCAGATGGGATCCATCTTTTTGGAGCATTCTCTGCCGGCAGTGATGAAGGCTTTTCTGCGTCGTCGACATGCAAATGCCAGAAGTCTCCATCAGGTGGAGTAGGCGCAGCTAGAGTGTGCTCGGCTACTTCTGAGGCATCATTGGGCCGCTCTGTTGCGTCACCTAGGCTCGGCGTGAAGACGCAGTAGGGAGTTGTGGAGATGGGGCCATGTTATACGCAACAGGAGATGCTCAACTGCCGGTATTGGGCCACTCTAGAGTTGAATCATTGAGCAAGGGTCGGCTAGGGTCGTGTGATGCGCAGCAAGAAATGGTACTCAACTGCCGGTACATGTTGCTCCTATGTAGAATCTTTTAGGGTGACGAGGACAAAACTTGCTTTCGAGTGTGTCCTTCCAGTGTTGCGTTCGTCAGAAAACTTTACATCCGCCAGGGTCTACGCCTTTATCGTCGCGCGTCTGGATTGGGCAGAATAGTACGTCATTAGGATGATTGCATGCGTTTGAAAGTAAAACTTGTGCTTCTGGGTTGCAACAACTATCGCCAAAGTTAGCTTTTGAATTTTTAATAACATCGAGGAGAGCTTTTGAACTGTAGAATACAGGTAACTGTGGAATACAGGTAGTCGGGCCCCCATCTCTTCTCGCATGATGGTAGAGCTTATTGCTACTTTAGATACCGGCAAACATGTGAATAAGTCCTCCGCTGCTTCTAGGGAGGTGATGTCGGGTACTTCTTCAAGTCCTTGAATGTGCATTGGCGAGCCTCATCCCAAAGTGCATACTTCTCTGCCAAAGCAAAAGAGTCTGCCAGAGTTAGATCTTCTTTCATGATCAATTTTCTGAATAGCGGGTGGTCTGCTGGAAGTCCTTTTTGGAAGGCTGCTCTAGCTATCGAGTCGTTGCATCCGACTATTTTTGCCTTCTCTACTTTGAACCTCCTCACATAGTCGCGAAGTGACTCCTTTGGGTTCTTCTTGACGTTGAACAAATGATCAGATTTCTTTTTGATCGAGCGATAGGATGAATATTCTTTGGTGAAAACCAAAGAAAGTTCGTAGAAATTCCGGATGGATTGTGGCGGCAGGGTGTAGAACCAATCTTGCGCCTCGCCTTGTAGAGTGGTGGCGAATATCTTGCACATAAGCTCATCGTTGTTTCGATAAAGGATCATTGCGCTTCGGTAGCGCTTTAAGTGTCTCTCCGGGTCTTCATCCCCTTTGAAAGATGTGAAATGTGGCATGCTGAACTCTCGTGGAGGCTCTACCTGCTCGATCTCGTCTGTGAAGGGTGACCTGCTTATGTTGGTCATGTTCCGTCGTAGTGCCTCGTCGGTGACCTCGTTGCGTTGGAAACCATGCAATCGCTTGGTCAAGAGTCTCTCTACTTCTTCCTGAATTTGCCTTTGTTGGGGTATCGGAGCTCTCGGCTGCCCCCAGCCATGACTTGCTGGTCTAGGCTGTTCTTCCATGTGTTTGGCTCGTCTACGCCGCAGATGCAGTGCATGTGGTGCGTTCCTAGCAGGCGAGCGAGTTCTTCGCAGGCTGCTGGTTGAACTTGAGCTGGATTGAGTGACTGCTTCTCTCCGTCCGTCGTGCTGCCTACTCTGATGTGAGGTGGATGATGCTCCTTGTGGGCTTAGCCGCAAATGAACACTTTGTCCGAAAGGTTGCTCATGTTGACTATCGGAGTGTGACCCCAACCGTGAATGTATGCTCATCCGTGGGCCTAGTCGATAGTACACGCTCCTCCGCGCGCTAAGACGGGAATATATGCTATCTCGGGGGCCCAATCGGGAATGTACACTGCCTGAACGTTTGGCTCGTGGCTGGTTAAATGGCTGCTTGCCGGGACGCTGCTGGAAAGGTTCGTCCGCCCTTGTCCTACTTCGGGATACCTCGTCCGGGGCACGTTGGATCCCGATGCATTGCAAAAGTTGATTCACCAAAGTTGTCTGTTGTGCAAGGGCGCTCGTCAACTCTATGACTTGTCGAGACAAGTGTTATTCGCCATTTGGATTGGAAGAGCTTGGAAGGAATGCGCCTCCTTGGGCAGTGGAAATGTGGTAGACTCCGGGCGCGAGATTTGAATTGGGAAATGTCAAATCCGCAAAAAAATATGGTGAGAATGCCCCCGGCTCGATGGTAGGTCTGGATGGTTGAGATAGTCTTGGGTCGACTTGGGCTGCTTGGAAAGCCACGGGAGCAGGCTGGGCCGTGAGAGTGGGCTGCTCGAAAGAAGCAGGCTAGACCACGGGAGTGGGTTGCTCGTCGGGAGCAGGCTGGGTCATGAGAGCAGGCTGCTTGGCAGGAGCAGGCTGGGCAACGGGAGTGGGCTGCTTGGCAGGAGCAGGCTGGGCCAGGGGAGTGGGCTGCTCGACGAAAGCAGGCTGGGCCACGGGAGTGGGTTGCTCGTTGGGAGCAGGCTGGGTCACGAGAGCAGGCTGCTTGGCAGGAACAGGCTGGGCCATGGGAGTGGGCTGCTTGGCAGGAGCAGGCTGGGCCACCGGAGTGGGCTGCTCGACGAAAGCAGGCTGGGCCACGGGAGTGGGCTGCTCGTCGGGAGCAGGCTGGGTCACGAGAGCAGGCTGCTCGGCAGGAGCAGGTTGGGCCGTGAGAGTGGGTTGCTTGACGGGAGCAGGCTGCTCAATGCGCGGTGCATGTGAATGCGAGGCTTGGGCTTGGGTCCACGTAAACTTGGATGGTACGGCTTGGATCGTGGTCTTGGTACCGTGAGCCTTGGATGGCACGGCTCGGGCCGCGGTGGTTCCCATGGTGGAAACTCGTGGTGGTGATGCCGCTCCCCTTATTGTCGCATTTTGCCTCACGGATCTCCGGGCCGTGGTGAAGGCTCCATGGACCTCGCCACGAGTGGCTACCGAAGTAGCCACCGCGGTGGTTCCCATGGTGGCCGTGGTGAAGGCACCATGGACCTCGCCGCGGGTGGCTACCGAGGTAGCCACCACGGTGGTTCCCATGGTGGAAGCTCGTGATGATGATGCCGCTCCCCTTATTGTCGCATTTAGCCTCACGGATCTCCGCAATCCCATTTCTTGAACATTAGAATTTTCACTTGTGGAATTTTCTAAATTTCTAGCCATTATATTTTGCTTATACGTTTTATCAAAGAACCTTTGCAAGTAAAAAATTCTAATAATAAGAACGTATGAAAAATATTCAAATGGACTAGAAAATAAAGAAAAAACCTTTTTGTGCGAGAGTCTTCTACGAGTATGGATTTCAACTCTCAATGAAAGCACCAATTTGTGGATGCAAATTTTCTCCTCCTCGATCTTGGACGATTTTGCACCTACAAAACAAGTAGCACCTTAGGTTAAGGCCAAAAGCCTCACGCGCCCACAATGAATGGGGGGGTTTTGGCCGAAGAACCTCCGATGCCAAAGTTAGAATTTAGAGAGAAATAGTGTTTAGAGAATTTTGGGATTTTTGCCAAAGTGTTGGAATCTCCTTTTTGTTGAGAATGAGAGTATATTTATAGGGATAGGAGGTGGCTAGGGTTTTTTGGGTTTAATTTAGGTTTAAGATGATTTTGGGAGTTATGTGATTAATTGACTAATTAATTTGGCAAAATAAAATTATTACCAAATGAATTAGCTAATTAATGGGATGAAATGGGCAAATATCAAGAGATAAACAAAACATGGCCAATTCCTTTTCTAACAATAGGTGGCCGGCCCTTCACTTGTTTTTGGGGTTGAATGGATGTTTTAATTGACAATTAAGGAATTGATTAGGAATTAATCCCTTAATTAGTCAATTATTATGATTTTAAAGGAAGATTTTAGGAAATATGGTAGGTATATATTATTTAGCTAATTGATTAGCTAAATAATGAAATAGAAAATACTAGGTTTTGGGAAATACCTTATAGAAAGGATTTGATGAAAGAGGTTTTTAATTGTTACCTTTTTTGGGCACTTTTGACTTGATTGAAAGATGATTGCCTGCTGCTTGTGCGTAGGAATTCTGGTATGCCTCGAGGGTATTTTTGTCCTTTTTGTCCAAAAAACCCACGTGTCGCCTTGTGAATATTTTTGGCTCCACATATATGAAACATGTTCATTGTCATCGTCATCGGAGGGCTAATAATATAAAGTTATGCAAATATAATTTTATACGTGCCTAGTAACATGAGACGATAGTGTGTATCGGAAATTTTTCAAAACAAAAGGAGAAATTTGGGAATTACAACAGAGAAACCCGAGTGGTCAGAGGAAGTTGGCACCCGGTCGATGCAAGACCGTCTCTCTGACTTATTAACAGACGGGTCGAAGGTGTCGAACGATTAGTCGGCACTGTTTCAAAATTCAAATTTGTGTACCTTTTCAAAGGTAGGGTAAGATCCCCTTGGTTTTAAATATTAATACTTGGTATCTAACTCATAAAAAACCTCATAAACATACTTTAGAAGTTTAATTATCAAATTATTGCTAGCCCTTAGTGTAGATAATATCGTTTATTCAAAAAAAGAAAATTCCCAGTTCAGAATTTCAAATTGAAAAGACATGTTTTATATATATGTATGAAGTGGCACCTCTTGATTAAAATGTATAAACCAAGTGACGCAATGCAAGGTTTTGTGAATGGTTACTTAACCAAACAGAAGTGACACCTATTCTTCTAAAAATAAAGAAGATTTTTGAGGGAAAAAACTAACTGAATTGTAATATTGTATGTTATTCCTTCCTCCATCATTCACTAAAAAAATTCAAAAAGTCTATAAACTAATTTCTCGAGTTTAGTTTCCAGACATTATTGAATGTCCTTGTCTATCCCCTCTTGTGTTTAGTTTAAATATGGTAGGGCATGCCGCTAGACTGTAGTACGTGGTATTTCTCTTTATTTATAAGTAAGAGGTCTTTAGTTCGATTCTCACCAAAGGCGAATTTGAACTACATTATTGCTAACCCATTGTGAGGCTTAGCACACTGCCCACCCCCCGTTTGTGTAGATAAAATCATTATTCAAAAATAAAAATAAAAAAAATTGGTAGTGCATACATTGTTGAACGGCAGATTAAATTTGAGCTTCATTGTATCTGGATGGCCTAATTTGCAAATCCCTTTTGTACACTAAATGTGTGAACAAATAGTCTGAAAAAAAAAATCCATTTTACGCACCTTAAAACATTCTTTCTTCCACCGGCTGGTCCCCATTCGCATATAAAACATATAACGTCTGGTGCTCATCAAGTATGCTGACACACGAGTCATGTAGAGATATTCTGACAAAAACAGAACTGGGTGTAATAATGATTTACGCTCTAATACTACAATGACGTGAAGACTGGCGATATGCACATCACATACGAATCCTAACTGCCTATAGCAATTTAGGACAGGACTGGCACCTACCATGGATCCAAGGTGAGTGTATAGTTACGATATGAACATATACATGAGGCTGCCCGTGGCCCTGGGCGAGTACAAACACCAGTGTAACCATGTATGATGAGCAATAACATAAGTATGATCATTCCATGGTAAATTCATAATTCTAGCCCATATAATATTATTCATGGCCGTAAATATGGGTGCTAGATTCAGAATCAGCAAGTCAAAATATCCTAACAAGGGTCACGAGCAAATTTTGTAAAAAATCAACAGCCAACCAAAAAGTCAACCAAGCAGCCAAGGCAGTCAAATACGTCAAAACTTCAAATTTTCACTAAACGAATGCCAAAAATGGACTCGGGGGCATCAAAATTAGCCTAGAAGGGGTCTCAGCAAAACCCAAAAAATCAACACGTGAAAAATTCCAAAAAATATTATAGGAATATTCCAGATCCATTTAGAGAGAAAGTTGATAGAAGAGAGTTTGAAAGAGAAAGTTGGTGGCATCGAAGCTCGTTAGGACGGTGGACGGTAAAATGGTCATGATGCACTTGTCAATTATTTTCAGAGGGTAGAAGATAGACGAGAGAGAAAGATGAGAGGGAGAGAGTTCAAGAGAGTCCGAGAGTGTCGGAGAAAAAAGGACACGGAGCAAGAAAGGAAATAAGAAGTGGGGTGTGGGCCACATAGGCCATCAAAAATCCCATATAAAATATTATAATAATAGAAGAAAATATCTAAGATATAAATTTACTAGAATACCCTCAAATTTCGTAGTTCTTAAAATCTTCACTATAACTCCAATTTCAGTTCCGCTTGTGCCCACGCGTTCATAACGTCTAGTACAAGAATGGGGCATACTTCTCACAACACAACAATCAATGTAAGTCAACATTTTTGCCTCTAGGGGCATTTTAGTTATTTTACACTTTTAGTATTAAAATATCGTAAAATTAGGGATGGGTCCTAACAATCTACCCCCTTAAGAAAATATCATCCCAAAAATTTTCAATAACTTGCTAGACATAAAATAGTGAAAAGATAGGAAGAAAAATATATACAAAGAAGATGTCAAGTTAGAGCGGTTGCATAAAAGAGAATGTCATTTTGTTGCGATTGGATTGTGATAAGATTAAAAACACACAACAAAGTAGCACACAAATGTCCTATTGATTTTCCTCATTAACAATAAGATTTGTCAATTGTAGTATATGAAAATAAGGGTCTTTCCCGTAGAAGATTGTTTTATCTAACTACTTAAAATGTCACAAAAACTGGTTGCTGTCCCTACTGACCAGCCACCAAAAAAATAATTATTAGACCAACTTACACTTACCTAAATTCTACGAAATTTTATATGAAGACACTAGACACACAGAGCTACACTTTTACAAATTTTTGGGATTTTTGGAGTCGATTTGCTATTTAAATTAAATTGAACAAAAACAGGACAGAAACAAATTTTAAGTAGTTCACAAATTAAGAAAAACGAGTTAGGGGAATTGCTATCCACCACCAAATAATCATGCAAACATGTTATGTTTCATTCAAATTCCTTTTATTTCCGGATGAAGATGCTCAAGTTGGCTCAATGTTAGAACTCAACCTATTGCTCTTTCATATGTAGTATGTTAAGAGAATGACGTTTTCAACTTAACTTAGTCCCTAGCATGCAATCTAGAATGGCGTGTTCATAGATTTAACAAGTAGAAATCATTAAGAACGAAAAGAATTTGAGTCATCAGAAGGCATCGTAAGTACTGGCGTTGTCTTACTTATCTTAGAAATTGGTTCACATGTTAATCGCAATTAACAAGTACTACTCTAGAACATATGTAGGTCCTCATTCTACAAGGGCAAGCACACACATATTCGTAGCGTTAGAATCCTAGATATGCTTACTAAGTATGCATCCGTAGAAAACACATAAAGAATTCATCAATGAGACAAGTAGTGAATCAATTTTCATCCATTCATAAAAGTAATTCAAACAAAATGTCATAACAAACTTGCAATCATATTCGGGGCTTCAAAACAGCCCCTAACTACTAAAAATTTAGTTACACATTATCATCAAATAAAACCAAAAGAAAGACATGAGTTTGAGAAGATAAAACCGAGAGAAGAGAATGCCAAGATTTCCTCCTTCCTTTCCTTCCTTTCTGCAAAGTTGCCTTGTCCTCTTTCTTTTCTATTTTTTTTTCTTTCTCTTCTTTCTCCCACCCTGCAACCTGCACCCTTTCCCCTTTTTAACTTGCTACCCCATTTTCTTCTCCTTAACTCACCTACTAACAGCCATTTAGTGATGGCAATAAGTGGGAGGAAATGGTAAAACAATTGTAACTCTTTGGGTAGCCTTTATGCCAATTACTCCCACTTAATCCTCATCTTTATTTCCATTTCCTCTGATATTTGAGTAGGTATCAGCTGGCTTGTTCTTGGCTGCATCAGTTTTGGCTGCTAGATTTATTGGGTTTATTGCTTTCATTGCAGTTACAAACTGCCCAGTCTCTTGTGAACCTTTCAGTGTTAAAACGGCCATAACTTCTTCTACAAAAATGATATTAACAATCCGCGAAATGATCCAGAAAATAGACATCCGTAGCTTTCCAAGTATGTAAGGCTTAATCTCTAATTCATTTTGATCTGTTCACACTTGCTTCCAAAGTTAGATGACCTGCACAGGCAGTTTTGACGAATTTGTTACTTAATATCCAACTTGTGCTATTTTTCTTTTCTTTGCTTGACAAATCCTAGAAAACACAAAAACAAAGTAAATAGCTCAAAAATATAAGGAACTAACCTAAGAAAAGACAAGTGAATTTGATGTAAAGTATATATAAATATGAGCTTATTAGATTGCAATGATTCCTCTTTCATGCTTCCAAACTCAAACTTTCCTTCTTCTTCAGTATAATAGTATAATATTGTACCTTTATAATAACATAACGTCATATATATATATATATAATAACTTAACGTCAAAAACACATTTACAATAACATAAAATTAAAATAATTGTATTAAAATTAAGACTGAAAATAGAAATGATTTTTACCCACGCCTTATAATCGTCACGTATTTTGAGAATATATGTGTGTGTATCTTTGGGTCAAGCCCAAACAATATATGAAAAATACTAATGTAGACAGTCCTATTTGCCCACTTGCTTAATGAACCTAACAAATAAGTTATTGATATTACAGTCTGCAAGCCACAATATCGACAACTCATTGGAAAAATGTGTCTAAATTGTCGAATTTACACCTCGATCGTGCTCACGCACTACCCTCATGGGTGACATCGTCAATAGCACACAATTTCCTACATTATAATGTCAATCCTTTGAATACCTATTCACAATACTCTTATGTCTATCATGTGTTGTCCATAGAATCTTTATACAGCGCCTCAAATGGTACCATAACCAAACCGAAATAATAATCGTAGTTATATGAAAAATACTAATGTAGATAGGCCTATTTTCCCACTTACTTAACGAACCTAATGAATAAGCTATCGATATTACAGTCTGCAAGCCACAATATCGAGAACTCATTGGAAAAATGTGCCTAAATTGTCCGATTTACACCTCGATCGTGCTCACGCGCTACCCTCATGGGTGACATCGTCAATAGCACACAATTTCCTACATTGTAATGTCGATCCTTCAAATACCTATTCACAATACTCTTATGTCTATCATGTGTTGTCTGTAGAATCTTTATACAGCGCCTCAAATGGTACCATACCCAAACCGAAATAATAATTGTAGTTATATGAAAAATACTAACGTAGACAGGCCTATTTGCCCACATGCTTAACGTAGTTATATGAAAAATACTAACGTAGACAGGCTTATTTGCCCACATGCTTAACGAACCTAACGAATAAGCTATCGATATTACAGTCTGCAAGCCACAATATCGAGAACTCATTGGAAAAATGTGCCTAAATTGTCCGATTTACACCTCGATCGTGCTCACGCGTTACCCTCATGGGTGACATCGTCAATAGCACACAATTTCCTACATTGTAATGTCGATCCTTCAAATACCTATTCACAATACTCTTATGTCTATCATGTGTTGTCTGTAGAATCTTTATATAGCGCCTCAAATGGTACCATACCCAAACTGAAATAATAATCGTAGTTATATGAAAAATACTAACGTAGACAGGCTTATTTGCCCACATGCTTAACGAACCTAACGAATAAGCTATTGATATTACAGTCTACAAGCCACAATATCGACAACGCATTGGAAAAATGTGCCTAAATTGTCCGATTTACACCTCAATCGTGCTCACGCACTACCCTCATGGGTGACATCATCAATAGCACACAATTTCTTACATTGTAATGTCGATCCTACAAATACCCATTCATAATACTCTTATGTCTATCATGTGTTGTCCGTAGAATCTTTATACAGCGCCTCAAATGGTACCATACCCAAACCGAAATAATAATCGTAAATATGAAAAATACTAACGTAGACAGGCCTATTTGCCGACTTTCTTAACGAACCAAACGAATAAGCTATCGATATTACCGTCTGCAAGCCACAATATCAAGAACTTATTGGAAAAATGTGCCTAAATTGTCTGATTTACGCCTCGATCGTGCTCACGCACTACCCTCATGGATGACATCGTTGATATCACACAATTTCCTACATTGTAATGTCGATCCTTCGAATACCTATTCACAATACTCTTATGTCTATCATGTGTTGTCCGTAGAATCTTTATATAGCACCTCAAATGGTACCATACCCAAATCGAAATAATAATCGTAGTTGTACACAACTCCAACGGAGATAAGTGTTTGCCACAACCAAGCTGAAACTCCAGAACGAACGAACGCAATATGTCCTCCAAGGTCTAGATAGGTAGTTCATACTGGTTATTAGTTTAAGGGTGAAATTGTGGTACTGGACAACAACTTAGTACCCATGGCCTTCAAGAAGGCTTCCCAGGATTTGAAAATGAAACGCACATCATGATGAGATGCAACAGTGACATGCACACAATGTAACCGAACAATGTGGTTCACACATGCCTCAGCGAGCAGATTCATTGTGAATTTCTCTTGGATTTAGCGAAAAGAATGCCGAGGAGGCTAAAAGAACACTAAAAAAATTTAAGGGTCAAAACAAGTCCATCAAATCTAAAATACGAGATAATTGGATTCAACACATATCTTTGATGTAGGAACGCGTGTAAGTACCTAATTTGATTTTTTGGTGGTAAAACGAGATGGTCACAACTAAAATTTTGATGTCCGAGCAATTCTCCTAGACAGTATGTCTGCCTCAGAAATAATACGAAGTGCAGTAGGGGTAGACAAGTACCCAAGGTTGACTCGAAAGCCTTCTGGAACAATGAGGTGAATATGAAATCGCAATCATAGTAGATACTGACCGAAACGCCAGAAAATATGATAAATTCAAGAATGAGGAATTTTCTACTAAATGGTCTAAAATGTAGACCCTCTGGACCAACGGAAAGTGAGCTAACTTGTCAAGTCGGTCGATAATTATTGAAACATCATCATAATTTCTATATGTACAAGATATCTTGTACATGGAGTTTATGGTGATATTTCCCTATATCCATTCATATACAAAAGTGATAATGACCACTCGAATGATTTCTTTATTTCTAATTTGACCTGCAAACAAATCAGGTATTTGCTTAATGACTAAGCAATCTCCTTTTTCATCTCAAGTCAAAAGTAGGCAGGTCGAGCTTTAAAATTAGCTAGTAAGATTTCCTGATGATTTGTAAGTAATGTCATATCAATACTCATGAATTCAAACTGAAATGGGATAGGACAGGCTGAAAGTGTTCAAGCGTACATGTCTTTTTGTTGCGTTCATTAGCATTTATGTTTACACAACCAGGGTGATACACGATGGTGCAATCATAGATGCTGATTTGGTTCTTCCATTTCCGTTATTTGAAATTTAACACCCTTCAAATGAAGATGTATTTGAGAAGTTTGTGAGGTTGGTAAAGGTTTTAGACACGTATCTCCATAGAGAAGTGTCATTAGGTTTTCAAGTAAAGATGGTAACCATTGGCTCTAGGTCATGAATAAGATGGTTCACTTCATATGGTTCCAACCGTTAGAAAACATAAGCAATACTCTGTCATGCTATATCCGTACGTAGCCAATTCATCCAAAGAAACATTAGTGTACAAACAATGATTGAAAAGAGACAACATCTCAATTATCACAACTTTATTCATATTCGACATCTGAAACTAAACTAACTTTCCTTGGTCAATTTTTTAGGAAAAACGATACAGCAAAAAAATATCTAATAAATTGCCGATAGTTATCGACAAAACTAAAGATATCTCCCAATTTGTTAGGATTTTCATTTTTCTAAAGCTCTAACCATTTTGGGGATTGGCAAGAATGCTATCTACTAAGATCATATCTCCCAAGAAAGGTACCTAATCTAAATAGAGCTGACTGTCAGTGTTTAGAAAATTTGATCTCACTATTGAAGTAGGTAAGAAGGTTGTTGATAAGACAATCATGAATTCATGAAAATATGGGTGGAATGGTTGGTACGTTAGATTCATGAACGTCATCGAAGCATTTTTCAACCCAAATGAAATTACAAGGAACTTATAATGACCTGTCAAGTTTTGAATGTAATCGTGGAATCATCATCGCTTCTGATCTTCAACTAATCGAACCAGACTCCAGATCAACTCTAAGAAAACTTAAGCTTTACAAAGTTGGTCGGATGGACCATCAATATTAAGTATGGGTTAATGATTTTTAATCGTCACCCGATTGAATTACCTAAAATCTAGGTATAATCCTAAGGTTTAGTATATCGTCTTCACGACTAGGTTTGAGGTGCTCTTGGATAAAGTGTTAGGTTGGATAAATCCGTAATCGGTATGTTTTTTTTTGTAACTAAGTGTTAGGTTGGGTAATATGACTAACACAACTACGACTTTACTGTCATCCTACAAAGCTTGCTCCTAAGTTTCCACGATTTTAATTTCTTCGATCCAAGTTGTCACTGTTAGTCAGTTTATCGCGCACGGCTAATTGATGCATTTATGAGATTTTGATATTGTTCGCTACCCTAAAACTATGAACTGGCATTCTGGAAAAAAAGGTATCGCTCCCAAATACTAGCATGTGTCTGGTATCAGAAATCATACCACCTGAATACTAGTTGACAGTTCTTAGATATCGAACGATATCATCAATGAGTAACGCCAGCGTATGCTGATTACAGGTTAAAGTCTGCTCCAAAGGATAGTTTCATTTGATTGGTAAGGAACTGGTCCTATGAGTTGGTTTTATTGATTCTAAGGGAAATTGGTTATTGCTTCTAGGATTTCCGCTAATCGTAGGTATAACAACTCGTGTTGGTTAAAGTGTTCAAAGTTCGAGAAAAGGAATTGCTATTGACTTTACTTCAGAATGGGGTTTACCAGAATTTGATCTTCTTCTTGAAGATCCGGGATTATAACTACTACGTTTAAGTGATTAGTATTGTCGGGGACAAGGGGTGATTATCCCCTAGACGTTCTTCAGTTGAGTGCTACCACATTGCCGCTTGACACATTTTTAGGGATTTTGACAAAAAGTAGAACCTCAAAAGAATTCTGGTAAGTGACACATTTTTAGGGATTTCGACAAAAAGTAGAACCTCAAAAGAATTTTGGTAGGTGACTCATTAAGCACACTATTAAGGATCAAAGCTGTTTGCGGTTTCCTATCTTGGAAAGGTTGGTAATGATGAAAGGATAATAGTAGTGGGATTTATAGGTAAATCAACGGTGGTACACAATTACTGACACATTAGCCTACTTCAGGGCCATCAACTTGTCTTCAATCTTAATCTTGCCTTGGCAGGAAAGTTTTTCACTTAAAGTCTAAAGGTGTTTGCCAAAACTATCATCTAGAATGCCGATAAGTCGTCTAAATTACCCAAAACTTAGGAAAAGCTAACACATTTTTCGTGCTCAACAAGGTGGCATGATTCGACAATTAAACTTCAAGAATTGCAATTGTTTACATCACTTGTGTGATGATTGCAATACTGCCCAAACTTATGCTCAGATACCAAACTGACACACCCCGACCCAATGTCCACCTGGACTCCAAATTGAGCTATGTTAGACGACACTAGGAAGGTGACAAAGCCATAAAGTGTAGTGATGTGAAAAATATGAATAAATTTAAACGTAAAAGTGACTAAATGCAAGAGTGTGAGTGTGCATGTAAGCATGATTGAACCCATTTCACACTCGATGTTAGAGCATAAGTAAAGTTTAGTAAAGGTAGAATGGGAATTATACCGTCAGAAGTAATCTCTTATATCAATGTTTGCAGAAATCCTCGTCGACATAAAAGCTCTGTCACTAAATCCTAGAGGGGCGAAAAATAAGGATGAGTGGGTGGTGCGAAAATTATCTTAACACACAAATTTAACCCCTTTTTATCAATTGTAGTAAAGAATGTAAGTATGGATCCTTCTGGACCGGGGATTAGGAGGGCTTGCTAATAACCTCTAAACTGACTCAAAAACATAAAACTAAACTTAAAAATACTTAACAAGACTAACAAGACTTAAAGCAAACTTAAAATACTCAAAACAGCTTAAAACAACTAAATAAACTTAAACTAGACACTAGGAATGACTTTGGACGAAATTTGACTTTTACTTGAATCAAAACATTTAAAAACACAAATTAAAACAGATTCTAACTAATTAGACACACTAAAGTAAAGGGGGATTGAGTTTTGGACGAAGTTGAAACAAACAAACAAGTATGAAAAACTAGACAAATTGTAAAACAAATTTGAGAAATAAGATGATGGATGGGATAGCTAGAGGCTTTTTCTCCACACATGATATGTATGCAAATAACTCGATTTCCAGTTACTACTTCATTGAATTATGAACGACAATGCTCCAAATTAACCGTGACATCACTAGTTAACTCTCAGATTTTCCTTGTTTTATTGGATTGGATGACATCATTCGACAGCCCAAAACATTCTTCTAAAGTTCCCTACATGACATCATAATAGAGATACAATCAAAGATCATTACGTTTAATGAAAATCATAAGCATTGACAAAGCACTTGCAACTATGACATCATGTCACTCATGTTAGGAATTGAACTTAACGCGATCATTTATAAGCGACCTTCACTACATGTGAATATAAATTTGTAACGATTATGTGAAACTTCCTTATATTCTAGCAACGGATTTATGCATGCCAATTAAGTGTCGACCCTTAATTAACAAATATAAATAAGTTATCAATCAAACAGTTAAGCCAATTGCATTCACGATTCAAGAGTTCATAACTGGAATTTATCAAATTATATTGCACACATAATCATGGCTTTAAAATCACCCCTAGCCAAGAGGGGTTTAGCCACTCATATTTACAAAAAAATGAAAGGAAATGAATTTAAACATTAGAAACAAAAGAAAGAAAACACCTAAACGCTCAAACGATCCAAGTTGAACAGCAAGCACGTCCAAGCACTTTCCTTCCCTTCTTTTGCTACGGCACAAGGTGTTGGTGAGTGTTTAAAGGTTTGTTTGTATGGAGGAATGGATGTGAAGATGAATGGATGTGTTTGGATGAAGGTTGTGTTGAAATGGGAGTGAATGATCTAACCAAGTATGAACTAAATTATGTTACACACACTTCCTTTTATAGAGGAAGTGCATGGCAATGGAGGGGAACATGGAGTGGTGTAGCAATTGAGTGCAATGATGCATGAAATCTGAAATAATGGAAGGAATAAGGAATGGTGTAGCAATTGAGTGTAATGATTCAATGTAATGATGCATGAATCTGAAATGATGGAGGGAACAAGGACTGGTGTAGCAATTGAGTGTAATGATTCAATGTAATGATGCATGAAATTTGAAATGATGGAGGGAACAAGGAATGGTGTAGCAA